>NC_140169.1:110204748-110659748 GCF_963971535.1 Notolepis coatsorum | reverse complement strand
TAAAGCAGTTGGACAGATCTATGTTATGTCAGTGAAAAGGTCCCCTCCCACATTCTCATTATTAGACGGCAGGCGTCTATGAAAATTACAATGAGTACAAATCCAGACTGAATGTACAGGTATATTGTATTTGTGTATACTATGCATAGCAGCTGTTGCTTCTCTCCAGCTGTGTTGATTAATGTTACCAAACGATGAAGGAGGCAAACATTTAGCTGTGAGACTAAATTGATTGAACTGGCAAGCGTCACCTGTAGACGAGCCTAATTCCTGCTAGGCTTAGCTGCTAATGTGCATTCTTCTTTGTCATTATAATCATTTGGTGTCATTTGGTGTTTTATGCAAGAGTTTCATGCAAGAGTTTTACTGTTGAGGATAATGTAGAACATGAAATTGTGTCCAAAACATCTATTTTATGTAAGTGTTCATTGTACATACAGACAGTAGATAAGACTTAATTTATGTATACTACTGTATAGTTATGTTGTCTTGTCCATAACTGTCTCAGTTCCTCACAATCATATCTCTCATGGACAACTATGGTAACCATTTCAATATGCAACCCAATCGATCCAAGTCTTGCAACATAGATTCCCTGGCTATTGTTGTTGTTATTTTACACTACTGGCTTTGTAGGGAATAATGTATTTGGTTTCAAAGAAGATAAAATGTCTCATTTTGAAGAGCAGCATTGATTTATTGCAGCCTGATTGTAGTGGTCTAATCTAGGTCTGTCTAATCTAGGGTCTATTCAACGGGTTGCCTTCACCGGGGAATCTAGGAGTAGAAACGCAGGAAAGGTCAGGGCAGCATCATAATGGTGGAAGCTGTAAAAATGTTAACAAATTCATGGGACCAGTCTGCTAGGGGAGATTCTAACCCTAATAATAACGGGTGATAAAGTGTTTTGGTGGCTGTAGGCGGTTACCACTATAATGAACGGAATGGTAGCTACACCATGATTACCCTACCCTTACTATTGTCAGTCAGCTGATGGTCAGCAGGGAGGTTGAGATTTTACACTTTGATGTCAGATTCTTTGTGGGACTTTGTTCCCCTTCATTCTGAACACAATTCTGCTCCCATGTAGAGGAACCCTTCTGTATGCAAATGACTGTGGGATACACTGATGTACTTCCTTTACCTTGTTACCTTGTAGGTGAGTAGAATGAAGTTGTCGTTAGGGCTGGACGATAAATTGATTTAATTGATTAATTCGAATTCATGATTTAGGACGATTAAAAAATAAATAATAATGAAAATCGATTTTCAAGAGTCAACTTTTTATTTTACAAAAAGTGATGTTTGGTGAAAGTTAGATTTGCACTTTATTAATCCCAATAGGGAAATTCATTCTTGTTTGATGATCAAGAGGCACATTTTATTTGTTTTAAGTGAAGTTTGGTGAAAAAGCAAGTTATTGCACTATTAATCCCAATAGGGACATTCATCTTTGTTTGATCAAGACGTGAGTAACCTTTTATATATATATTATTATTATATTTTCTTTTTAACTGAAGATTGGTGAAAGTTAGGTTTGCACTTCAATCCCAATAGGAAAATTCATCTTGGTTTAATAATATTTTTGTGTCAAATAAAAACAAAGCTTATTTGAATGATTTCCTTGGCGTTTTTAGTTTTTAAGAGAGAAAAAATCGATTAAAATAGTAAATTGGATGGAGATTTTATCTTTAGGCCATATCGCCCAGCCCTACGTAGGCATTGATCCCTCTCCCCGAGGTAGTTAACATGACTCTAGATCTACAAACCTAAGGGCAACTTGTGTCTTAAGGCTGAATTAGACTTCCACTTACATTCTTTAGCTGCGGTGCCTGTAGTCAGGGGTGTAAAAAGTACCCAGAAATTATACTTAAGTGAAAGTATGGGTACCGTCTCAAAATCTTACTCAAGTAAAAGTCACACTTGAGTAAAAGTAAAAAAGATTCTACTTTTAAATGTACTAAAAAGTAAAAGTAAACACTTTTTTTCTGATTGTCTAATCTATTCTTCTGATAGGCAGCAGGTGTTTAACCCTTTCCCAGCCAAAAACGGCGTACAACGGGGTTTCAAGTTCATGCGAATTCTGCCAATAACTGCGTACGACGTGATTCTGATCATAATTTCATATTTTCGCCCATTGGTATTCATATTTCACTCACGGAGCCTTGTCCGATGCTGCAGGACTCAGCACAACTCTGCAACGCTTCAATACTGCCACCTGGTGGCTGATCGGCGAGTTGCCAAACCGGAAATGCCCGTTGCAGCTCGGTCCGTCCCCTAATTCCGTCCGGCCACTCGTTTATCGTCGCGGGACTCAATACACACACCGTGGATATGGATCTTTGCCATAACTCAATAATCGACATGATTTGGGCGTGTATTAGTAATATACAAACCGGAAATGGATCGCCTAGATCCCCACCACATAACTGGGATCTGTTTGCTCCACTCTCATCGCCCAACGGTACGAGGAGACTGACGTGAGTTTCAGCGTTATCACCCATACTACATGAAGCATCTAACGACTATCACGGAATTATAAACGACCCCCCCCTCCTCCGTTCACCCGCGCATGATCAGTCATAACCCTTAGGACCATGTACAGTTGACATTTTTAATATAGCGTCGATCGGTATCAAACTGCATTTGATGATCTAATATATGCATTTGTGCCTATATCTCACGTTCTGGGAAATATTGCAGAAAACATTTATACTCTAGACGGTATTTTCGTATGAATGTGTGAATGAAAAAGTAAAACATTCCTACATCCTGAACGATAGGTAATCGATGTTGAATGGGCCATAGTAATGTAAATTTAGCAATACAATTTAAAAAGTTATAGCCCTGCAAAGAAGGTGAACATCTCCATAGACTTACAGTACTGGCAGAGATCAAACAGCGATGGATATAAGCGTGGCAGAGAATGGGTTAATCAAATATCCCCGCTTTCTAGTCTTGCACAAGGACCAATCAGCATGGGTATGGGCGGGTTCATTTTCCATTGATGAGGATTTGATTGGCTGTTTTAGAATAAAGTGTGGCCGCAGGATTAATAACGTTAATGTCCAAAAAAATGGTTGGACCTGCGAGATTTGTACTATGTACTTTGTATTTTAATTTTAATTGAATTTTAAATGTAAGGAGTAAAAAGTTTTTTTTTCTCTGAAATGTAATTGAGTAAAAGTACAAGTATACAAACCTAATAATACTTGAGTAAAGTACAAATCCCTCAAAACAGTACTTAAGTATTGTAACAAAGTACAATTACTCAAGTACTTTACACCCCTGCCTGTAGTACTGTACCAACATTTATAGTACCATGTGACCTTTTTTCCCTCCTCCGCACGAGAGCGAGGTAAATGCGGAAACCGATACTGTGATATATCGTCGTACTTCCTCTTGCGACACGTTATCCATACACTGCCACCATGTATCCATATTAGTGCTGTCAATCAATTAAAATATTTAACTCTATTAATCGCATGATTGTCCATAGTTAACTCGCGATTAATAGCAAATTAATAAATTTTTTTATCTTTTTTTTCTACCTTACCCCTTTCGCTGCCACACGACAGAAGGTTAAGCCTTTACTATCACACTAACCGTCGGTAGTGTGATAGTAAAGGGTTAACTTTCTGTCGTGTGGCAGTGAAAGGGTTAACCTGCTGTTGTGTGGCAGTGAAAGGGTTAACCTTCTGTGTATTGTCGTGGTGAAAGGGTTAACCGTTTGGTAGTGCGGCAGTGAAAGGGTTAAACGGATCTTTATGCAGCCATTTAACACAAAAGGATGACCCTCATGCATTGCAAATTTGCATCAAATTCAAAACAGTGATGCACAAAATAACTTAAAAGAAAATAATAATTTAAAACGATGAATAAAGTGTGCATGAAATAATAGGGTAAAGAAAACATTAGGAACTGAGTAATCACACCCCCCCCCCCCCCTACTATCTCTCACACACTCCCAGCTCGCTTTTCTCTCTTGCCCCTTCCTCATCTCTCTCACCCCCCTCTCTCTATATATATCACACACACACACACACACACACACACACACACACGCGCGCACTTCAGAAACAAACATAGTATGAGAGCATCAATAATACACCTGAGTGAAGTCTACTAAAAAAAAGTAAAAAAAAAAGAAATCTTAAAAGTTAATCGTGAGTTAAAAAAAATGGTGGCGTTAATAGAATCGGGCGATAACGCGTTAATACCGCATTAACTTTGATAGCCTTAATCGATATATACAAATTTAAGATTTGTATGAATTTCTTTTACTGCAATATATAAAAGGTCTGTGTGTTAAAGAGGCAATTTGTTGTACATTGTCATATCATGTACAATTGTCCAGTTTGTGATTCTCACTAAAGAATCTGATGAGCTTTTGTGTCAATTCTGTGAATAAATACATAATTCTTGCTTTTTGCCTTTTTTTATGTGTATTTCTTCAGTTACACAGATATCGCGATGTATCGTAGATTACATTTATTGCAATATATTGATTATTGCTGATGCTGTGTATCAATGTATATTATTGTTATCGAGGGCCAAATTCGTTACAGTATCGTATCTTTGAGTTACTCATATCGTCCCACTCATAGCTGGAGCTCCACAACAGCATTTTCACGTTTGAATATAAATTAAACTTTAGCCCACTGCCTTCATTTATATAAGTATTAAGTAAACTGGTGCCTGTGGGAGAGTAAAGGTCACAAGCCCCAACCACGCGGTGACTGCCGTGTGTCAGTACGTCCCTTAATATTTTAGGCCCGTTCAGAAACCCTAGTGCTGTTTTTGTAACTGAAGTCTGCGGTAGAGCTATAGGCACAGCGAGGTACATGGGGATGGGCGACACATGATGTCGGGAGGGAGGGACACGTGTCCAGACACTCCAGCACCAGGCATGTGCCACAGAAGGAGCCCGGCGAGGCGGTGGATGGAAAGTATCGATGGAAATTAACCCATGATCTCAAACCCCGCCCTCTTCTCTTTATCCTACAATCACAACGGTTGCTTCCCTCAATTTCAACAAATTTCACTGATGATTGAAGTTATGTCATCAACTAACATATATTACAACCACTGTATGACTTGGGACTGCTAATGCATTTTTCATAGTTAGTTAATTAAATGGAAATAAAATATGTGAATTGCAAATGTATTATATTCATGTGCTGTTGAAAAATAGTACTTTGTTCTGCAACTCTGGATGTAGATTGCATTTAGATGAAGTGGCTTAATAATGCCTTAATAGCTTTTTTTTATATATATAATTGTGGCTGGATAATCAACTTCTGTTCTATTTTATTCTACTCTATTCTAGCATTTATATTGACGACTAGTACATCAATCAGCAATGAATCAACTAGGAGAACCTATGGTAGACTAGTGGTTTGATGTATAGATGGAAGAGATGCTACTACAACAAGGCTGACAGACTAGATCTAGGTAATATTGACAAACTAAATAGGCTATGCTGTATTATTTGTCAAATATCCATCTGATACTGTGATGGGGTTTTTGGTTGCGAAATTAAAGTAGATTAATTTCTACCATAGTTTACACAACTTTAGCAAACTCTTCAACCATACGAGAATGATGTGTTTTTAGCATGTAGGCTAGTCACCTCATTACTGACAGAAAACCCCAGCAGTCCTAACACATAGACCAACACAATGCTATATGCATCTTTATCAACTGTTTGTATGCCGTCCAAAATTACTCATGGCTTTCACAGTCATTTCTACTCGGTAAGAAAACGGTCTATTTTATTTATTTGAGTATGACTTTTATATAGATCCATTCATATTGGTGAATCAGTGATGTCTTCCCACTGGTGCAAGATGGATGAATAGGGAGTTTGCATTACTGCTTAGTGTCTGGTTGGCTTTGGTGCTCTGTAGCAGAAAACACACTGCCCAGACTGCCACCGATAATGGGTCAATAATGCATTGGTGATTTCAAGTTTGGAGCCGTCTACCTCTGCTGCTCACCAGGGCTAGTTTTCGAGTGCCCTACAGCATTGGCAGTTGATCAGTTCTGAGCAGACACTAGCTTGCTAGTTCTTCATATAGATGCTTTCAATTTGACAACACTAACCATAACTTTAGCTATTGATATTGACAAACGCTAAACTTGGGTCCAAGCTGTTCCAAAAATTCCACTGAAACAGCCTAGGCCTATATCGACTGTCGGTGAGTTTAATATGCCCTTCATAAAGACGAGTTCAGACAAGTGTCTGACTGCCCATTTGTACCTTGCTCTCTCCATCATGTGTTTCCCTTCAGAACTCAGAATTTCTTTCTCTATCTCCAATTTGGTACAAGGGTGATTGGCTAATAAATGTGCCCAGGCAAAACTATTATTTGTCTTGGTGATTATAATGTCACTGCACAAGAGTGTTGGTGTGCTCCAGCACATCATATTGTAGCAGTTAAACTCCAGGTAATGGATGGTGACAAATAGGCTTGGGCGGTATAATTTTTTTCATACCGTCATATAGGGCTGCAACTAATGACTATTTTGGTAGTCGACTAATCTGTCGATTATTTTTTCGATTAGTCGACTAATCGAAAAACAATTATATAAAAAAAAAAATATATATATATATATATATATATATAATTAATTATTATTAGATTTTTTTTTGTACTACCTATCTTTGTGAAAGTGGCTTCTCAGCTCTGGTCCAGCTGAAGACGGAGCAGAGGAACAGATTGGACATTGAGCATGACCTCAGAGTTGCTTTGAGACTCTTGTCAGGACCAAACAACATCCCCAGTTATCCCATTAGTTCCCCCAAACTTACTGTCGGTCTGTTATGTTAAGCTAAGAAGTCTTCAGCTGGCTGGACCAGAGCTGAGAAGCCACTTTCACAAAGATAGGTATTGCAAAAAAAAAAAGAAGAAATATATATATATATAATAATTTGAATTTTTTTTAATGACTAATCGATGCAACAATTCCTCGTCGACGATTTTTTATAATTGACATCGTCGATTATGTCGACTAATCGTTGCAGCCCTACCGTCATACCTTGATGACCTAATACCCCGGTATATGACGGTATGACTTTTATTTTCATCAGCGGGGGGGGGGGGGGGGGGGGGGGGGGCGTGGCAACCCGTGTTACCAAGTAAACAAATCACGGAGATAGCCAGTTAGCCCGCAGCATCAGAGTGCTACTATCGTTAGCTCTCAGAATGGTAGCTGGGAGCCCACAGCACCCTAGTACTACTATCGTTAGCTCTCAGAATGGTAGCCGGGAGCACACAGCACCCTAGTACTAGTAACGTTAGCTCTCAGAATGGTAGCCGGGAGCCCACAGCACCCTAGTACTAGTAACGTTAGCTCTCAGAATGGTAGCCGGGAGCCCACAGCACCCTAGTACTAGTAACGTTAGCTCTCAGAATGGTATCCGGGAGCCCACAGCACCCTAGTACTAGTAACGTTAGCTCTCAGAATGGTAGCCGGGAGCCCACAGCACCCTAGTACTACTATCGTTAGCTCTCAGAATGGTAGCCGGTATCCCCTTTCGTGACTGCGAGCGAGCCTGGGTCTCTACCGCAGTCACGCTCACCTAGACTGCAACCATTTTCAACTTAAGGTACCAAGCGTGATCACGGGGCTCGCGGTGGGTCAAAAATATATCATATATGAATTTCAAAGATACCCAGCGTACAATATGGGTTTAACACAGCTTTACAGTGGGGTCTGGAAGCTCGGAGTTGCTAATAAACAGTTTAAAACATTGTTACTCCACGAGTGGTACTCACAGAGCGAGCCGTGTATTTCCGCCATTGGGGTCACCGCGCATGCGCACCAGGCATTTGGCTGCCTGGTCCAGGTATTACAGGCGGATATGAGTACCACTCGTGGAGTAACAATGTTTTAAACTGTTTATTAGCAACTCCGAGCTTCCAGATATAATATACTCGAGTCCTGACTTCATCTGGTCTTTCCAAACGCGCGCACACACACACACACACACACACACACACACACACACACACACACACACACACACACACACACCTATGCTGTTCTCTCTATGGCTCTGATCAGGATAACTTAGCTTAGTTAGCTTACGCTAACGAAATGTTAATTTTGGTCTTTAACGGAATGGCGAGGATGCAAAGCATGTTAGATGCATTTGACCCATTGCGGGAAAAAACAGCAGGGACTTATTTCGTGTCGCAAAATAGGCGCACACTGTCTACACAGCGTTTCACATGCTACTGCTGTGCTGTTGGGCGGATACAACGCTGTGTAAAAAGAATGGCTGTCTCGGAGTGACGACCGGAGTGTTGGACGTCCCGTGATGAAGACCGGGAGGATGCGACCCTATCTGCGCCGCCCCTGTGCCTCAAATAGATCAGCTATCAGCTCTATCTTTAATCTTTCAAAATGTTCAGTTGCTATCGCTATCAGCTCCATCTTTAATCTTTCAAAATGTTCAGTTGTTTGTTTCACCTATGCCTATTGCCTACCAACTGTTCACCTGTTTTATTGCAACACTACTATCACCGCCATCTAAGACGGGAGATCCCTCCTTGAATGGCCCTTCTAAGGTTTCTCTCCTCCACATTGCCTGTGGTGAATTTTTTCCTATTGCTAGGTTTTAGTGAGTTTTTCCTTACCTTTGCGTGGGGTATGTCTGGGAGTGTTGCATTTATTTATTTTGCATTTATTTTAAATTGTTTGGACTTTATGGTGTTCTTGTTTTGTTCTTGACTTATTGTGATGTTTGTTCTTGACGTTTAAAGAAGACGTGTCCGGCCCATGGGGACATTAACGTGTGTCGGGCCTTACAAATAAATGTGATTTGATTTGACTCGCCACAGGATTTTCAAAATAAGTAGTGATGCACCGATGTGAAAATTGTGGCCGATACCAATAACCGATATTACTATTTTCCAAAACGCATTTAATTTTTTTTACTTTTGTAATTTATTTTCAGAAATGACTGATATTTTGAAACTATTTAACACATCCTGCGCCAAAAACGTTGTACAACGTGTTTCAAGGTCATGCTAATTCTGCCATTCCACGGCGTACGACGTTATTGAGATCATATTTCATTTTTTCGCCATGATATTCAGAATGCCCTCACCCAGCCTCGGCTGATACAGTGGGAGCCTGCACAACTCTGCAACGCTTCAATACTGCCGCCTGGTGGTGATCGGGCGAGTTACAACCGGAAATGGATCTCTGGTGATCTCCGTGTACCGGGGAAATGCGTCCGGCACTCGCATATTGTTGCGGGACTCTAGACACACATCGTACATATGGATCGCTGCCATAACTCAATCGATATGATTTGAGCGTTTATTATTATTATACAAACCGGAAATGGATCTAGGCGATCCACATCAAATAAGTGGGATCTTTTTCCTCCAGTCTCATCGGCGAACGGTAAGAGGACGCTGACGGCATTTTCAGCGTGATTGTTTATTATTATTAATGCAAACTGCTCTGATCAATATATCACCCATACTACATAAAGCATTTACTGACGATCACGGAATTATAAACGACCCCCCCCCCGTTCATCCGCACATGATCAGTCATAACGTTTAGGATCATGTACAGTTGACATTTTTTTATAGCGTGTATTGGCAACAAACGGCAGTTGATAATCTATATATGCGTTTATGCCTATAACTCACATTCTAGGAATTACTGCAGAAAACGATAAAAACATATTTATATTCTAGACGGTATTTTCGTATGAATCTATGAATGAAAAAGTATAACGTTCCTACATCCTGAACGATAGATAATCTATGTTGAATGGGCCATAGTAATGTCAATTTAGCAATACAATTTAAAAAGTTATAGCCCTGCAAAGAAGGTAAACATCTCCATATGCTTAGAGTGGTGGCAGAGAGTGGTATGAGACGGGCAAACTCCGTGGCAGTTAATGTGTTGAGGCCAAAACATGGTATGAGACGGGCAAACTCCGTGGCAGTTAACACTTTGATCGCCAGGGTTAATAATAATTTACCATCCCTCGCCAGCCCTATTTAACATGGAGAAGTTCCCCTTCTTTGCAGGGCTATAACTTTTTAAATTGTATTGCTAAATTGACATTACTATGGCCCATTCAACGTCCTATATCTATTGTTCAGGGTGTAGCAACGTTATACTTTTTCATTCACATATTCATACTAAAATACGGTCTAAAGTATAAGTATGTTTTTATCGTTTTCTGCAGCTTTCTCCAGAACTTAGATTTATAGCCCCAAATGCATTATATTGATGATGAAATACAGTTTGATAAGAATCTGTGCGAGATAAAAAATGTCAACTGGACGTGCTTCTAGGAGTTATAATCTGATGTTGACCGGATGGGCGGTGGGTCGTTTATAATTCCGTGGCCAACGTTATATCATTCATCTAGTGTGGGTGATATGATCATCAGAGCAGTTTATATTGAACACGTTAAAAAATAACGCTGAATCTTACCGTATCTTCCTCGCGCCGTTGGACGATGAGCGTGGAACTGAAATATTCCTATTATGGGATGTAGAAATATCCGATCCATTTCCAGGTTGTATAATAGTATATACGTCCAAATCATGTTGTTTATCGAGTTATTTGCAATCGATCGATGTCCAGTGTGTCAAGATGGAGTCCCGCTAACGATAGCGAGTGCCCGGACGAAATATGGGTGAGCACCACTTCATCCGCATCACTTTCTGTTTGGGCGATCCGCCGATCGGCCACCAGATGGCGCTCTTGAACCGTTGGAGAGTTGAGAGGGGCTCAACAGTACATATCATGTCTCCGGGGGAGAAATATTTTTGAAATATTGATATCAAAGACGCTGTCCAGCGTCTTCGGCAGAATGAGCATGGCGGGGAAAGACGCTGCCAGCGTCTTCGGAGATTAAAGTGTTAATGTGTTGAGGCCAAAACATGTAAAAATAAAAAATAAAATTGTAAAACAAAAATAAAGACCAATACCGATGTGTAAAAAAAAACGGTCATATCGGCCGATATTACCGTATATCGGCGGCCGATATATCGTGCATCACTAAAAATAAGAGTATCGCAATATGAACCGATCTTTTTACGTTGCATCGATCCTATTGGATCATTGTTAATAGATCGATCATATATCATTCTGGATCGATGTATCGTCCCACCCTAGTAGCCTGCTGGTTTTATTATGGTTAGAGAAATGTCTCGTCTGAATCTTCATGGTTAGTTGAATCACACTGTGGTACATTGTAGATAATGCTGTACCTTTTCAGTTGCATGGTTTAGGTTTAGGTTTACTTTATTTGTTCAAGGGGGACAGTGTACATTAATAAAACATTTTACAAATGTAAATGCACCCAATTTTAGCCAAAAGGCTAATTTCCATTGGCAGTCCCCCTGCCAGAAGGTACAGGCTAAAATCCTGTGTAAAAAAAAGGGTTAGCAATAAAAACAGAATAAAATCAAGATAAATACATTAGAATAAAAACACAACAAAAGCACATAGACATAGTAGGGATACAGGTCACAATACAGTCATGGACACAAGGACAGAGCACATCATGACATATTAAGAGACCCAGACATAGACAGACGCACCATATCCACACACACATATACACATACAGACACCTCAGTGTTGACAGTTCTGGTTTTCAATGAGCCATTCCCTAACTCTGCACTTGAATGAATGGTATGATGTAGACACTCTAATTGTTTGAGGAATTGAGTTCCATTGGTGGGATGCTCTGTATGAGAAGACGGCCTGGCCAAATACACTTTTTTTTTTTTAAAGGGATTGTACAGTCCCCCCTTGCCGCACCTCTCCTGGTTGAGGCATACTTGAGGTTGATGAAACCGGACAAAGGAGGAGGAGCCAATCCACACTTTATTTTAAAAACTAGACAGACGTTTTGATATAGGGTCAGGTTTTCCCAACTGAGTAGATTATATATTTTTAGAATGTGACAATGATGGTACCGAATGGTTTCTTGTCTAGAATTAATTATTGCTTGTTTGTAAAGTGATTGAAGTGGTTTCAGAATGGTGGAATGTGAATTGGACCAGGTTATCAAACCGTATGTGATGTGGGAAAGAACCATTGAATGAAAATATAGCTTTGCTGCCTCTGTTGAAAGGAAGTTTCTTATGTACCTGAAGTTTGATAGGCTGAACTTTACCTTATTGCAGACTTTTTTTTTTTTTTTTTTTTTTTTTTTTTTTTTTTTTTTAAACTTTGGCCATCCCGCCGGGCGCCGGCTCTTTTTTGCGTTTATCGCATTTTTTTTCTCTGGTCAAGAATGACCGACAGACAGAAACAGGTTGAATGGGGGTACAGATGGGGGGAAGACACTCTGAGAAAGGCACGGCTGCAGTCCGGGAATCGAACTCGCTAAACCCCAGATCCGTGACGAGCACGGTTGTCCCCGGCGCCGAAATAGCGCTCGAGGTACGCGGTGAGCTACTGGAGCTCCCATTGCAGACTTTTTTTTATGTGATTTTTGAAGCTAAGGTTTGGGTCTATGTGTAATCCTAAATACTTATATTCTGATACTACCTGTAATTTCTGACCGGAGATGAAGATATCCTGCTCTGCAACTTCTCTGTGGCCCTTGGAGAAGAACATACAGACAGTCTTAGAGACATTCAATTGTAAACGGCTGTGCTTAAGCCAGGATGTGACATTCACCATGACATTAGACAATTTTGTTGCAACCTCTTCTGTGGTTTTACCGTGTGTAAAGATCACTATCAGCATACATTGGCCACACACAGAAGGCAAATCGTTAATGTACATGCTGAACAGGATTGGACCCAAGACAGAGCCCTGCGGGACACCAGTTGACATACATATGGCAGTAGATTTATTTATATACATTATTTTGACAAGTTGGGAACGGAATCAAAGGTATGATTTGAAGAGGTTGAGGAACTCTATGGAGAAGTTGAAATTGACCGGCTTTTGGAGTAGAATAGTATGGTTAACGGTGTCAAAAGCTTTCCTTAGATCAAGGAACACAGCCCCCACAACTCCACCCCTGTTAGTTGAATCCATGTGGTACAGTGTAGATATGTTGTACCTTTTCAGTTGGAGACGTCCGACTCTTTTGTACTGCAGTATGGCAATGTCCCGTGTCATCCAAAGAAAGTACTTAATTTCTATGCATTGAGTATCAAAATACAAAATTTCTCGAAATGCCAATGCGATTTCAGAAACAATGAGACATATAATATATCAAGGCCTTGTAGCCTTGTACCAGCCTGGCTCATGCAAGTAGCTTCCTGATTGATGGATAGGAAACCTATGTAGACTGTAGGCTGGTGAAAGTTGGTAGATATTCTCTTTTCTCTGTCAACCAATACTTGGTAATTTTCTCTCGACCAAGACTTTGTGTATTTCCTGAAAAGGAGGACCACATTTCTGGTAAACACAAAATTTAAAGAGGTCATTCTGCATGACAGATTTTTACAGATTTGTCGACTTTTAAATCAACAAATTGATTAGTTGACTAATTCTACAACTATTAGTCGTCTTAAGAAGTTCTTCCGGCGAGGAGGAGCCCTAATAGAATTGCATGTAATTAATTAATTCACCTTGACTCAAATCTCAAACCCTCCAGGCCTAAAAGAAAAAAAAATTGTTGGCAGAGTACATGCATCTTTTCCCCCCTCCTTCTTTTTCCGATTTTTCTCCCATCCCACTGTTAGTCGTTATGCCAATTCCCAACCCCTTTCCTGGTTGTTGCGCACTTTCCCCTACTGTTGGTCCGAGAGGCTGGAGACTGTCACATGCTTTCCTCTGATGCATGTGCAGCCAGCCAGCCGGCAGCCAGCCTGGCCGTGCAGATTCTCACTGGGAGA
Organism: Notolepis coatsorum; assembly: GCF_963971535.1. Taxonomy (NCBI): domain Eukaryota; kingdom Metazoa; phylum Chordata; class Actinopteri; order Aulopiformes; family Paralepididae; genus Notolepis; species Notolepis coatsorum. The sequence continues at coordinate 110,645,898 of NC_140169.1, read as the reverse complement.
GTGTAACGTGTGGGAGGCCGCACTACCTCTCACCAGATCCTACCTTCGCTGAGCAGGCGCCCCGACCGAACTGTAGGGGTCGCTGTCCACAACGCCCAGGACCCACCCACGGCTCGCCTCCCCCTAACTCAGCCAAACGAGTTAGTATAGCGATCAGCCCGAGCCAAGGCAATGCTGACTCTCCGGGAGTCGAGACCGCAGCCTCTTGCATTGGTGACGAGCACAATCTCCGCTACGCCACCTGACCGCCCTTGTCGTGAACATTTTAATTAAATAAAGAAATTCCCTATCCATAGTCGCCGTGGGAAAAAAATTAAATAAAAAATTAAATAAATTCCCTACCTACCCATGGCCTTAACTGACAACCAACAGGAACCAAACAATATATTCTTTTATGCCCCAGTCACAACTGTTGCTTCAACAAAAGCAACAGTTTGTTATGTGGGAACATCTGTCAGCGTCCCTTGGGGGAAACTTTACAGTGATTAGCTTATGTCGTAGGTCCTACTTGATCTGTTCTCATCACCATTATTAATAGGTTAGTTGTGGTGGTGGCCGGCAGGCGGCAGGGGTGTGTTACATACACACTCAACAGTGGAAAATATATTGTCATTTTTGGGAAATGCATTTGTGGTCGGTCCATCTCATTATTGTGGTATGTTGCCACAAATATATGTATGTATGGAAAACACTGGACTGGAATGGTATTGTGTTTAGTGGAAAAGAAGGCTTAAGGATTTATACAGATTATTCTTTTGTGACACTCTTTGTCAGTAACGGTTGACTCAACTCTCTGCTACGGTCAATAGAGGCGAGTCAGGATGATTCAAACTGACCCCGGAATCCAATCTAACAGCCACAGCCTGCAGACATCTTTGATTAGCAATGGTCACCCCCCTGGTCCAAAGTCCTGTTCCCAGCACCGGTTGCCATGGTGATGTATGCATGCATGCAGATTGTTCACGGGGAGAATTGACTGACTCAGTCAGAAGGCCATATAGGCTGGAAAGAATGGGGGAAGGTACACAAACTTGCAGTTTGAAACTAGTATCGTCTACTATTCTACTTCTTATCCTGGACATCTGAACACTTCTATTTCCGCTATAACCATAATAACGAGCGACGACAACCTTTAACACTTTCCATGCCAGACCCGATGATAGTCGGGTTTACTCGCCGATCGTTCAGCGCCAGACCCTAGTATAGTCAGGTTTTGGTCGTCATTTCTTTTATTCGCCATTTCCATTCATATCCATCCAGGGAGCCTGGTGTTATCATTGGGAATGGGTCTGAGATCGCAAAAGTCCAATACCGCTGCCTGGTGGGTTGCGGCCTGTATTGCACATCCTTTGAAACTCTGTATTCAGGTGTGCGTCGATTACAGTCATATTCAAACTTAATTGAATGCACACATGTGTGTGGACTACTGTACTATTACAGGTATTGAAATGAACAATGCAACTTCCTTATACAAAGAAAAATAAAGAATTTGCATAATAAAAGATCGATACTTGGCATCCTTGTATGATATCGATACAGTATCTTGGTTGGCGAGCAACAGGTTGATTGCAACAAAGGTGACATGGCGGCTAGCAGGGGGCGAAATTAAAGCCCGCCACCCGCCATTGGCGGGCAGTTTTTACGTTTGGCGCCTCCCACTGAGAGGTCTGCCCGCCGTGTGGCGGGCAATAATAGTCATGTGAAAACCGAAAATCATGATCCAATTCTTAGCGCAGTTCTCACTCGCTGTCTCAGCACAGACATGCAGCGCACCGCGCACTGCTGCTCCTACCCCTCCCGCACCTGTTTCTGTATGCTGCATGTAAACAGAGGCTATTGCCTCGGACAGTCACCGTGACGTTAGTCTAGTCAGAGGGACCTCCGTGAGCTAATGTTAGCTACTGTTACAAAATGACCCAGTCAACTATTCACTTTTAGTTTAATACATGAGGCATTGTGTAACGTTATCCAGCCGGCTAGCTACTGATAGCTCCCGACATCAACAACTGCTCCAGCAAGTGTCCAGTGCATAATACCTCCGTTGGCTAGGTAGCTCATGTTAGCCCACGTTAGCTCACTAGTCACTACGAAATGTCCCAGTAAACTAAATAGTTCAGAGGCGTTGTCCCAACGCCATCCAGCAGTAGCTACAGATAGCTCCTGACATCAATGTCCTACAACATGCGTATTCGAGCCCCTGGCTTACATCGCATGAGGGCTGCTGAATAGGGTCCAGCTGCAGCGCAGGAGAATCCTTTCATGCTGAATGTAGAGTTTCGGGCCCAGCTGCAGCGCCGGAGAATCCTTGCTGGAGGCCACTTGAGTATACACACAGACAGTGGAGCTGTTTGCAGACAGCGAGGTGGCGATGTCTCGCAGATAATACAACTACAAGTATGATTATATAATATATATATTTTATTAAAAAAAATATTTTTTATATAAAATAACGAATTATTTTTTTAATCAAAAAAAAAGTTGGCAGGTAAGAAATATGCTTGGCGGGTAGATTCTTCCCATCTACCCGCCACCAGTGGCCGGTGAGTCAAAGTTAATTTCGTGCCCTGGCGGCTAGTGTCAAGCTGTGACATTGTGCCATATTGTTTTGTTAAAAAAAAGAAACGTGTCATCTATACTTGTCATGAGAGGAATGAATGGGATTGGTACTACTCAGTAAAGCTTAGGATTCCAAATCGGCATGGCAGTAAAGAGGTAGCGTCTGCGTGTCCCTAATTGATGTCATTCTAGCGAGAGGCCCGGCGGTGCTGGCTTGATGTCACTCGCTCTGCTGCCAACGGTGTGAAATGGAGAGCTGCCCTTTTCATTCATGCGCTTCCCCCCCTGCATGGTGCTGCATGCGTTAGGAAACCTGTCCCAAAACAGCCAAGAATCTGTCATGAAGCACCAAACTAGAGGGGCTTAATTGGTCTGGGGTGGGTCCTAGTTTTTATTCAGTTTATTTTCCCCAGAAGCTATTTCCCCATAAGCATTGACAGTGATATTTTTTAATGCAAGAATGTCAAGTTTCTTTCTGACTCTTTTTCAGTGCGAGAGACGAGTTCGTCTTAGATGTGGTTTCTTTGCCACAGTAGCTCTTTAGTGCACATGCATGCACGCATGCACACACACACGCACACAGACACCTCATCGATGTTTGATTTCTGGTTGTGAATTGTATATTTATACTCTTCCTGCCATAGAACCTCCAGGACCACTGTTAAGTCTGCTCTACGTCGATGAAATTAAAACAACAAAAAACATCCAAACTAATGAATGTGACCCATCTCAATAACTCCTCCTTCCATCCTCACCCGTAGATGTCCCCCCGACGGAGCAGGAGAAGCTCTTCATTCAGAAGCTGCGGCAGTGCTGCGTCCTCTTCGACTTCGTCTCCGACCCGCTGAGCGACCTAAAATGGAAGGAGGTGAAGCGGGCGGCGCTGAGCGAGATGGTGGAGTACATCACCCACAACAGGAACGTCATTACAGAGCCCATCTACCCAGAGGTGGTGCACATGGTCAGTGCTGCTGTAGGCTGGGTTGACTTGGGTTCGGGGAAGGGGTCCCTGATGTGGCACGTGTGTGGACAGAGGATGTCGCTGGACTTGTGTGACGACATCACAATAGAACCCCGTTATCAAGCATAGCACTTGGTCAGATGATTATAAGCAGCCTGAGACCTGTTTTCAAGTTATTTTTTAAACAAATGATCATCCACAATGGCTCATGATGGGTAGCACTAGCATCAGGCGTAGTCTATTGACCAGCTTTGTATGCATTACATATACAAAACTCTATAACGAACCACAGCACATTCTGAGGTTTAAGTCAAAACTCATCCTAACTAAGTTTGCATTGTGTTCAACAGAAAGCTCAGTCTCAACAAAGGCCAGTGGGGTGTGCCACTGCTGAAATACAGTCGAAAATTACCCTTTTCTCTTCAAAGTCTCCTTTCAAATCCTCCAGTCCATCAGCTTAGTAATGTGATGGTAATGATTTTTTCACATCACGCTTCAGTCTTGAACTTGAATTTAGTTAAGCGCGATAGTCACTGAACTGAGCATTCGGTAGAACTTGCTTGATGAGCATCATATCATACAAACTTTACGACGACAGGGTCACCTGTTTTTTTAACCACCTCTGCTACAGATACAAACCCACTCCATTCAGCCGAGCCGTAGTCGGCAGCATCCGTCTGGCTGCAGCGGAGCTGCCACAGTATCTTTTATTAGATGGGCTTCCACTGAGGCTGTGGCCAGGATGTGTCAATAGTGCCAGGTCTGCTTTGCCCAGCAACATTAAAAACCCTTTGATGTTTATCAAAGCCCTGCCTCAATGCCACGCAGGAAACCACAGACGATCGAGGTGCATATTTACCCCCATTCTCCTTTTCCTGGTTCCATTTGATTAGTGTTGCAGGAAATTCAAGGGAACTGCCAAATCAGCATGAAAATATACCCTCTTCACCCGAGGTCACCCCGTCCCCTGACCTCTTAATGACAGCGACACTTTGAAGTCCACTAATGACTTTCATCATCAAAGTATGGAGATTGACGCGACAAACTCCTTTTTATAGCTATGAAGAGTGTATTCTCCTTATGTTAAAGTGCGGCATATAATTTGTTCTTTGAGAGCATGACTGATGCCCCTGTTCCAGCTTTAGATTAAGGATTTGGTAGGCTGCCGTCTGTCGTGACACAACTGTTGTCTCCATTAGACGCACTCTCCGGGGGGCCTGTACGTTAATGCCAAGCAAGCAGTGCAAAAATGCTTCCGCATTCGTCACCGCACGCTAGTGCGGTAAAGCGCCCTTCTTTTCAGACAAATGCTACCGTGCGTGCACCGGCGGCGGCGTGCTCGCTCAGGTGCGTGCGTGCGCCGGCGTGCTCGCGCGAGGTGCCCGCGCATGCGACACGAGCGGAGCTCAATATATATAAGTCACCGCCCCTAATTCAGTATCCAACAAATAGCTCAATTGGTAAGGACACATGGCTGTGGATCCTATGGCTTGTTTGCTGGCGAGTTCGAATCCCATCGAAAATATTTTTTAACGTGATTTTTTTTTAACGTGTATTCTTTCGCCGATTAAGGTTAGGCATTGTTTCGGAGTTGGTTAAGGTTAGAACGGTTAAGTTTAGGCGCTGTTAAGGAGCTGGTTAAGGTTAGAGTTTGTCAAAGAGAATGGCAATATAATTTCTATGGTTAAGGTTAAGGTTAGGCATTGTTTCGGAGTTGGTTAAGGTTAGAACGGTTAAGTTTAGGCGCTGTTAAGGAGCTGGTTAAGGTTAGAGTTTGTCAAAGAGAATGGCAATAGACAGCCTATTTCCGCGAAAATGAAAGGCGCATTACTGCATGCCACTACGGTAAATTTTTGCACTGCTTGCTTGGCATAAAGCTACACGCCTCCGGGGGAAGGAGGAAATTGCTTCTAGCACGTAAACATTCATGAGCGAGTGTGCTGTGACCTTTCTTGTGGCGGGGGCTAGAGGCGGTGTTCTTTACCTTCCGTCTGTCTCTCTCAGAGTGCAACCGTTTTAGTCACATTTGACATCTTGAATAGTTAAACCATTAATTTGCTTGCACCTGTGTTAAGTGATACATCCTGGGAACAAAGTTGAACAAAGCACAGTAAACCACACCGATTTGGTGGATGAGAGCAGTGGTTTAAGAGTAGACCTATAGGCTTAGAGAATTAGTCTAGATGATCCATTAGAGAAGTCTAATATGTTTCTGTGTGACAAGAAAATACAGAAAATCAAGTTACTTTCTTAGATTTCTGACATGTTGCGTATGGTGCTTAGATATTGGAGACCAGTATTGGGAAGAAACTTTGAGTAGAGGCTAGTGTGTTTTAACCTGGTACAGCCTATAGTCTAGTGTGTTTTAACCTGGTACAGCATAGAGCAGGGGTGGGCAATTCATTTTTACAAGGGGCCACATGAGAAACCTGAACTGTGTTGGAGGGCCGAACCAATGATAACTTGAACTTAATTCTGCTCGGAGCGGCGGCGGCGGAGGAGCTAACAATATACTCGTTATCACCATACACAACGCTCGCTTATATTGAAACACGTTGAGATTAGGGCCGTTCTTTCAACCTGAAAGTGCACTTTCTTCAACCTCGAAGTAAACAAATCACAGAATGGTAGCCACTGCCGGCACCATCCAGGTATCAACGTGAGCTAACGGTAGCTAGTTAGCCGGCACCATCCAGGTATCAACGTGAGCTAACGGTAGCTACTGTAGTTACTGTTAGCCGGCACCATCCAAGTATCAATGTGAGCTAACGGTAGCTAGTTAGCCGGCACCATCCAGGTATCAACGTGAGCTAACGGTAGCTAATTAGCCGGCACCATCCAGGTATCAACGTGAGCTAACGGTAGCTAGTTAGCCGGCACTATCCAGGTATCAACGTGAGCTAACGGTAGCTAGTTAGCCGGCACCATCCAGGTATCAACGTGAGCCAGTTGCATTAGGATTAAAAAATGTCAACACTCACTCACCCCGTTTTATATTACATTCCCAAAGAAGTGCCTCTGTCTCTCGTTGTGCAGGATGAAGTCACTGGTGAGTCGACTCGTGGTGAGGGTTTTGCTTAAATCCGAACAGATTCCTTTAATTGTCCAAATGTGACAGTGTGTGCAGAAAAGTTTAGCTCTTGTTTGACATGCTGCCGCCATCTTGCTCAGCTCTGTGCGGGAAAGACGGACTGCCTCCCCTGCCCTCTGCTGGCGCGTGCTGTGTGTGTGTGTGTGACGGATCATATTGGTCTGCGTTGTGTTTGATGTTAAATGAGAATGTCCCGAGGGGGAGTCTAACAGCGGGCTCCCGCGTCCGCGGGCGACGACACAGGCCGCTACACTAAGAAGTGAATTCACTCCTAACTACCGTACCTATGCGTCTGTTAACCCTGTTATGGGGAAGTGAGTTTAATTTACCAGCCCGCACTGCCACAGTCACTCGTCAACACACCTGTTTCCGTGACTGTGGACATACCCACGGGCTTCCCCGTTACATGTGCACTACAACCAATGCCGTCCCTGTCGAAACTCTGTTTCAGTGTAATAGAAACTGAAACCCAACTGTGATTTTGACGGTATTGATTTTCAATACAGTCGGTATTTCTAAATACTGTGGTATACCGTCATACCGCCCAAGCCTAGTCTAGTGTGTTTTAACCTGGTACAGCCTAGAGGCTACTGTGTTTTAACCTGGTACAGCCTAGAGTCTAGTGTGTTTTAACCTGGTACAGCCTAGAGGCTACTGTGTTTTAACCTGGTACAGCCTAGAGGCTAGTGTGTTTTGACCTGGTACAGCCTAGACTAGGTGAGTGTGTTTTATTTTTATTTTTTATTATCTTTTTCCTTTTTCCGTTTTTCTCCCATCTCAATCTTAGTCGTTATGCCAATTCCCAATCCCCTTCCTGGTCGTTGTGCACTCTACCCCCTACCGTCGGTCCGGGAGGGCGGAGACTATCACATGCTTCCTCCGACACATGTGTACCCAGCCCACCGCTTCTTTTCACCTGGCAGCGCGGACTCTCACTGGTAGAGTGTAACGTGTGGAAGGTCACACTACTTCTCTTAGATCCTTCCCTTGCTGTGCAGGCGCCCCGACCGAACTGTCGAGTCGCTGTTTACAACGACCAGGACCCACCCTCGCCGGGTTTCCCACCCTCTAACACTGCCAATTGTGTTAGTATGGACGGTCGGCCAACCCGGAAGTACCACAGCTGGATTCGATCCCACTGTCTCTGTGGTGGGTAGCCGGACGCTTAGTCCGCTGCACTACCCGGCCGCCCAAGAGGCTAGTGTGTTTTAACCTGGTACAGCCTAGAGGCTAGTGTGTTTTTTTTTTTTTATATTTTTATTTTTTGCACAAATCTCGCCAACATTCCAAACATCTCTTTCCACATCATCATATTCAATTTCCAGGATTTGCCTTTTTCTTTTTTGTAAGAACATACAAAACATGTAAAGGACTCATACAAATACATTAATAACTGACATGGAAAATAAAAAAAGACTTACGAAAAAAGAAACATACTATACTATACATTATGCGTATACATTCCTGATATATATACCTTGCATGTAGACCGAACTACCTTCGAGCAGGTATGTGCTGCATCCTCTATCGGGATGCCACCCTTCTCCATATTGCATGTGAGAGAAAGCGCCCCAGACATATGCAGTTGTGCATGATAACATGCATGCACGCATGTCTCCGACACATGTATGTGGGTACGTGTATCACGTAAGCATGTGTACATGCCTCATATGTGTGTGTGTGCATCTTCCTGGTATGTGACTGTACTCCTATCTCTTGTGTGGTTTCGTATCCATGTGTGCCTCTGCCCCCTATGTGAGTGTATATCTCAGATGTGTATATATATGTGCGTCTTACTCGCAGCTACGTATGTGTGTGTCTCCTATATACATGTGTATCCCCCTTATGTGTCAGTGAAAGCTTATATTTCAACTATGTGTATATGTAGGTATGTGTATGCCTATTTCCTATAAATGAGTATGTGCATGTATGTGTGAGGCTAGTGTGTTTTAACCTGGTACACCCTAGAGGCTAGTGTGTTTTAACCTGGTACAGCCTAGAGGCTAGTGTGTTTTAACCTGGTACAGCCTAGAGGCTAGTGTGTTTTAACCTGGTACAGCCTAGAGGCTAGTGTGTTTTAACCTGGTTTGACAGGCTAGAGGCGAGTGTTTTAGCCTGGTACAGGTTAGTGTGTTTTAAGCAACACAGCCATCCTTATTTAGTTGTCTGATACCTTGTTTGCTTACTTGTGCTAGTCACACAGTTGTAAATAATGTTGTTTTGTTGCATTGCATGTGAAAAATATCTTAACTTGAATATGATTTCTATAACTTTGCACAAAGTGCATCTATATGACCAGTGATGTCACTCACTCACTCACTCACTCACTCACTCACTCACTCACTCACTCACTCACTCAGAGTTAGCCGCTCTGCCCCTAGTGGCATCAACGTGTCATCAAATTAGACTATGCCACCATCTGAAAATGTCATTGGCATCAGACAGTGGAGGTGTTTGTCATAGAGCCCTGCGGGGTGGAAATAATCTGTCCGCCTCACTCAGGCAGTGTCTTGTTAGGGATGTAGGGGTGGGAGGTAGTGAGACGGTAAAGAGTGAAAAGGCCTATAAATGCCTTTGTAAAGGTCCTGACATTCTGTCATGTCTCTCTACACGTGTCACACCTCTAGTCGCTACACAGGTTGCTCACCAGTCTGCCCTGATGTTCAGGCCCTAGTCGATTAGTCAAAGAATCGGTCGGTTTGGTCTTAGTCAACCAAGACTTTGTTAGTCAGTTTGTATGCTTTTTGCATGCTGAATCAGTTATTTCCTGAAAAATTATCTCTGGTAAGCACAAGATTTAAAGAGGTCCTTCTGCCTTATTGCCAAACAAATTGTACAGGTTTGTCAATGAAATTAATGAATCGATAAATATTCATAAAGATCTTATTAATATTTCTTTAGTCGAGGAAATCTGTAGATTTATGAACCCTAAGCCAATATTTTAGGGGTGAAGTTATATAAATAAGAGAAGATATAATCTGATATATGGTAGGGGGGTAGGCCTATGCAATTCAGCAACATTTTCGGTATAAAAAATTAAGTTGAAATTATAACATTGTGAAAGGCTTCTTGCTTGTTTTTCAGTATGGGGCATGATATATGTTGATAGTTTGGCATTCACTTTCAATATTTAGGCCTACTTGTGAATTTTATTGATTATGGTTAAAACTTTTTTTCCCCTAAAGAAAGAAATTAAATAAATGCCTATTGTCAAAATGTTTTGTCTCGTATGCCCTTTACTCAACATTGGCCTGTTGTGTTGTGAAATACATTTACTTGTCTTGTGCCATCAGGAAATTATCAAAACGAATCTGAATGCACGGCCAGGAGCATGCAGACAAATGGAAACCACTGAATGACAATAAAGGATGAGTCATCATTAGGGATGCGAATCAAGAATCGGAATAGATTGGGAACCGGTTCCTAATTGTCTGATTCCTTGCTAACAAATTCTCTTTTGCAATAACGACCTGTTGAATGCAACTACAGTTCAATAGATTAAATTAGTTCTCAAATACATTATTTTATTTAAGTGTATAGTTAATAAATTTTTTACAGTTTTTGTATTTGACAAACAACAATAAATGATAAATGACAATCAGAAATGTCAAGTTGCATGTTGTTATTCTAACCAGCTTAGTTCTGTTGCATTTCCAATTGATTTATAAAAATTATAAATATATCGGGAATCGATAAGGCAAGCGATAAAGAATTGGATCGATAAGCAGAATCGATAATGGAATCGTATCGATAAAATCTTATCAATTCCCATCCCTAGTCAATCATCATACTCCTCGGTTTGCCATGACATTTATTTTGCACCATTTTCTTTACTTCTGTGAAAAGAATATATGCCACAGCAAATGGGGCATATATCAAATGTTCCATTATGGCATTTTCTAGCGGGGTACCTGTTGAAAATAATTTGTTTCTTTTTCCTGAGCACTATCTAATATCTATCACTGTGTGGATGTTTGACCTGTATCTTATTGTCTGTCATTGTGTGGATGTTTGACCTGTATCTTAGGGCTGGGCGATATGGCCAAAAACGTTATCGCGATAAAATTATTTTCATATAACTCTATCGATAATTATCGTCGATATAATGTTTGTCAAGTTTAATTAACTTTTTATGCCCGGCGCCGATGGACGGGCTATTAATAGACTTGTTTTGCTGCTGCGAATGTCTCGAGAGTCGAGTTGATGTCGTCATCAGTCCGCGCACGTTAGCAGTTAGCCAGAGCAAGCGGAGTATCTCATGACAATGTACTAAATATGACCCTAAAATACTCTGTTCCGCCCCAATACATTGCAACGACGTCCACCGTATACCCCACACTACTATAACAGTTACCCTCAGAATTCAAAACACACACCAACTCGCCAGGTAAACTGTAAAATAGCGCCGTGCAAGCTAATTATCCTAGCCAGCCTCGTTTCAAAGCGGTGTATTCCATGACAATGTACTAAATATGACCATAAAATACTCTGTTCCGCCCCAATACATTGCAACGACGTCCACCGTATACCCCACACTACTATAACAGTTACCCTCAGAATTCAAAACACACACCAACTCGGCAGGTAAACTATAAAATAGCGCCGTGCAAGCTAATTATCCTAGCCAGCCTGTTGACTACTGGAGTCCTAGATTCCGGGTCTCCTTCCGCTGTCGGCCATCTCCTTCACTGATTGGTTGTTAGTGCGTGTGCTCATATCCAAGCTTGGAAAATCGATATATTGAAACTTTGCGACCACGTTTCATGTTTATTTCGAGGAAATAATTTATCGCGATAGTTATCGTTATCGTTTTATCGCCCAGCCCTACTGTATCTTATTGTCTGTCACTGTGTGGATGTTTGACCTGTATTTTATTGTCTGTCACTGTGTGGATGTTTGACCTGTATCTTATTGTCTGTCACTGTGTGGATGTTTGACCTGTATCTTATTGTCTGTCACTGTGTGGATGTTTGACCTGTATTTTATTGTCTGTCACTGTGTGGATGTTTGACCTGTATCTTATTGTCTGTCACTGTGTGGATGTTTGACCTGTATCTTATTGTCTGTCACTGTGTGGATGTTTGACCTGTATCTTATTGTCTGTCACTGTGTGGATGTTTGATCTGTATCTTATTGTCTGTCACTGTGTGGATGTTTGACCTGTATTTTATTTGATCACCCAGTTTGCAGTGAACATGTTCAGGACGTTGCCGCCGTCGTCCAACCCCACAGGGGCAGAGTTCGACCCAGAGGAAGATGAGCCAACGCTAGAGGCTGCATGGCCGCATCTACAGGTACACACATACTGTACACACACACACACACGCATACACACACACACGCATACACTTCACTAATACGTAGGTTGTCCGTTGTAATCACATTAATAATCTATGTCCTTTTTTCCACAGCTTGTCTATGAATTCTTCCTGCGCTTCTTAGAGTCACCAGACTTTCAACCAAATATAGCCAAGAAGTATATCGACCAGAAATTTGTAATGCAGGTGAGTGCTTGATACAATGTATTCATGTATAATAGGTTGATCTATACCGGTAAGGCTTACATTTCATCCACCTAAATGCAAGGTGTATTTTTTACCAAAGATCAACAAGATTTGATTATTGATCAACAAAACTCGTGGGAGCTTTTTGTATATCTGAAACTTTGCTTGATCCCAGTATCAATGACTCTGCGATTGAAGGGGATAACTATTGTCTCCGATTTCAAAAAGACCGAAATCGGAGTGGAGGAGGGATCTGTGTGTTCGTTAGATTCTAAGTTAGATTAGATCTTGACCTTGATAATGCTGATATTCTAATGGTAATGATGGCTAACGTGGGCTTCTATCAATACGTTTTCAAAATCAATAATATTAACGTTATATTACTCACCGGTAATTTGCACCACACTGCTCACAGCTTCTTCTCCATTATGGATTGGTTTGTTTTGCTGTTGATTTCTCTTCAGATACCTCAGATTTGTAATCCCTTGATTGGTCCCTCAACAAGAAGGTCAACAAAAAACTATATTAATCTGACCTGGGATAATTTCAAGTTTATTTCTCTCAGTCATTGACTCAGTGGCTCCGGTGAGAGCAATTAGGATAAAGCAAAGGTCTAATCCTTGGTTTAATCCTGAGATATTAGAAGCCATCAGTGCTCGGGATAAAGCCATGTCTAAGTATAAACAAATAGGTGACCTAGCCGACTTCTTACAGTTAGAAAAATGCAGGAACGAAACCCAGCATATAGTCAGGGAGGCAAAATAAATTACTTCTCTGAACAAATAAGAGAATAAGCACAACCCTCAGAATCTGTGGAAAGGTATAAAAAGTCTGGGTTGTGTGACAAAGACCAAAAGCAACACTAGCTCATGCATTACTTTATCCATTGATGGAAAGGAGGTGAGCAATAAGGATGAGATTGCCAATCATTGTGATACCTACTATACTTCAGTTGCACATAAACTTGTTGAGTTTGCCCCCCCCAACCCAGGAATTTATGGGCTAGATCACATACATTTTTACTCTCACCTAGGTGTTATACCAAACCGTTTATCTTTTAATCCAGTTTAACTGTGAAAAAATACAAGACTTGATAATATCTCTACTAGGTTTTTGAAGGACGCAGCTGACCGGATAACTCCTTTCGTTGCACTGACTATTGTCATTACTCTGTCTTTAGACTGTACCAAATTACATAAAACATTCCAAAGTGGGCACCCAAGTGGCGACCCATGTAACGCGCTGCGTCGCGAAGTGGCCGACCCGGGTTCGATTCCCGGACCTGGCGTCCTTTGCCGAATGGCTTCCTCCCGTTCTTCCTCTCTCTCTCTTTCTACCGGACTGCCCGGTAGAACAAACAAATAAAAATCTACCAAAAACATAATTTTTTTTTTTTTTTAAACATTCCAAAGTCATCCCACTATACAAAAAGGGTAAAATGTCAGATATAGGGAATTTTAGACCGGTCTCTATTCTGAGTGTTAGTTCTAAAGTCTTGGAGAAAGTCATTAATGAAGTTATATCAATATATAAATGATTCAGAACTGTTGAATTATCAACTCCTGTTGCTATATTTATAGGGCTGTACCGAATAGTTTGAAGCTTCGTTCATAATGTTGAAATTTCTTTATTCTAAATCAACATTCGAATTTAAAAATTTTAATAAAATAAATAAATAAAAATGTATATATATATTTTTTATGTGTCTATTAATTCTGTTTAAACCTATGGGGTTTTTCTTCACAGTTGCAGATAAAGATTAGGCTACACTAATATTATATTATTATAGTATATGACTCGTCATAAAAACATTTATCATAAATTATGTAGCCTATCTGCATCCGCTTGGCACTCGGCCATCATCACTTTCGTACCAACCGTGCCCTTATAGTCTATTTGCCATCCCATAGAGCCCCATTGTGAACCCGGAAATTTTGGAACCACCAAAGTTTTATGATGGATATGGATAGTACGGATCCCCAGCACTCAGAAACTGCCGGATGCTAAGTTGTAAATGTTGGCCAACTTTTTTATTTGCATAATTATCACACATTTGCATAATCGCCTAAATGGCCAAATCTCAGAAACTACTTGATCAATTTCAACAATGTTGGAGTTGTTTTGGGGGTTATTCGGGATACTGAATCCAGTTATTATACTTAAGAGAAGAAAAAAGTTTCAAAATTGCAATATTACTGGAATTTACCAAATTTTGGTGCCATTTTTAATGAATTTTCTGTTTATAAATGTTTCAGAAGATGCCGAATTTATAGATAATTTTCATGGAATGTTCAATTGTAAACAGAATGATAATAATAATAATAACTTTAATTTGTAGAGCGCCTAATAGACCACTACACTTCCGCGTTACATTGAAATCGGGGAGGCGATTTGGGGGGGGGGGGGGGGGGAATTAATGAATGTGGATGAGAGCCGTGATGTAAGTGGTTGCATTCCTAATCGATCAGAACTAAATCGGCTGAGAAAAAGCCCATTTTTAAGCACCTATTCCCCATGCACATGCGCAGGTTGCCCACAGATTGTGACGCCACGCACACCCGCCCTGGACTGTTCCATCAGAGGGGCGAGCTTCGGTGGCCAGTGTCCTTTCAGCCGAACAGGTTAATGAAACAATGATCCCACTAAATGGCCAGACGCGTCTTATGGCGACATCTACAATTACTTCATTGAGTCTCCAGGTAGAATAATGTTTATATTTAAGTGCAGTGGTCTGTAGCCACTCACACTACCACCGAAGCTCCCCCTCTGATGGAACAGTCCAGGGCGGGTGTGCGTGGCGTCACAATCCGTGGGCAATCTGCGTATGTGCATGGGGAATAGGTGCTTAAAAAAACGCTTTTTCTCTGCCAATTTAGTTCTGATCGATTAGGAATGGGTCGCGCCGTGTTCAGGAGATTCAGGCGCATACAAGTCTATTCGATCATGTCTCCAGCACCCCCACAGCCGTAGCTGCAATCACTTACATCACGGCTCTCATCCACATTCATTCATTTGCTCCCCCCGCTATCTCCTTCCCGATTTCAGAATCCCGGAAGACTATTGTTGATGAGTTGTTATCAAGAGCTGGCTACAATCCAGGAACAAAGATACAATGGTAAACCACTATCCATATCTTCCTCATTCCTGGTTGTGTCTGTGTGAAATCACTCCCCAAACAGGTTCAAATGTTCTCGAGGTCATGTCCTACAAAGTATCCTCTATACAGTCTGCCCCATTGTTCTGACCAGGATTATTACGTTCCTTTTGGCCTCCTTTCTGACGTGGACGAGAAACCCATCTATAGGCCTAGTTATCAAATTCTTGGTTTGCAATGGTTTTGCACCTTGTGGGTAAATAAAAACCCAGTTTTCATCTACAACTCCTGTTTCCTCATTGTCTCACTGCTTGGTCCTTAACAATGAGAAATGGGCATTCTAAACACTCTGTGCAAGGCCTCTATTAGGCGGTAAATTGTTCTTTGTTTTCACAATGTGTGCCCTCTATCGTATCGAGATACATATTCCATGTGTATGGAATAACACTCACCTTTAACATTCACTTTAAACACTACACCATATTGTATCTATTTATTAGTAAAATATTTGCACTACCTCTCTAACTCATCTTTGCATTTGTTTGCATTGTGTACTTGTTATATACTAGTTTGTATATTTTGTATAGTGTTTGGTCTTTATTTTTTTTACTTTTTTACTGTCTGAAGCACAATCTCAGGGGGCTCATACAGAACCAAGCATTTCACTATAATGTACATGTACCTTATGTGACAAATAAGCTGGTCAGAAAGGCCAGTAACATGGTGGGAGTGGAGCTAGACTCTTCCTCTGTCAGAGAGGAAGAGCCTTGCTAAGCTCCACGCCATCATGGACAACCCCTCCCACACGCTATACACAGACTTGGCTGATAGAAGGAGCATGTTCAGTGTTGGACTAAAGGCCTCTGCATGCTACAGAAACTGCAAAGCAACTGCAACACAACATCGACAAAGCAACGGTGTTGCAAACACTCTGCCTTTATGCTTCTGCAACATCGATGTGCAGCCTATGCAACATTGTACCCCGGATGTAGCTAGGTTCCCTAGATAGATGAAACTTCCCTTCTCAACCAACCCATTGATAACAATTAGAAAAAGAAGCATTATTTTTACTTCCGGTCGGGGGATTTCAAAATAAAAGAGCGACATCTAAAAGCACCGTAAATACGTTTCTTTTGTACATTATCTAACGTTAACACGAACATAAACTAATCTAAAGTTAGTTTAAGTTCGTGATAACGTTAGATAATGTACAAAATAAACGTATTTCCGGTGCTTTTAGACATCTCTCTTTTATTTTGAAATCCCCCGACCGGAAGTATTTGTGATGTATTCTGCTTGTGTAACTTTAGGTTAGTTTTAACGTTGGCTAGCAGCAGGGATGGACGCCTTTGTGCAAATGCAGGCAGCTACAGGCACTCGAGGTCGAGAAGAGCTGCTGAATTTAATCGGCAGGAGGAGAGGGAGCTCGTCAAAGCTGGATATATCCCTGTGGCTGTGGTTGTAGGCACGAAAATGCATCTCGAACGACCTGTTATATTAAATTAATTGATTGCTGTTTAACTTGTCCGTGTCCAGTCCTTTCGAACTGCCCCACCGTTCATTGTAAACAATGATGCATGTAATTATATTAACGTTACTGTGTGTTGTTGTAGCTACCGGTATGTTAATAAATTCTGAATGGCATTAACGTTAGTTGGGTATGATAGCATTGAATAGCATCAACGCTAGCTGGCTGGCTACAACAATGGAGGATGGTATTCCTCCCTGCGGGACCAATATTATTCTATGACAGCCCCGCCCCCATTCGCTAACCAACCAATCACTGCTACGCAACATCAACGCAAGGTTGTTCAGATTCGATTTTGGGGAGAGGTACACAACATCCTCACAACACACTCTACAACACCCTCTGCAACATGTTGCGTTGAAGTCGTGCTGATGTTGTGTTGCAGTTGCTTTGCAGTTTCTGTAGCATGCAGAGGCTAAGACTCCCTAGATGCAACACTGAACGGCACAGGAAGTCCTTAATTCCAACAACCATCAGAGTATACAACGCATCACTGTGCCTCACTGCCTCACCATAGAGTGACAGTACAAACTCTGGTAATCTTCCTGGACTTTTGACTTCTTATTTTTACATATACACTTAAACATTTTTATTAAAAAAATTTGACATTTATTACTGTAAATTCTACTGTATATTTTTGGCTGTATATTTTAGAATGTATATATTTTAGAATGTATATCCCAAACTGTATTTTTATTGTTATTTGTGATTTTTGACTACCTAAACTTTACGCAACATAGGGGAGGAGCAAACATAGCTTGCATAGCAGCCTTCTAAACTCTAATTTGAAAATTACCTTGAAGAAAAGGTTTTCTGCCAGTGAAGTTTTGTCACAGATATTTGACGGTGAAAGTGACGCGTCTCTACATTTCGTAGCCGCATTTCTGCAGACCCCTCTCTGATTGGTTGAACTCCATTTCTGCAGACCCCTCTCTGATTGGTTGAGCGAAGCCCCTCTCTGATTGGTTTAGCTCGTCACGCAGTAAAAGGCGGATGTAATGTTATCGTATCAATCGCGTATAACGTTATTTCGCGTGACTTCGCGGTTTATTCATAACGTTATGCACATTTCACAACACAGCCAGCTGTCAGAAACTGTACATTGTAACGTTATGTTATTTCGTGGCCTGCCCATTTGATGTTCCCAAATCATATTCAGAAAGTATCACAGAGACTTCTATTGACCAAGGAATTAGTTATTATTAGTAAGACACAACATTTCCATAGCAATTGACCACCAGACTCTTTCTCTTAAGGCATTAACTGGGTTAATTAATATAAATGTTATATTGTAACTGTCTAGTTACACATTGGTTCCGAAACATGTATGTTCCAGGCTGCAATTAAAACTTTGAATCTGAGGCCCCGTTTAGACGAGCGTTTTGTGAACAGAAACCGCAAAAGTCATCTTGCGGTTTCACTTTTAATTTTACGTTTAGACGAGCGTTTTGGGATGGAATTCTGCGTGCAGACGACGCTGTAACGACTCGGGACGACGGAGCCCCACTGTCACACGATTGGCGCATATGTCACATGACGTGCTGTGAACCTTCTGTCGTGTGGCAGTGAAAGGGTTAAAAGTACTGCCAATGTAGCCTTCAGGTGATCTCCGTTGATATAAGTCAGACATACTTGCTTTGTTTACGTCTCGGCTACTGGCGCATACCTGCTACCTGTGACGTAAGCAGTACGCGCGACCAGAGCCGTGACAACCCTTTCGTCATCGTTTTAACAGATTTATACGTTTTGATAGTTTAGACGAGATCGCAAAGCTTTTGCGTTTCTAGGAATTCCACCCTGGAAGGTAGTCTCACTTTTTTGCGGTTTCACCCCGTAAAAACGCCGTTTCCGTATAAACGAAAGGCACATCAGCAAAAATATTTATGCGGATTCACCTGCTAGCGTTTCCGTCTAAACGGGGCCTGAGAGAGCTCTGGTCAGCGAAGCCGGCGAGCGATTATTATTGGTTTTTAATGACTAACCAATTACATAAGCCTAACCAACATATGTGTAAAGGCACACACAACATATTCCAGTTAACGGTATATTTTTTTAATGATTCGTTATGGCGTAATCAATACTTCCATGCGTATAAATTGCGTTCGCGACCTCCATGTTTTGGGGCTATTCATCAGAAAACTCTGATCCGGGATTCGGCTCCCATCCGTCGGGCAAGAACTGTGGGTTTTCAGCCTCTCTCTCTGGAGCTTAATGGAGTTTTGACTCCTGGCTAGAGGAGCTTGTCGCGTCTCATGCGCATGCGCGCGCTCGGCCAATCAGAGAGGGGTCTGCAGAAATGGGCTCAACCAATCAGAGAGGGGTCTGCAGAAATGCGGCTACGAAATGTAGAGACGCGAAAGTGACATAGGAGAGAATGTGTCTGAGACCCTGATTATGAGGCGTCCTCCTCTGATGAGAATGAGACCCTTAGTGCAGATGCTCCTGTTGTCTCTCAACCACAAGCAGACACGTTACTTTCCAAAAACGGAAAGTTATCATGGGCCCACTC
This sequence comes from Notolepis coatsorum, assembly GCF_963971535.1. NCBI lineage: Eukaryota > Metazoa > Chordata > Actinopteri > Aulopiformes > Paralepididae > Notolepis > Notolepis coatsorum. The sequence goes on along the minus strand of NC_140169.1, from coordinate 110,626,655 downwards.
CCCACTTGAACAACATAATATATATTATGTATGTATAATTGGGTGGGTGGGGGGGAGTAGGGGTAATGTTTTATTTAAATGGTTATTTAGGTAATCAACAAAGTAACATGAAGCACCTGAAACATACATTTGGGTAACACTTTTGATTATGATCATTTTCTGGAGGTTTAAACTGCTGGGGTCAAAATGTCCCCAAGGATAAAGAGTGTAAAGTAAATTTGAGGATAACACGAGGGTTAACAAAACCATTTCAAATCATTTTAGCCCTGCTAGATAGAGGTAGCAAATAACTCTAAGGATGGCAATAATAATAATAAACGTTATTTGTACAAATTCCATACAAGAATTGCAGCCCAAAGTGCTTCACAGCAGAAAATACACTAGAATACATCAAATGAGCATAAAATAGACAGAATAAATGCAATGCAGAAAATAGAAATACAAGATGATAGAAGTAGATGATCGTAGTGTTCTTGGGGGCATGTAGTTGACAAGAAAATTGCCAATATAGCTTGGGTCTGGTTCCATTTAGGGCTTTGTACATAAGGAGGAGGACCTTCAAATCAATTCTAAATGTTACCGGAAGCCAGTGTAATAGCCTAGCTGAGAGTTGAATAAATTGAAGTATTTTCTTCAGTTGGCTTGGAATAAAGGCATGGATCAGTTTTTCAGCATTCTTTTGATTTATAAATGGTTGTACTTTAGCTTTGTTTCTAAGGTGGAAGAATTATGTTTTTTTCACCTTGTTAATGTGGGACTTAAAGCTTACAGTAGACCTAAGTCTATGATAACCAAGACTTGTAAGTAAGGAGTAAGTTTCCCCATAATATTATTCAGCAGAATTTGTCTTGAAATAGAAATTTGGTCAATTCCAGTAAATATTGCAATTCCGAAACTCTTGAGTATCATAAATGGATTCAGCATCCCGAATAACCCCCAAAACCACTCCAACATTGTTGAAATTGATCAAGTAGTTAAACCGAGATTTGTCCATTTAGGTGATTATGCAAATGTGCTAATTATGCAAATAAAAAAAGTTGCCAAACATGTACAACTTAGCATCCGGCAGTTTCTAAGTGCTGGTGACCCATACTATCCATATCTATCATAAAAGTTTGGTGGTTCCAAAATTTCCGGGTTCATTGTGTTGGCAAATAGACTATTATTGGATTATTTATGTTGACGAAACTGATGAGTTATATTCATTAAAGAAAGTTGATTTAATAAAAATAAAAACGACTAATTTAATCAGATGAATCACTTTATTCAAATTGAGGATTTAGTTTTAGGATATTTATAAAAAAAGAAAATTTGTTTTGATTACGTCATAAAATATGATGAGACATTCAAAGCTTCGAATGTTAAAAAATTACATTCGGTACAGCCCTATATATTTAACCTCTTAAAATTCCGATGGCCCACACACAGGCCGTCGTACGTTGCAACACATCTGTCGGCGTCACGCTGTGTTATTGTTTCTCAACCAACACACCGGTTGAAAGCTAAAATGACTACCGTTATAAGACCAAACGGCCAACGAGCGTCAGTTTAAAAAAAGTTACCACCTCTGGTTTCGTCTCAACGATCGGACAAATCACCACTTACGCTGAAATTGATTGAACGTTTGTGTAGCCAATGAAATTCCGAAAAAGAATGACATCTTACTGGAGTTGGTTCTTGTTGAAGTCCCACAAACAACTAGTGACCCCGCAATTGCCATCTCGTCCCCCCGTACACACGCCATTAGGACAGTGGAAAGTGACCGACCAGGATGACAGAGGGGGTGTTGAAGTCCCACAAACAACTCATCATCATCAAACAACTAGTGACACTTTTTATATTGACATCCTGTTACCTCTCTGCCTTATGTCACTTGTATGATGCGGTATATTGAGCATTTAACATGTATATAGAGGATTAAATATAAGTATGTATTATAAGCTTGATAACAGGACAAGTAGGCCTCTGATCTAAGCACCAAATGCGCACTGAAAGTCAGTGATTTATGAAGAAGTTATGATTATTAATTAATTATTATAATTAATATTATTATTAATACATATTATTATTAGGTATTCTTTCTCCCTACTTGTGTAAAACTGTAAGAACTATAGACTATAAAACTGTAACTTGTGTAAACTACCATATCCTGTGTAGCCCTGGAGACTGGATATAACTAAGGGGCCTCTCTTACTGTTCGTGAAGCCAGGAATGTGACCTTGAAGGTGGATCGCTGCTGCATGGTTTTAACCCTTGCAGTTCTGGGGCAGAGAGCCATTATACACTTTAAAAACTACATGTATGATGTGTGAACATATCAATCAGTGTTTAAGTATACGAGTATTGAATTATACATGTATATATATGCTATATCTATCTTTCTGTAAAATTTTGATCATTGCAAACATGCATAAACATGACAAGTGACTTACTAGGGTTTTTCCCAACACAAAGTAATCTGTTACTTTTCCAGTTACTGTAACGACTAGAAAGGGAGGAGAGTTCATCCTTACTGAATTGTGTGTTGATTGGCTGGTAGAATGGCATGACTGTATTTTTAGACCAATAATAAGATGTCTTGATATGATGCAGAACCTGGGTATATAAAGCCTGGCTCGCTCGCTCCGGGTTAGAGAATTTGAGATTTTTTGATTGCCATTTTTATAGCAGCAGACAAGGTTGAGCGATGTACTGGAACCTAGTCTGTTTATTTTTCAAAGTAGAGTCCCTATGCCAATACTTTGTTTTTTAGATGCAAAAAGCTATGCTATGCTTGAGAGAGATGTTTTGTTTTTATATTATTATCACTGGATTGGACATTTCCAAGACTGAATCTTTGTAACTTACTTTTTCTAATTAAACCAACTTTGTTAAAATACTTTTACCAATTTGTGGACTGCTTTCATTGAGCTGCTTTATCACAATGTGTCCCAACGCTGGCCACGCCCTGCGTTCATCTGAGGTAACACGGTATATGTATATTCTGGAAGCCATACAGATTAAATCAATTGCTGGTTATAGGCTGTTCCTAAAATGATGATAATGGTGATGATAATGATAATGATGATATAATAATAATTATTATTATAGGAAAGGAGTTTTCCCAGACATACATTCGGTTTATTACAAACAAAGAGGTTAACAACTATTCTACGCTTATATTTCATAATATAACTAATTAGTGACTATGAAATAAGCGTGATTAGGATTAGTAATTGACCCGAGAACTTGGCAAGTTTAGCAACTCGCTGGGGGATATCGGGCGGCCACAGGGTTCTATCTCGAGTAGGTGATTGAGATAGATAGACACCCGTAGGCTCTTTTCTGAGACCGAGAAGCCGTAAAAGTGTACCGTATGCAAGAGAATGAACGTGTGCCTCTCTCTCCGCAGCGCAAGTTGTGCTGATCTTTTTGTTGTCGCTCCTCTGGGGGTTGAGGGTTTGTTTGTGTATGTGTAGGGAAGGGGTGGGGGTGTTGTATGTGATGGGGCTGCGCTGACTCATATTAATCGTTTAGTCGACTAATCGGTCGAAAGGAGCCGTAGTCGACTGGCCAACCTCTTAGTCGAATATAATAATTAAAAAAAAAATATATATATATATTTTCTTTTTCATAATTTTTTTTTATCATTCTTTCCAAAAGAAAAGAGGCCTAGAAGCGTGGCTAACGCTAATGGCACGCATACCAGAGGCTAACTGCCTACGAAAACAGGCACAGAGGCACTGAAAGAGGATTTCACCCATCTAATGAACACACTAGACTAGACAAATATCAAGATGTATCCATCAGTGGACCAATTGCATGCTTTTGTAGAGGACAAGAAGCCTTCACGACTCCTTCAGACATTAAGCACCCCCCACAGCCCAAATGGAATGATAAAAATTAAAAAGATTTATGCCCCCCCCCCCCCCCCCCCGGATTTATTTTTTGTGTACATTTTAAAGTTAAATGCATCAATCTGGTTCACTTAGAGAGCAAAATAAAGAGGCTAGATCAGGGGTCAGCAACCTTTACTATCAAAAGAGCCACTTTTCCCCCGTCCCACAAAATAAAATGCTCAGGGAGCCGCACAACCTATTTACCCTTAAAATGAAGATACCAGTGTGTAACGTTTTATATATCCCCAAGCATACCCCACATTTAGCATAAAACGCCTGACAATTGCATACCCAAAGTCATTTGCGATTTATTATACTTTATACTTATAGCACACAGTTTGTTGCATTAATGGGATTATAAAGCAACAAAAAGAAAATGTTTGACTTTTTAATTGCTGTTTTTACCTGTTTTTACCAAAGGAAAACCTCAAACTCTTATGAAGAGGAGAAAAAATACTGGCTGTGTAGACCTATTTTTTAATAAAACACAGAAGAGGAGACAAAACACCGGTGTCTGTAGACCGACTTTGAAATAAAACCCTGAACTATTCAGGTATATTTGAGTCCTTCCCTTATTTGTGGAACATTTATAAAATAGAAAGTAGTCCACTTTGAAAAAAGAATACCATGTGTAGACCTACTTTGAAATAAAACACAGAAAAGGAGAAAAAACACTGGCATCTGTAGACCTACTTTGAAATAAAACCCTGAACTATGCAGCTCTATTAGAGTCCTTCCCTTATTTGTGGAAAATCTATAAAATAAAAAGTAAATTTTTTATTGTTCGCAAATTTCGCACCACATATCAGGCATACAGGTAAGCCTTTTGTTGACTAAATATCTTAGTTGATGAAATATTTTTTCATTTCAGTGTCACAGTATGACATCGATCTCCAAAATAAGAAAAAAACAAACAAAAAAAGTAATATATATATATTTTTTTGGGCCAGGGAGCCGCAGCTGATTGGCTAAAGAGCCGCATGCGGCCTCGAGGCCGCAGGTTGCCGACCCCTGGGCTAGATCTATGATGAACTTTGTGCTCAAAACACAAAATCGACTAGAGCTTCCCAATCCTCTCCTCGAAGCACCCCAGCCGTTCAATGTATTTGTTAAATTCCACCACCAGCACACCTGATTCAACTTAACTAGCCCTTTATTAGTTGAATCAAGGTGTGCTGGTGGTGGAATTTAACAAAAACATGGAACGGCTGGGGTGTCTTGAGGAGAGGTTTGGGAACCACTGGACTAGAGCATACATTTGAGCCATCAAAGAAATTAAGCAAAAGTGGTTACCTGTGTTGAACTGGTTTATTTTTTTAGAAAATAAAAAAATATAGTGGATTACTATTACGACTACTACCACTGCCAATACTACTGAGACATCCCTATTGGCAAGCTTTATATTTAAAAAAAATTGTAAAAGAATAAAAAATATGTAATATTGTTTTTCTTCATTATACAACTGTGGCGGGACTAATTAGACTGTGGCGGGTCGCCACAGTCTAGGTTAGTGGTTCCCAAACTGTGGTGCGTGCACCCCTTGTGGTGCGCGAGCGCCCTCTAGGTGGTGCGTGACATGAAAAGGCTAATATAGGTGGTAAAAAAAAATAATCTTAATTATTTTTTTACAATAAAATTTCATAAAAATCTTAGTCAAACCTTTAGTATTATGGATATTAAACATGCTGGCAGAGTACATGCATCCATGTTGTCGTGAACATTTGAATTAAATAAATAAATTCCCTATCCATAGTCGCCGTGGGAAGAGATAAAATAAAAAATAAAATCTGTGCACGGAGACCAGCAACAATTTTTTCTAACAGAAACCCATTGGGGGGTGCGTCAGCTAGGTCGGGAGGTGACAGGGGGTGCACGGCCAAAAAAGTTTGGGAACCGCTGGTAGGTCATTAATGGGAAACCCTGCCTCTGCGAAAGCATGCAATTGGTCCACTGATGGATGCATGTTGATATTTGTCTAGTGCATAGGTGTCAAACTCATGGCCCGCGGGCCAAATGTGGCCCGCCACGTAATTTGATGTGGCCCCCAAGAGCTTTTTTTTTTTTTTTTTTTATATATATAAACATTAATCATGGGTTAAAAAATAGCGGCGTTAAAAGAATTGTGGGTTAATGCGTTAATAAAGCTTTAACTTTGACAGCCTTAGTTATTACACATTCTTACACATACATGTATGTTGAACATCTGAGGTTGATGAAGTAACAAAGGAAAAAAGCCAAAAGCACTTACTCCTCAGACATTCTTTGACGATTTTACAGCCCAAAATACAAAAAAGAGCCAGGCGGAATAGGTAACAAAGGGTTGAAGAAATATTGTCTGAACTGTCAGATGCAAACTGGCTGTGTGACATAACCGAGCATCTCGCTCAATTGAATAAGAAGCTGTAGGGACGCAAACAAGTCCCACCCAAAACTTGACCAATATAGTTGTGAACTGAGACAACCCTTATTTTGTTATTTTTTGAGTACAGTTACAGTTGTGTGTTCATGCAGACACATAATAGCAATTTCATTACGAATTGAAAATGGGGGACCCTGGTGTAAACAAGTCGAAAGTCTTTCTCTGGTCTGCATCCCCTTAACAATTGTGTGTATTGAGCTGTACTGTACTGTACCCATTCTGCAATCTGTTAATTAAAGTTAATTAAACTATCTTCCATTAGTTGGATGTATGGCCTCTGCAAGTTGTGTGCAGCCATTTGTCTGCTACATCTGTCCCACGTGTTCTTTGCAGCTCACAGTTGTTAGTTCTGCCCCTCTTGACTGTGACAAAAAGGTTTTGAACAAACTTAATGTCATAGCTTGTATTTGATGATATTCTTCTTTGTTATTTACTTGAATGGTTTGATCATTGATTGATGGAGTAATATGGCGTTCTGATAAACTAAAGTTATTTGTTAAAATAACATAAGCTAACATATATTTTTACATCTATGCAAATGCATATGCAATATATATAACTTGAATAAGTAATAAATACAGAAACAACATGTTTAACAATATGTAAATGAGTAGCTACATTTATTTTACATTACATTAACATTTATACGGTCTTTGGCCCTTTGAGGGCAACCATAATGCTGATGTGGCCCTCTGTGAAAATGAGTTTGACACCCCTGGTCTAGTGTGTGTGTTCATTAGATGGGTGAAATCCTCTTTCAGTGCCTCTGTGCCTGTTTTCTTAGGCAGTTAGCCTCTGGTATGCGTGCCATTAGCGTTAGCCACGCTTCTAGGCCTCTTTGCTTTTGGAAAGAATGATAAATAAAAAATAAATTATAATACTTTGTTTTCTTATTCGACTAAGGTTGGCAGTCGACTACGGCTCCTTTCGATCGATTAGTCGACTATTCGACTAATAGGGGTCAGCCCTAGTACTAACACGCCAATGTATGAATGGAAAAATATAACGTTCCCACATCCGGAACGATAGATACCCGATGTTGATAATGTTGGTAATGTCGATATAGCTATAATATTTTAAAAGTTATAGCCCTGCAAAGAAGGTGAGCCACTCCATAGGGTTACACCGCTGGCAGAGAGTGGTAAAGATGGGCATAATGCATGGCACCCAATGTGTTAACTCGCATGCGCATTATTAACATAGCTACAACACACAGTAACGTTAATACAATTACATGCATCATTGTTTACAATGAACGGGTGGGGCTAGTTGAAAGGACTGGACACTGGGACAAGCTAAACATCAATCAATTTAATACAACAGTAGTTCGAGCTGCTCTGTCGTGCCTATGACCGCACCATATTATATACGGTTTTGACGCGCTCTCTCTCCTGCCGATTAAAATCAGCAGCTCTTCCTCTTCATCATCGATTGCTTGTAGCTGCATTTTGCGCATGTGAGCCGTGGTGTCTCTCTCCTCTCCTTTGGAAACTAGCGTTAGCTCAAAAGTCAAAAGCACAGAACTGGACGACACAAGTTGTTCCGCTAGCGAAAACAACAATAACACTTCCGGTCGGGGTTTCAAAATAAAAGAGCGATGTCTAAAACAGGAAAGACGTTTATTTTGTACATTTGTGGCAGCGATACAGCGTTTCAGTGGTTTCGTTTGGACGCACATATTTCTTGAGATGATTTCGTGTTTACGGAAAACTTTTTTGAAATGAAAACGATAAAGATCGGTTCCGTCTTTCGTCTGGACAATGCCTGATGTAGTGTTGACTCCTCTCCTTTTTGGAAAAACACCTAAACATACCATTACATAAAGATGTGTAAAACACGAATTCTTTGTGATATTGTTATCGACTTTGGACATGTTCTAGGTTTTTCAGGCTATGGCCCCAGCAGTGTTTTTAAGCTAATAACTAGAGAGTAGATGGATCTGCACGCATGTTTTCAAAATAATTCAGACGAAAATTCAAAACTTTTATTTCAGTGTGTTCAAACCTCTGTAACTCTAACTCCTGTAACTCTGTCTGTAACTCCTCTGATTTGCAAAAGGGATTTGACACTGTTTTTCAACAAGTTATCCGCAGTAGGCTCAAGTCCTTTAAGCTTTTAAAAGGTTTGTCTCCTATTTGTCAGATAGAGATAAGAGGATATACATTCAAGGTAATCTATTCAAGGAACAAACTGTAACGTGGAGTCTCACAAGGGAGCATCTCGGGTCCCCTACTATTCTTAATCTATTTAAATTATATGAAGTCAGCATTTACAGATCTGTTTTTATATGCTGATGATTTAGCTACTTTAGCCTCTCACAAGGATGATAACAGGTTGCAGGCCATTCTAAGTGAGGAATTGAACTAGATTAGGGATTGGCTAATAGACAACAAGGTGTCTCTTCAAACAGCCAAAATGGAATTTATACACTTTGGACCACAACCAGGTTGCTGAAATAGACTAATAGTAATAATGACCCTTTAGTCCTCAGTCAGCTAGATTGTTCTTAGATGGTAACTTTGGAGGAGAGAGTATGTTTTAAAAAAATCATGGTTAAGGTGAATGGTAGAACTAGTTTCATAGTTAGAAAAGATCAGCTGCCTGATGCTGTTTTGATTGTGCCATTTATTCATGGTACGTAGGTCTGACTAAAGTACTAAAAGATATGTTACAGATTCCCAAGAATAAATTAGTCAGGGTGGTGCTGGGTCTGGCCTTGAGTGACCATGTGGGAAAACATCATTTCCAGCTGCGGGGTTGGCTACCTCTGGAGGCTAGGCTTATGGATAATATATTAGCCTAGGAATGTTGGTCCTAGTAGTGTTGTTGTTGTTTCTTGCTCTGGCTGTATTGGGTTATTGTTGAAGGCTGTCTAGTTCTGTGATTTTTAGCTGTTGTTGAATGCTACCTAGCCATTGGACTTACGTCATCTTCGCTGTCAACACAAGAAACACAATGGAAATAAGTCTTGAGACTTTATTGTGTTATCCTTGACTTAAGCTGTGATGTAATCGTCTGATTGCCTTATTTATTGTGAACTAAACTCAAATAAAAATATGTATTTCAAATTATAATGGCGCTAACTTGAATTATGTTTTATTTTTTCTTCTGCATTTCTATTAATCTTTTCTATTTGTCTTTTCTTCCGTAGCTATTAGACCTGTTTGACAGTGAAGACCCCAGAGAAAGGGACTTTCTAAAGACCACTCTGCATCGCATCTATGGAAAGTTCCTGGGCCTGAGAGCATACATCAGGAAACAGATAAATAACATATTTTATAGGTAAGTACTGCTCTGCTCGGATGCATTAGTGACATTATTTGTGTTATTTGTGACTAATGGATGTTTTTCAGTGCTATTTTCGAGAGATTTGAACAGACGTTTATGTCATGTCTGCCGTTGTTTTTATTTATTTAATTATTTATCTTTTTTTTTAGGTTCATTTATGAAACAGAACATCATAATGGAATAGCAGAATTATTGGAAATATTAGGAAGGTAAGTTGATATATATATTCTCAACACATTTTCCCCATGATTATATAATACATTTTGTATTACTAATCCTCTCTTGATTCTCTAATCTTCTTGCAGCATAATCAATGGCTTTGCGTTGCCATTGAAAGAGGAGCACAAGATTTTCCTGTTAAAAGTTCTACTGCCGTTACACAAAGTCAAGTCTCTTAGTGTCTATCACCCACAGGTAACATTCTCTTTTTATTCTGTTTGGTACAAAAACTATGAGCTACTGTTAATAGTCTAAATCAATGTTGTTGTTTTTTATCACTATTAAAGCACTTAGTTGACAATGGAGAAAATATACAGTGGCACAGGGCAAAATTACCCCCTACATTTACAGAGACGGGGGCGACAAATCAAGCACATTATGAGAATATGCAATTATTATTTTCTCTACTGGCATCACAAGACTGACTTCAGAAAAAGGACAAACAAAAATATTAGAGCACACAATATAATGCTACTCCTGTAACGGCCCAAAAGCCCCCAATATCTTCTCGGGTAATTATTGAATTCAGTCATATGTTGCAAATTAAACATCTCATCTGCTATTCTACAACATCGCAATAACAACATTATTGCTTATGAAAGGAATTTGAAGAATGGTAAGGGAATATTTCCCCCAAATTTAAATAAATTGAAATGTGTCACCAGGGGCTAAATCTGCCCTCAATAGTTTTACTGAATGTCCTACCCTGTGGATAAGCTTTTAAGAGCCTCTGTTCCTCTCTCTCTCTCTCTCTCTCTCTCTCTCTCTCTCTCTCTCTCTCTCTCTCTCTCTCTCTCTCTCTCTCTCTCGCTCTCTCGCTCTCTCGCTCGCGCTCTCTCTCTCTCTCTCTCTCTCTCTCGCTCTCTCTATTAGCTGGCATACTGTGTGGTGCAGTTCCTCGAGAAGGATAGTACATTAACAGAACCGGTAAGATTTGCAGAAATGTAAACTCCCCCCCCCCCCCCCCCCCCATTGCCGCTCGGTTCTCTAACCTGACCTCGTTTAAGACTTGTCTAATGCCTCCGTCAATGATAGGAGGGCCTCGTTGCATTTTTTTCTTTTTAATGCTAGTTCATTGTGGCGATCAATCCCCACTTCCAAAGTCATTAGTAGTCCTTTCTCAGTGTTCATTAGAGTCGCCTGTTGACATGTGATGAATGACTGTGACCTCCATGTGATTTCTACACCACGGCATTATCATTCATTAACGTTTGCCCTCAACATTCGGGATACGTTGGAATTTTAGGTTTTTTGCCACCCTCACTTTGTGCTGATGCATTATTAGGTGGCCTTCTCTATATATTATTGTTATTGTTTGTTTGTATCCTTTATTTTAACTCTTAAGGACATTGAGGTTTCCCTCATTTACAATGACGACGAGTTTACACACATGAGCAACACAATGAAAATATAAAAAAAAGAATAGAAGAAACTAAAAACAATTGCAATTTGACAAACAGAGATTTAACACCAGATGTTTAAAAGCAGAAGCAGATGGGAGGACCTCTAACTTTAGGGTTTGTTGAAGAGCGTTCCATGTGTTGGGGGCATCAATAAAAAATGCTGTCTTGCCCAGATCCGAACGCGCTTGTGGAACCCTAAGAGTAAGCCAGCTGTTGGATCTGGTCTGATAAGCACCAAGACTCCAATCCAGAAAGGATGATATATAAGGAGGGTGTTTACCACTAATGGCTTTGAAGATGAACAAGTACCAGTGGTAACTGCGCCTCTGAGAAAGAGAGGGCCAGCCCACCTTTTCATAAAGAATGCAGTGGTGAGTATCATAACTGTCACCAGTGATAAATCTAATAGCGGAATGATATACAGAGTCCAATTGCTTCAACGTAGATGCAGCTGCATGCCTATAGATAACATCACCATAATCCAATACTGACAAGAATGCCGCATCTACAACTCTCTTCCTACTGAGCAAAGAGAAGCTAGACTGGTTTCGGAATAGAAAGCCAACCTTCTGCCGAAGCTTGGAGGCGAGGCTGTCAATATGAGTTTTGAATGAGAGCTTCTCATCGAGCCATAGCCCAAGATATTTGTAATCGGTAACTCTCTCTATAGAAGAGCCATCAATAGTAGATATGAGAAGTTTAGTATAGTCCACATTTCTAGCTCTCGATAATATCATAAATTTAGTTCTCATCGAGTTAAGGACAAGCCTGAGCTGAGAAAGGGTTTCCTGCAATGAATTAAAAGCGAGCTGCAAGTTGACGGTAGCAGCCAGCTACCGCAATACAGTAAAGAATAGTGTCATCTGCATACAAATGGGCTTGGCAACCGGTTAGTGAAGAGACTAGCTCATTAATGTAGACCGTAAAAAGTACAGGCCCCAACACTGAACCCTGTGGGACACCTTTTGTAACAGTTAAGAATTCCGAATTGCCATGTGATTATTTTATACATTGACGTCGGAGAGATAGGTAGTCACGAAACCATGCAGAAGCACCCATATCCAAGCCGATATCGGACAGCTTTTTTAAAAGCAGGTGGTGATCGACCGTGTCGAAGGCTTTTGAGAGGTCGACAAAGAGGGCCGCGCAGTGCTTCCTCCTATCCAAGGCAGAGACTATATTGTTGGTTACAAGAGTGATAGCAGAGATTGTACTATGGCCAGGTCTGAAACCGGATTGGTGAGGACTAAGAATAGAGTGGCTTGAAAGGAAGCACTTCAATTGCGAACTGACTACGGTCTCAAGTACTTTGGCCAAGCAAGGAAGGGTGGAGATTGGACGATAGTTATCCAGATTATCTCTAACACCCCCCTTGACTCGTGCAGACTTCCAGTTCAGTGGGAATGAGCCAGAAGAAATTGATAGAGAAAAAATATGTGTTAACGGCTCTCTAATAATTGGCGCCGCTAATTTTATGAAAAAAGAGTCCAATTGATCCTCGCCCGTCGATGATTTAGGGTCTATGGATTCTAAAACTTTGAAGACCTCCGAAGATGTAAATGGTCGAAAGGAGAAATGAGGGACATGATTCATGGGGAGAACATCATCAGAGACCTCCAGGGGAGGGACACCTGGAAACAACCTATCAAATAGGTGACCAGCTTTAGAGGAGTGTTTATTAAAAGCAAGGCGAATGTCATTCGGATCAGAGATCACGCAGTCATTTATCGTAATACTAAGGGGCAGAGTGCTAGAAGGCCGATTTTGTCAAATTGTACACTAGTGAGTAAGACTGTGAATACAAGATACAATGTCATTGCCATGCAACATTGTTGGTGGTCATTGTTTTGGTGCAGCAGCGTGGTAGGATCTAGTGGTCTGCAAGGGCCTTGAAATGAAGCCCGTACCCAGCCCGAGCCCGTGAACTTCAGGCCCTGCCCGAAAATAAGCCCGACTGTAAATAATATTTTAGGCCCTAGCCCGCGTGAAAACCAGATTTTTTTTTAATTCTTTATTATTAATTTTTTTTTTTTTTTTTTTTTAATATTCGAAACACGGTTTTATATGAACTTAATAAATAAACAAAAACGAAAATGTTCAATAGGTCTACCTAAATAACAGATAGTGAAAACGAAAGAAACATTAATATATATATTATAACATATAGCCAAAAATTATTTAATTTTTTTGTTTTAAATATTCTAAACACTGTTTATATATTAACTTAATAAATAAACAAAAACGAAAATGTCCAATAGGTCTAACTAAATAACACATTATCATGCTGAAAACTAACAACCATTATATAGCCTTTTTTCGCAAATTCTATTTCCCAGCGCGAGTCAGCCTCGTAAAAAAATTAAAGAAACTTGAACTAAAACTCGTAATTTGAAGGCTATATGGAATCTTCTTTGACACACACACGACACAATAGCCTACTCAGTCACTGTACAAACAAACAGAAAACATAAATCAGATTTCGAGCAGAGCAACATTTATATAATGAAAGCGCAACAGAACAGGGAAGCAGCGACGTCACCCCAGACACCAGCAAATAATAATAATCAAACTCACCACTTCGCTGTGTTGATGTCAGCAAGGCGTTGAACAACGTTAACATCCAAGAACAAATTAAAACATTCGCCAACTGGCTATATTCCAACTTCAACCTATGCCGCTTCGGTCTGGTTAATTTGTTCATCATCCACCTGAGCCGCGCGCTCCCCTCGAGTTATCCCTGCAGGCTGCGGAGGGAGACATCCAAATGTTTCCAAAAATGCAACTTTCCCTTGACTATTTTATCTGTTAACCTATACATCTTGACTCCTCAGACACGAGGCTTTCACGCTCTGATGACAGCACTACGTTACGCGAAAATGAAACAGAAACTTAAGGTTATCCTATAACCCTAGTTATATGAGTATAGCGAGCGAAAAAAAAAAAGACGCAATAAAAAAGAAATCTTTTTAAAGAGGGCACTGCCCGGCCCGGCCGAGCCCGAATTATTTATTTAAAAACAAAGCCCTACCCAGCCCGAACCCGTCGGGTCGGGTAGGGCCCCGTCGGGCTTGGGCAAGGTTGCAGTGCACTAGTAGGATCCAGTGCAAAAGAAAATAAGGAAATTATCACTTTGACAAATCACCTGTCAGTATGCGGTTGTCATTGACATGAGTGTGTTGCCGTGTGCATGTGCAGACGGTGATGGCCCTGTTGAAGTACTGGCCAAAGACCCACAGTCCAAAGGAGGTGATGTTCCTCAACGAGCTGGAGGAGATCCTGGATGTCATCGAGCCTTCTGAGTTTGTGAAGGTCATGGAGCCCCTCTTCAGACAGCTGGCCAAGTGTGTGTCCAGCCCGCATTTTCAGGTGTGTGTGTGTGTGTACATGTGTGTGCGTCGAGCACGTGTTTGTTGGACACGTGTCTGTTCTGACTGTTGCCAATTCAGTCGGTTCTTGTTTCGATGTTTGTCTGTTTATGTGCTTGCTGTATTTGCTAACTATTCCCCAAGAGTTTGTGTTTATGTAGCTGTGGTATAACCTGAATTGTTTGTGTGTGTGGTCAGGTGGCAGAGCGAGCTCTGTACTACTGGAACAATGAGTACATCATGAGCCTGATCAGTGACAATGCTGCCAGGATCCTGCCTATCATGTTCCCGGCCCTCTACCGCAACTCCAAGACCCACTGGAACAAGTGAGTCACGACTCTGGCTCTCCGCTCTCTCTGTTTATCTCTCCCTCCCCATCTCTTGTTCTCTTGCTTTCTAACCAGTACAGTACCTAGGCTGCAATATTAGCATTCACCTATCTGTTAAAAACGCTGCTCATCTGGTAAATAAATGGAAGAAATTAATAAACAGCCAAGTTTTATCCAGGCAGAAACTTGTGCAAAAGCATTCATTCTGTCAGCCATAGAATAACTAATGGCGTACACTACAGGAAGATGTTAAGATTCTGTTCTCTCAGCGGTCGGGTGGCGTAGCGGAGATTGCACTCGTCACCAATGCAAGAGGCTGCGGTCTCGACTCCCGGTCGTCATACTAACTCGTTTGGCTGAGTTAGGGGGAGGGAAGTCGTGGGTGGTAATCTCGCGTTGTGGACAGTGACGCCTACAGGTCAGGTCTGGGCGCCTGCTCAGCGAAAGGCAGGAAATGGTGAGGGCAGCGTGACCTCCCACGCGTTACGCTTCACCAATGAGAGTCCTCGCTGCCAGGTGAAAAAAGAGCCACTGGCTGTCTCCACATGTGTCGGAGGAAGCATGTGGTGGACTTCAGGGTTCCCTTGTACCGACCAGTAGGAGGAACATGCGCACAACAACCAGGTAGGGGAGGGGGGGAATTGGCATAACGACAAAAAAAAATTGGGATAAAAAAAATTAAAAATAAAAATCAGGCGGAGAAAAAGAGAAAAAAAAATTCTGTTCTCTCTAGTGCCTTGCTGCAGAATAATTTGCGCAGAATAATTTGCGCAATCTTTCATTACCTAATCTTAACAACTTGGCAACTTACGTACACACAACAAAACACCACATGCCAAAGTTGTATTTGACTATTTTAGTAACCTTGTGGACATTTGTGTTTGTGTGTCTGCGTTTGCAGGACGATCCATGGGCTAATCTACAATGCTCTGAAGCTCTTCATGGAGATGAACCAGAAGCTGTTTGATGACTGCACCCAGCAGTTCAGGGCAGAGAAAAGCAAGTAAGGCCCCAGACATCCTATTGTGCAAACCTCTGGGCGGGCCTGTCCAGTTTCCTAACCCTGGCATACCGTAGCTGTGTTATAATTTTATATATACTGTGCGTCATCTTCAGTTCCAAACCTTTCATTACTCATGTCTCATCATTTTGTAATCCTTCAGCACCCGCTACTCTTAAAGGATAAGGCCACGGTCATTTTTTTCCCTTCTTTTTATCAACATAGCCTATGAAAAGACCAGAATGTACAATGGATTTCTTCTACTCTCAGTACTCTTCCTACTCTCTTCTACCCTTAGGAGCTCTCAACCAGGAAGCCATATGTTCCCACTGTATGCTAAAATAAGCTCACAAATGCACATCCACCTAAAAATACATACCTAAGTAAATGGAAGATTGCTCCACTTCTACAAGGTCCCTTTGCATGTTCATGGTATCTAGGGACATCTATGGATCTCAGGGAATGTATTCCCAGTGTCAGAAATATTGTGTCTCTTACTAGGCTTGAATAAATTGTGATGAACCAAAGGAGAATATCAATTTTCTTTTTTCTTCATCTTTGACGGTGAATAACACCATGCTAGAAATGACCAGACATGAAAAATCCAGTTCATTCAGCACCTTCTTGAGATCACGTGTACAAAAAATTTATGCAAATGAATAAAGGGAAGATGAATAAACACAAGATTTTGCAGAGACGGTACTGAATTCTGCCTTCCGGACACATGCGATTTTAAATATGATTATAGAATATCAGGCCTATAAATTACCTTATTATGGCCATGTCACACATCTATGATCGGGCCAAATCTCCCCTTTCCAATGGCAGAGTTCAATCTGGATTTAGTATCACCCGGCGTGATTCACAAACTGTGAATGAAATCCACTGTAAGTACAGTTACTTTTTTATAATAAAAATTTCTCCGCCATTCTTAACCAGATTGCAACGCCGTTTTTTTCTAGACGTTCACAGAAAGGTAGAGAAACTAACTGCGTTCTGTTTTATGGCAATAACGTTCAGGTTTGTGGCATATGATCCCGAAAAATAAGAGAAATAAAAAGAAACGTAAATATAGAAGTCAGATGATTGACAGGGGCTGGCGTGAGCCAGGAAGTGTAGTTTTTATTATTATTTTTTAAGTCCTGGGTCTCCTCTCATAGGACTACAAACAGAATGGCAAACGGAGTCCATTCTCTTCAGTTCAAATAACAAACTCAGCAAGGCCGACGGCTTCTCGGTTACAGTGGGTGACAATATTGTCACAAGGAAAGATGAGATGACATACCTAGGTTCCATCCTAGAGGCTAATCTTTCCTGTGACAAAATGGCATCCAATGTAATAAAAAAAAAAGTCAACCAACGAACTCTATTCTTGTACCGGATCTCCTCTCTGGTAAACAAGAATACCCTGAAGACTCTGGCAGGAGCACTCATTCAAGGGTACTACGACTATGCTTGCACCTCATGGTACCAAAGCACCTCAAAGGCGCTAAAAACAAAATTACAAACATCACAAAACAAACTGGTCAGACTACTGCTTGACCTTACTCCTAGAACCCACCTCACCCCTGCCCACTTTGACAACCTAGGATGGCTTAGAGTAGACGACAGAGTACAGCAACTTGCAATGGGCCTGGTCTACAAGATACACTACACGACTAAGGTACCCATGTACATGTCAAAATACTTCCCAAAGGTCAGTGTATACCACGACCACAACACCAGAGGGAGCTCCACAAATCATCTTAAACCCAGATTTGGCTCAAACAAGGGACTAAACACGTTTCGCAATTATGCCACATCAATGTGGAATGCCCTACCCACAGCTGTAAAGGAATGTGAATCACTACCCACTTTCAAAACCACTCTCAAAGAGCACCTACGGGAGACTGCAATTCGAAACTGGCCCCTGTAAATGTCCTAACTCAACCCCCTCCAATGTAAATGTCCTAACCCAATAATACACAAGACCCTCTTATTGGGACCAAGTAAGGTTTCGTCGATAATCCAATGTACAGTTACCCCACCCCGCCTACCCACTTATTCTAACTTTTTTTTTAATATATACATCAATGCCGTTCTATGACCTCTTGATATGAGATGTAAACTGGTGTTTGCTAGAAGGAACTATGCTTAAGTAGGATGAATGCATTGTAGGTTTTGGTCTTTTCGTAAGCTATGTTGACAATAAGAAAATAAAATACAATTATGCTGGCTTTATCCTTGAATTCTTACGAATACATACACATTAATTTGCTGCTGTCACCTTGTAGTGAAAACTGTCTATGATATCCACACACAAGGTTGTCTGCTCTACCTTTATGCATTGGTGGCTCCTTTGATCATCACAGCCATCTTGTCTTGTCGTACATGCAGAGAGAAAGCCAAGTGGAAAGAGAGAGAAGAAGCATGGATCAAGATAGAATGTCTGGCGAAGTCAAACCCACAGGTGAGCAGTGTGCTTTAAACACCTCCCCCAGTGACCCCCATGCGCAGTCAGAGTGAGCAGAGAGCTTTAACACCTCCCCCATTGACCCCAACGCCCAGTCAGAGTGAGCAGAGAGCTTAGTTTAAACACCTCCCCCAGTGACCCCAACGCCCAGTCAGAGTGAGCAGAGAGCTTTAAACACCTCCCCCATTGACCCCAACGCCCAGTCAGAGTGAGCAGAGAGCTTTAAACACCTCCCCCAGTGACCCCACGCCCAGTCAGTGTGAGTAGAGAGCTTTAAACACCTCCCCCAGTGACCCCAACGCCCAGTCAGAGTGAGCAGAGAGCTTTAAACACCTCCCCCAGTGACCCCAACGCCCAGTCAGACTGAGCAGAGAGCTTTAAACACCTCCCCCACCCCCAGTGACCCCAACGCCCCCGCCAGACAGAGAGGTTCAGGTGTTCAGAAAAAGAACAAGGGCAGTTATACATAGATATGCCTGACAATTTGCAGGAATTATCTGTTATTGTTTGTTGTTTTATTTTGTAAACCAATGATTTGCTTACAAGGCCTTAACATATTATAATTGTTGATGAGGTCGCTGCAGACGAGCCTCTATACAGATGCCCCACACTGATGCCTCAAATACCCTCAAAACCTGTATTGGCTTTTAAAGTGGCCATCTGGGGCTTGGAGTCCGGTGCCTGAAGCCCCTTCAGTCAGACTTGACACTATGCAACCTAACTTCTGACAATGACTAACATTCCTCATCAACATTACACTCACTGAAAGGGAAGCAAGATTTGTCATTGTTTATTTTTTTTATCCACTTTTTCCTCCCCATTTTTCTATTTTTCTCTCATCCCAATTTCGTATTTCCAATTCTTCCCTCCCCTGTCTTGAACGTTGCTAGACTATGCTGCCCCCGCTACTTCCTGTTTCCGCCGCGCCGGCGTCACCCAACCGACCTGTAGGAGTTGCTGTCCACAACGTCCAATCCCCACCCACCGGCTTTCCCACCCTCTAACACTGCCAATTGTGTTAGTATGACGGCCGGCCAAGCCGGTAGCAACGCAGAGAGCTGGGCTCGATACCAGCATCTCCTGTGTTAGTGGCGAGTGCCTTGCCCACTGCGCCACTCAGCCGCTAAGATTTGTCATTGTTAGAACTATCTTTAGATCATACATTAAGCAACGCTCTCATTCAGTCATCGTGAATCCCCAGTTGTTGCTCCCAAATCTCCATTTGGCTCGAGAATTGACGAGGGAGTCTGTAGTCGCCAAAAGCCCCAGTAAACCACAGGAGAAGCCCCCGGACACCTGTGGATAATTAGTCTGAGCCAGCACACACACTCTGGGACTCGCAGCTAGAGCGTGACTGTGAATAAGAGAATATGACACATGTTCATTCACATTATTACTACTGCCTTAGGCATCTAGATCCTTAAATTACCCTTCTGTTTTATCTGCTGTGTACGTTGATTAAGCAACCTGTACTACAGAGAAACTGAACCTATGGTTAGACGTGTCTCTGCTGCCCATTTGGCTAGTGATATTATAATGATAATAATAATAATAATAATAATAATAATAATAATAATAATAATAATAATAATAATAATAATAATAATACAACTTTATTTATAAAGCAGCTTATAAAAGATAAAGACGGCAGTGGCTCAGGAGGTGGTCTGGTGATCTGAAGCTCTCCAGTTTGATCCTGGCTCCTTCCCGGCAGCGTGTCGGAAGTGTCCGTGAGCAAGACACTGAACCCCTAACTGCTCCCCTGGTGCTTGTGGCTGCCTGTTGCTGTTAAGTGGTCAGGATGCATCAAATACAGAGAGATTATTTCGCTTCAGGGACAATAAAGTACTACTACTACTGCTGATAATAATAATAAAGCTGACAATTATAATAGTTATTTATTATTAATATTATTATTAAGTCAAGTGTTTATTAATCCCCTTGGGGTAATCCATGTGTCATAGCGGCATGGGAGAGGGGAAGTACAAGCTGGAAGAAATCTGATATTATTATTATTATTATTATTATTATTATTATTATTATTATTATTATTATTATTATTATTATTATTATTATTATGTTTATCTTTATTAAAGGATCCCCATTAGAGACCCATGAAAGAGCCTCTAGTCTTTTGTTGTACAAATGTACAACAAAAAATACAAATGAAAACAAAACACAAACATTTAAAATGAATACAAATATACAAATTCACATTATAAAATCAAATCTAACATTCCAGTCAAATAAAATAAAAAATACACAGATAACAGTTACATACTTGACAAGTTTGCAAGACATCTCTTAATATATTTTTTTAGTCATTTTGTTATGTTTTTCGGCAGAGCATTCCAGAGTACTATTGATTTATATGCCAGTGAGTTTGAGAAAATTTTATTTTGGTGCGTTTTTTGTTCTGATGTTACCAGAAGCCCCTCTAGTGTTGTAACCATGTTCAGAAGTAATTTGCAACTGATGAGCCAAGCTAGTTATAACCTGGTGCCTCAGTAGTAATGGTTTCTTCTGTGGTGTTGTGTGCGTTTAGTTCCTGGTGTATGTGGAGCCACCAGGCCTGGGCAGTCCGATGGACATGGAGACAGACGGGCCGATGCTGGATGATGTTCAAATGTTAAAGAAAACAGTTGAGGAAGAGGCCACGCAGGTAAGAACATGTGTTTGTGGACTCGCTAAAATCCAGGCATCTCATGTATAGACTCACTCCCTACCTAAATCCTAGCCTTAACTTCATTGGACCTCATTGCCTCAACTTAACTTAAGTGGTGGCTCCTTCGGCATGGGAAAATGAATGGGTTATTCTCTCTGATAAGGCAGGAGATTAGAGATTTTGAAAAATCTTTTGAATTTGGAAAATGTTTTGAAGAAAAAGGAAAAATCGCTAACCAAAACTAGCTTAGCATCACAGCTCAGGTGTCACCACCTTCATTCAGTGCATTCTTGTAGTGGGGGCATACTGAAGTTGCACCATCCAGTAATTTAGTGTAGCCTAGGCTATCCTGTAAAATGTCACTTTACCTCTCCTCGAATGCAGTATAATGGACAGAAATTACTGGTAAATGTGAAACACTGTTAATTTTCACTATGAGTGGGCAAGTGGTGAGCTTTGTGTATTTTGTTGTTTTCAACATATTTGAAAGGTCTATTTGATGCGTGTGATGCAATACATGAGATGCCTGTTTTTTGTGAATCCCGTTTGTGTGCACGTGTCATGCTGACGAGCCAAACCTGGAGAACATTTCCCTTCTTTTTACATTACATTTTTACTTCATCATAGAGTAAATTAAAGGGATAGCTGTAATTTTTGGACATTAAGTGGTATGGAATACTTGCTAGTAGTGTAGTTGAGTCTTGTGGACATGATCACAGCAACAAACATGCAGCAGGTTTTTAACCACAGCTCAGACTAGACCACCCACAGCTTGAATGCCACCACCCACTTCAATGATAGAGCTCTCATATTTGCGAATGCATGAACTACATCTTAAATTATGGCTATGTGTCTAATGTGGCCGTCGCTTATCAATGACTTGTTTGCAGTCAACATTGTCGAAACGGATTGTTTTTTAATCGGTTCATTTCCGTTTTTGAAACTTTCAGAAGATTCTGTGATAAAGCCCTTTACTGTATACACAAAACACGTTGTAATTTTTCTGCCTATTTATGAATCGTTTTCAAATAAACGCTAGATTATCGATAGTATATGTGTACTTATGCACGCTATGGAAGCGGGCTGAAAATCGATTCTCTTATTTCCTGATCGCACACACACACACAGACACACACATACACATTTTCCCAATGGAGCTCAGAGAGAGTTTGCAGCACTAACGTGAGTCTAGATTGATGAAATATGAATGGAAATCGCTAATAAAAGAAATATCGATAAAAAAAACAGCATATCTCGTTCCTGGCACACAACGGTTGGATTGAAATAACGAGATATCTCATCCGTGGCACTCAAAGTGTTAATGTGTGCTAAATGGTTTAGAGCAGTGCTTCCCAATCCTCTCGAAGCACCCCAGCTATTCCATGTATTTGTTCGATTCCACCACCAACACACCTGATTCAACTTAACAAGCCCTTTATTAGTTGAATCAGGTGTGCTGGTGGTGGAATTTAACAAATGCATGGAACGGCTGGGGTGCCTCAAGGAGAGGTTTGGGAACCACTGGTTTAGAGGTTTTGGATGTGAGTGAGATTATGTGCAAAATAAATCAACATTGTTTTTTGGTGAAGTGCCCCTTTAACAAATACACACCAACTTTCCACCCCAACCATCACTCAAAGGAAAAGACTCGCAACAGTACAATAAAACTAAACAACGATGCTAACTGGCCGTTTATTTTTATGTGGAGCACAGTATATCAGGCTGTAGTGTAGAGATGTTCTCTGTGTGCTTGTTGAGAGGTGAAAGCAGAAGGGTTGAGAGAGCAACAGCTCTTGTAGGGCAGCATCAGGTTACAAAGAACGGAAGATGACTGTGATGAATGCCATTCAGAATCCATTCAGCACACATCCTACATGCCTGGTAGCTCAAGAGGTTTGTTGTATTGGTGCAAGGTCTTCACCATGACTCCCCATATCTCATCTCGCTCTGTCTCTCTCTGTCTCATCTCTTTCTCTCTCTCATCTCTCTCTCTCGCTCTGTCTCTCTCTGTCTCATCTCTTTCTCTCATCTATCTATCTCTCTGTCTCTCATCTCTCTCTCTCTCTCTCTCTCTCTCTCTCTCTCTCTCTCTCTCTCTCTCTCTCTCAGCCCCAGAAGGATCCGCGTAAAGAGCGCCCGCTGGTGCGGAGGAAATCGGAGCTCCCGCAGGACATCTCCACCGTCACGGCCCTGGAGACGCACCGGAGGGCCGAGGACATGCTGACCACACACGACGGCCACTAGAGAGAGCACTCCAGACCAGCACAGACCAGCAGCAGCAGGAACCACAGGCGCCACCGTAGGCCCAGGCCAGCACAATAGAACAAAGTATAGCCTCCCGACCCCAAGCCCAGCACAAACACTGAACTGAACTGAACTGTCCTGTCCCAGCTCTGCTTGAAGCCCCAGTGAAAATGTCCCGGTCCAGACAAGAACAGCCAAGCCCGGTTGTGGCTGTGGTTCTTTGGGGACGAGCGGGGTGCTCTGCCTTGACCCATTCAGCCCCTAGTTGTCGTCCAGCGGAGACGTCTTGTCTGGCGTGACCAGAGCATGCACTGTACCCTTCATTTCCTCCCAAGATGGTGTTTTTTTCTTCTCGTTTTTTTCCATCCCTCTCTCTTCCCCCTAACTTCCTTTCTTATTGGTGTTTTAGGGGTGCAATGCTGCCCCCTTCTGGTCATTTCTCTCAGGTCCTCTGTTCTTCTTTTATGTCAACTGTCCTTAATCTTTTCTTTTTCATAGATGTCAGGTGCTTGTAGAAAATATATAAGCCCCCCCCCCCTCAAACCACAAACCCTGTTGATTCTATATAATTATCATGAACATGTTTTTGCTCCAAACATAACTGGGCAGCAGCTTATACAGGTATAAATACTACTTTACCTGATGTAACGATTACAAACTCTCCTGACCTTTTAGGGTGGAGAGCAAAGCACACATTCTCCCATCTGTATAGCTGCTACTGCTAAGGACTTGACATTTTCCTTTTTATTTTATTTTTTTAATTTGTATTTTTGTCAATAAGAAAGGGGCCATTTGGGACTGCCAGTAAAGTATGTGTGTGTGCGTGCGCCTGGATTTACATGTCCTACCTGCAATAGGACTTGTGGATCCAGGATAGGACTATACAGCCATCAAAGGACTAGTAGTACATTGTTAGAAGTGGACGTCATCATCGGACTTCGATGGACAACCACAAGCAAGCAAGTGCGCTTGGACTAAAGTAGTTGTAACATAGTTCTGGTCATCCAAACGTGCTGGCCTGATTGTGGTTATCTATTACCGGAACCCTGTTACTGTGTAGAAACCTAGTTTGGTGCCAACTTCACTCTCTCCTCCTCCTCCTTCTCCTCCTTCTTTAAAAAAAACATTTATTTTATAAATTGCAATAAGTTAAACCCTAGCTGCAGTGCGTTTCGGTGGTTCAAACAATGGTCCGATTGTGAAGAAACAATCAGTTATTCATATACATTCGGTCGATAGTCCGTATCGCTCAAGCTCAAAAGTCTGGCGTACTGTCCCAGACACGCGAGATGGGTGAATCCACACGGACATGTGCACGCACACAAAACACACACAAGCACACGCTTCTGAATTTCTAGTCGTGTTTTTATCTGTCTGTTTACACGCAGCCGGTCATGTGGTGTGGTTAGCGCAGTCGTTGGTGTATACTAGATGTCCATGTTTTTCACTCGTTTATGCTCTGTATGAAAGATGTGACAAAATAAACTAAATCTGAAATTGCCATTCTGCCACGTTATGTTTTGCTTAAGAGAATTCTGAGATGTAGTTGCTAGTTCAGTGTTTACAAACTCCCAGGGAGATGCAGTGACAGGGCGTCTCCTGGTGGG
The DNA here is from genome assembly GCF_963971535.1 of Notolepis coatsorum. Taxonomy (NCBI): domain Eukaryota; kingdom Metazoa; phylum Chordata; class Actinopteri; order Aulopiformes; family Paralepididae; genus Notolepis; species Notolepis coatsorum. Next base: position 110,601,786 of record NC_140169.1, on the reverse strand, counting down.
TTGAGAGGTTCTGGGCCAGGCTCGTCTCCATGTTGCCCTGATAGCTGGCTTTTTCTACTCTCCTCGAGCGGGAACCACTTCCTTAATAAATGCGCCGTTGTTCGCAGACAGGCTGCTTAATGATAAAAGTGTGTTTTTGTTTGTATGAGAAGTCGAACATAAGCCTTTCTTTTCACAGTGCCTTTTATTGTACAAGGGGGACATTGACTCGGCTAAGAATAGAATAGCGGCATTGTCTAAATGCCAAGTGATTTTAAATTTAGTGTTTGTTTACCAAATGGCAGATAAATGCAAACCCTTATTCAGTAAATAGGTGCGTTCACTTTGTTAACAGTAAAGTGTGTGTGAGCTGCTTTAACTACTACAGCACATGCCTTGTTGAATCTACGAAGCAGACAAATGAGAGAGAGGGGGGGGGGGGGGGGGGGGGGGCAGCAGAGGGGCCCGTAGCTACTCTCGACGAAGACGCACTTCCTGATGAAACTTGAAGAAATGTCGTCATAACAAGCAAAACTGAAAGAAAATAGAGAGAAAAAAAACAAGCAGTGAGTTTAAATCCGTCATGCTGTCTGTCTTCGATGTATAGGGTCAGCTTCATAGTGTGCCTGTTTATACAAGCTAGTCTGCATGTGGAAGAGAAAGATGCTGCCCTTCTGAACGTACCTTGCTGCGTCTCCTGCCCCCTCCTCTCCATTCCTGTGTTTAAGTTAATTGGCATACTCATATTCCCTGTATGACTACCATTGTTTGACCCTCCCAGACCTGCACATTGGCTGTCTGTTAACCCCCCCCCCCCCCCCCAAAAAAGAAACAAAAAACCCAAACTAGCCTCTGGGTATATCTTCTTCTTTCTACATCTTGGTTTTTGAACTGCTTCTGGATGCTTGCAAGGTTTTTGTTTCGTCTCTGTTTTTCCTTTTGCTTGAGAAACCTGTTGGTGACTGTTGTTCTTCATGAAATGGCTTTAAAAATTGCTTCTTTGGAGCTGTCTTCATTTTACATAAGCTTTGTGTTATTGTTCATTGTATTGTTTTTGTTTGAAAATAATGATATTGCAAGTGTCCTTTAGTATACGTCTCATACTAAATGGCTTCATCTAATATTGTACATATAATGTACTTTTATTTTATGTTATATCTATTAAATCGTAGATTTCATATTTTGTACAAAATGCCCCGTGTACAGAATACAGAGGTTATTAGCAACAGCAGACGGTTTGTATGTGGCAAAGACTTCAACACATGTGACTATTTGCATTTAGAAACCGTTTAGAATTTTAATTATAATATTTTTTATCAATTTGTAATTCAAGATCTTTCCGTTTGTTTCCACATTCAGATATAATGTGTTGAGATCCTGCATACGTTAGCTTTTTGTGTGCTTTTATCCAAATCTCCAGTGGTGTACATCTACAGTATCTATATACAGTAAATAAAAGAGAACATGTGAGTTTTATATTTTCATCCTAAAAAACATTGTGTATGTCATTATTTACCAGCTTTGTTTCAGCTTTGTTTTTCCCCATTTAAAGGAGAAATGTAATTCTTAAATTGAACTATGTCCAATTTAAAGGTGCACTATGCGGTCTTGGGAGAAGGGAATTTTACATTTGCATGAACTGTAACATGTACATCTAATCCTTAGAATTATTGTATCTTTATTGATTTTGTAAACAAAATAATTTTGAGGCTCCATGAACCTTAACGTAAGCTTTCTTTGAATGTTTGTAAAACTAAATTGTGGGCCCTGCCATTGTAAACGCAGTGAAACCAACTTCACAGGCAGATTTCTAGCTCTTTTTTTTTAAGATCAATTTGTTTGCGTTTATCGCTTTTTCATGGTCAGACATGAATGACCGACAGATGAGGAGAGGATGAACGGGAGAAGAGGGGGAAGACATGCGACAAATGGGAGTCACCGGGAGTGGGATGCAAACCCGGGACGGCCGCTTCGCGACGCAGCGCGATACATGGTGTGCTACTAGAGCGCCCCGCAGATTTCTAGCTTTAAACAATGTTCCAGAGGACAGTTTGTTTATTCAGTTGTGAAAATATACCATATAATTTTGTTTCAAATCTTTCGCAAAGCTGCATAGTGCACCTTTTTAAGAATTCATACATGTTATTCATATGGTCTTAAGACGGTCCAAAAATATTAGTGAACGTGAACCACTCTCAAATCCAAAGACTATAGTGCTAAAACTCACTTGTGATGTTATCAAGTATATAAAATCAGAAGCTGCTCTATTGACAATGAATTGGGAAAGATGTTATAGCAACCAGAGGAATGTTTTCATTATAAAGGTACATTTTCTGTTTCAGAACTAAGATTACTTTTATATTATAAAGTTGGGTATAAAAATAATAGATATAAAACATCTATGATAAAAACAAACATTCTGTGGATCCACAAAATATATTTTGTTCAATGACACTGCTTGAGACTTTATACTTGATGACGTCACAAGTCGTTTTACTTCTCTGCACACTCCTAGCTGTCTCTAGCAGCTGTACATCACAGCCACCGCCTCTGGGCAAAATATTTTACCAAATCAAAGAAACTATAAAAGAAGGAAGGGTATTGGTGTCAGAATACCAGCGTTCTATGCTCTTTGGTGCCAGTTATATTTGAAGCCTGTATTAAAATTCTAAAATATACAAGCTACCTGAGGAAATATATGTCAAACGTTAGCTAGTTAACAATGCAACAAATTGGCAATCTGACATCCGAGGTAATCACCTGTTTAAATGACCTAAACGAGGAGATGGCTGATCCCATTTCACTATGAATTGAAAATGTAAACAAGACAAACGTCTTTCTCTGGTCTGCATCCCCTTAACAATTGTGTTTATTGAGCCGTACTGTACAGTATTGTACCCAGGGGTGTAGCTCCAGATTCTGGGCCCCATGAAAGAATGTATTTGTAGGCCCCACAGTGAATGCGAGCGTGCAAGCGGAATTTTTGTTGGCCATTTTTTTATTGATGAAAACGCATAATATGGTTTTTACCTATACATTCGGATCAGCAGTTCAGCACCTGCACTGTTGGTGGGTGAGCCTAGTAAAGGATGTCGCATTGCGTTCATCTTCAATGAATGGACCAATGCAATAGTCTACCAAAGCCCCCCCTCTCTCTATATATATCTCACACACACACACACACACACTTCAGAAACAAACATAGTATCAATGAGAGCATCAATAATACACCTGAGTGATTTCTAGTAAAAAAAAAAAAAAACATCTTTTTTGCCCCCCCCCCCCCCCCCCCCCCCCCCAGTGCTGGGCCCTTGGAATCATCCTAGGCTACCCCCCCCCCCCCCCCCCAGCTACGCCCCTGATTGTACCCATTCTGCAATCTGTTAAATAAAGTTTTCATTCATTCATTCCCATTCAACTCGATGTCAGCCGAACTGAAAGTTTCCACGCGCTACACAGTGACGCGGAGACCCTTCCTTGTTTTATAGGTGCCTTGTAGCAAATCAGGACATCCGCGACCAAATTAGTTAGAAAGAAAATGTGGCTATAACGTTGAATTGGGTGTATACAAAGTATCACTAATAACCAACAATTGCTCTAGTTTTAACATTAGTGAATGATGCAGTTATGTAGTTATCAGAAAAGTAAATTGACTATAGTACTGTCTTTTTTTTTGGCTTTATGGCTGCGTTCATCGTTTCCATGGACACAGTGAATAAACAAGCTGCACAGACACCCTGAAATAAAATGTTCAAATCTTTTTCGGTTCTTATTTATAAAAGGAGAACAACAATATAATATTTATTCAATATGCAAAAGCTAAATAATAAGAGTAAAGGTAGGTAGTAGTAGTAGGCCTACTGTTACTTCCTATTTGGGCAGCGACGTTTGACGTTTGGAACATCGTGCAAATCTCTGCGTAGGAGTGTGACGTTTCTGGCTTTGGGAGAGAGTGGGTCAGTCAGATATTCACAGATATTGATTAAACGAAAGTAGGCCATGGAAATAACATTCGAATTCTTAATTTAGGTGGTGTTCCCTTTTAAGTAGATTAAACAGATACTGTATAGCCTGTAATTGGAGGACCCTTATGTAAGCGAGACGAATGTATTTTTCTGGTCTGCATCCTCTTAGCAGTTGTTAGTATTGAGCTGTACTGTATTGTACCCATTCTGCAATCTGTTAATAACGTTTTCAATCAATCAATCAATCAAGGGACGGTTGACACGATCTAAGATTATGTTATTTTTCATTTGTACTATATAACAATTAGTTGACTGATTCATCCAACCGTCACTGGTTTTTGATTGGGAGGTCCAGGAGAGATTACAAGAAAACAGGATTGTAAACATGTTTCATGCTGCCTGCTGCCCCACACCCCCTACTTCTTCGGACACCTGTGACCTGTGACAAAATGGCATCCAATGTAATAAAAAAAAGTCAACCAACGAACTAGATTCTTGTACCGGATCTCCTCTCTGGTAAACAAGAATACCCTGAAGACTCTGGCAGGAGCACTCATTCAAGGGTACTATGACTATGCGTGCACCGCATGGTACCAAAGCACCTCAAAGGCGCTTAAAACAAAATTACAAACATCACAAAACAAACTGGTCAGACTACTACTTGACCTGAACCCCAGAACCCACCTCACCCCTGCCCACTTTGACAACCTAGGATGGCTTAGAGTAGACGACAGAGTACAGCAACTTGCAATGGGCCTGGTCTACAAGATACACTACACATTTACATTTACATTTAGTCATTTAGCTGACGCTTTTATCCAAAGCGACTTACAAGTTCTGTGCGACAAGACAGCAAGAAGGGTATAACTCTATCAGCTGAGTAACAATGTTCATCAAAGTGTTGCGTGTTACAGTGTAGGTTAGTTTATTAGGACAAGTGCATGACAGTAAGGTTAGTCGGGGTTAGATTTTTTATTTTTATTTTTTTTATCATTTCAGATAATGGTTGAAGAAGTGAGTCTTTAGTCGACGGCGAAAGATTGGACGGGATTCGGCTGTCCTAACTGGGATGGGTAGTTCATTCCACCATTGTGGGGCAAGGACTGAGAATAGGCGGCTTCTCTTTGATGACCCTCCGGGAGCTTGGATAGGAGTAGATCTGAGGCGGCCAGAAGATGCAGAGCGTAGGGGTCTTGAGGGTGTGTACTTAGAGACCATTGACCGGAGGTAGGCGGGAGCGGTTCCCTTTGCCGCACGGTATGCTAGGTCGAGGGCCTTGAAGCGGATACGTGCAGCAATGGGGAGCCAGTGCAGGTCCCTAAGAAGTGGGGTGACATGGGCCGACTTCGGTAGGTTTGAGATCAGGCGGGCCGCTGCGTTTTGAATGAGTTGAAGAGGCTTGGTGGCAGTGGCCGGGAGGCCAGCTAGCAGTGCGTTGCAGTAGTCGAGGCGGGAGATGACTGTTGATTGGACGAGGAGTTGGGTGGCTTCTTTTGTCAGACATGTACAAGGTACCCATGTACATGTCAAAATACTTTCCAAAGGTCAGTGAATACCACGACCACAACACCAGAGGGAGCTCTACAAATCATGTTAAACCCAGATTCGGCTCAAACAAGGGACTAAACACGTTTTGCAATTATGCCACATCAATGTGGAACGCCCTACCCACAGCTGTAAAGGAATGTGAATCACTACCCACTTTCAAAACCACTCTCAAAGAGCACCTATGGGAGACTGCAATTCGAAACTGGCCCCTGTAAATGTCCTAACCCAACCCCCTCCAATGTACTGTAAATGTCCTAACCCAATAATACACGAGACCCTCTTCTTGGGACCAAGTAAGGTTTCGTCGATAATCCAATGTACAGTTAAACCCCCACCCCACCCCGCCTACCCAACCTCCCCCAACTACCTCCAATGTACAGTTTCCTCCGCCACCCCAACCCCCCACCCCCCCAACCTCCTCCAATGTCTTCGTCAAATGTATATACTCTCTTTTTTAGACTCTTTGTATCACAAACTACTGTATTTGTAAATCTGGTATGTCATAAATGTATAGATGTAGCAGTACTGTCTATCTGTATGTCATGTATGTCATATGTTATGATGAATTGAAAATGGGGGACCCTGATGTGAACAAGACGAAAGTCTTTCTCTGGTCTGCATCCCCTTAACAATTGTGTGTATTGAGCTGTACTGTATTGTACCCATTCTGCAATCTGTTAATACAATTTTCAATCAATCAATCAAACCTAAATCTACAGTCCTCTGGTGCCACCTTGTGGATGAATGGAAAAGCAACGAATCTTGAGATGGACTTCTAGTCATTTTACTGGAGTCTGAACAAAATATATGATTCTTGTACTATTAATCCGGAATATAGTCGAGGCGAAACCCAGCTGCTGTAAACTCAGTTTACCAACCTTTTTGTCAAATAGAGTTCATCCGCCTTTTTAAGTTAAAATATGAATCTTTAAAGATTTTAAATAGATTACATTACATTAGATTATATACATTTATTTTTGTTGTACTGTACTTGTGCTGTATAATGACAATACATTTGAATCTAATATAATCTTGTGAAATAGAGTTGACCCACCTTTTTAAGTCAAAATATGAATATTTAAATATTGAAATTCAGAGTATAGCAATTGTCAGATTGATGGAAGTGGCTAATTGAATAGGATCTTTTTAGGAAATAAAACAAAATATTATTATTAGACCTAATGTACATTGCACCAGTCCTCCATGGAGACCAAGTTTTAGATGTCAAATCTAAAGTGAATCTTGGTGTGGTTGAGACCTTGAATTTGACAAATTACCTGACTTGTCATCCATCCAACGATTGGAACATATCTGAAATGAGTACATTGTTATTGAAATTCAATTTCTAAAGGTATTACACCCATGTATTATATGGGTTGATTATTTTCAAGAGCCTCCCTAGAAGACGGCATAGGTCACCATTGCTGCTAAACATCCAAAGACGAGGAGTGTTTTGTCCTAGGCTCTCGGCAGAGAAGAGGGCTGTGTGGCATTCTGAGAAAGTCATATCAATTTAGAAATGAGTTATCATGTCCCATGATGTAACACCGGAGAATAATAGATGGGTAGGTATACTTCATGAACCCCCTTAGGGACACAAGAGAGCGTGCAGCAGTGCATGGATTTCCTTTATTATGATCTAAGGCATGCATGTAAAACTAACATAATGACATAATCCAACCTCCATTAATTTAGCATGAGATAACCTCCGAAGCTGTGATATTGAACTTTCCCATTAGGAGATGCGGCTGTGCTCCCCTGAGCCATTAGACGACGCCTTCGGTCCCTTTAATTGTTGATCTGAGGTCATTTTAGTTGCTCTCAGTCGCTTGGAGAGGACAGATGAGGCTGGCATCCCCCCCCCCCCCCCTCCAGTGTCTAGCACCCCTGCTGTGATCTGCGCTGCACTTAAATGACCCCACATGCCGAGGAGCAAACAAAACACACTCTTAATTGGCTCACATTACAACAAGATACAAGATACCCTTATTGCCACACAACCAGGTTGGTGGTATTCGTGATCGGTACAGAGTGTATTGAAGCTCTGGATATGCAGTACATAAAACTGGAACATAGATACATTTACCCCCCCCCCCCCCTTCCCAGCAATGGATACATAATGTGGCGAATCTTCCTGGAACGTAGTAGAAAAGACTCACGCACATCCCAAATGTAGTCACGGGTGCTACTAGACTCGAAATAGATCTGTAATGTTTGTGGAAAAAAAGTCTGCACACCGTTAATAGTGTTCCCAAGTTTTAATGTACTTGAACACAACGTTTTGGCCTGTGGCCTTTTTCAAGTGTCAACGACATGTGAAAAGGGGTGGGGTATATATACCTATACAAATGAAAGGTCAAGGTTGAGCCAGGTCAAAGTTCAAATCCATTAGCCTATAGGCTACACATTTACAGACCATATTGCAGCTCAAGTGCCTAGAACATACGGTACATAGTAACAATAACAGTAGTACGGTAGTTTAGTAGTTAAATGTGACACACCTTCACATGCCAAAATTGAGAAAATATATAATAAGAAAACTTAAAAAACAGAAAAATTCATTAAAAAAACACAAAATCAGGACAGAATTTGTGTATTTACAGGAAGGGTTTGATGTCAAACTCTTCGTTCAGTCCAAGAGGGGCCATAGTCTGCAGGGTGTGAATATGGTAGGTCTCTCTCTGCAAAAGTAGTTTGCCAGGAGACCATGAAATATGAAATATGATTTTTTTTTAAATATTTATATATAGTTTACAATAATAATAAAAAAATCATTATTTTTCATCTCTGTGTTAATAATTTTTTTTTTTAAATTTTCTCCCTCTTCTCCTTCTCACTCTCTCTAACACTGTCAGACTCACTGAGGCAGAGAATATAGAACGGAGGGCAGAGGGGAGGTGTCTTTTTCAAACTTCCACCATGTGCTTCATGGTTATGGACTCTAGAACCAATTATTAGCCAATAAGATTCGAGCTTAATAAAGGGGTTCCCACACCTTAACACGGGCCCGTTTGACAGCGAAGCACTCTAGCCAGTGGCGGCTGGTCCATAGAGGGCGCTAGAGCGCGCCCCCCCCCCCCCCCCCCCCCCCCCCTGGTTAAAAGAAGAGAAGAAAGAATTCTTTGCGTGTCCTATTCATCCCCCGGCCGCGTGAATACTTTCCCCAAGGCAGTTGTCCTTCCGCGTTCGGTTTACGCGGCCTGATACAACTGCCTTGGGGAAAGTATTCACGCGCCCCCCCGGCCCTAGCCCCCTCCACTCCCTTTTCATGGGCGCTCGATCTCAGCTCCACCGTCAGTGCGCAACTCACAGGGCAAAATGCAAATACATACGTACGTAAATAAATACGTACGTACAACATAACACAATCAAATACGATATCCGAGGGCGCTTGCTCTAGTGCCCAAAGTAGTCACTCTATTGGCTGAGAGTGGCACGTGACATCACGTCCCTAATCACCTCGAGGGTCTAGTAGGGAAATACGCTCGGCTAGTATTAGTTGTCGGAAATTGATAATAATCACAAGATACTGTACATTCAGACAGTGTTGGATCTAACTAAATAGATTTATATGGACACTTTTATGGAAAGTTCAAGCCTGGCTGGACCACAAAGCTTCTCGAAGGGTTAAGGCTATACTCGGTCTTAGCTGGTTCGGTAAGAACAACAACAACAATAACAACAACAACAAGCTATATGGCTAGCTGGATGCAGTCTGGACAGTGGACATGGACATCAACAGTCTGGACAGTGGACATATACACTTTATCAAGCCCTGCTGCTGCTGGACCGAGGCGTGTTTCAACTCTCTCTCTCTCTCTCTCTCTCTCTCTCTCTCTCTCTCTCTCTCTCTCTCTCTCTCTCTCTCATCTCTCTCTCTCTCTCTCTCTCTCTCTCTCTCTCTCTCTCTCTCTCTCTCTCTCTCTCTCTCTCTCTCTGACTAACTAATTAATTTCGCCACGGGGGGGCATAATCACCCGGACAATATAATGGTAACTTGTTTAAATGACAAGATATACATCTGTGATTATTATTGGATGGATCTGAAAGAGAGAGAGAGAGAGAGAGAGAGAGTGAAGAGAGAGGAGAGAGAGAGAGAGAGAGAGAGAGAGAGAGAGAGAGAGAGAGAGAGAGAGAGAGCTGTGCGTGTTTGTGTAGGGCTATTGGAAACGTCAAGTCAAGTCAAGAGTTTTAATTGTCACGGCATACAAGTCAAGTATACAATGAAATGCGGGTGGTCTTGCCCGCGACGATGTGCAATACAGTGGTACAACATATAATAGAATCCAATAAAATACAGTGGTACAACATATAATAGAATCCAATAAAAAAACAACATTGTGCAATAAACAGGTAACAGGTAACATGGTGTGACCTGGGTTTCCGTTAGAATTTTTTTTTGCAGGTCTGAGTGTCCGGTAGATTTCAATCTACCGGACAAATGGGATAAATTCCGGTCAGAGTTTATTGAGCTTAAAAACAATTGATATGCCTATATAAAGAATGACATCATCAAGGCATTTATAATATTTTAAAACTAGGCTACTTTTGCGTATATACAGTCATTAATATATTCCAAATAAAATAAGTCCCTCGAGACTTCGTGCTGCTGCCGACTTGAGGTGTCGGTGGGCAGTCTGCCCGACCTTAATAAACAGCAGTCTGTTATAATCACATTTTTATGAGCTAACGAATTCCGTTATATTGGACATTTATATTAATTATATCAAGCGAAGAACTGAACATTATCGTGGGTTTGCGTGATTTATATCTCCACCTCCCAACGACTTGGTGCTGGTCATAATGTCCGGTGAAAATAATTCCCTCTAAACACAATTTGATTATTTGAATTGTATTAAAATAGGCTAAAATTAAATAGCCTATGCGATGAACCAAACAATCATTTGTTTCATCGTTGCTTCACCAAGCGCCTGTCTAATAATGACATTCTGTTGTCAGCGCGAGCTGGCTGCTGATATATTTACGTGAAGCATGGAGCAGCAGTGTTTTTAGGTCCGGTCTGGAAACCGCTCAGCAGCGCCCCCACCCAACAGCTGAATTTGCCAATGCTGAATTGGAGTACTGCACCCTGCCGGCCGGCAGATGGATGCTTCTCGCAAATATATCAGCAGCCAGCTCGCGCTGACAAGACAATGTCATTATTAGACCGGCTGCTTAATGATTGTTTGTTTCGTTCATCGCATAGGCTATTTAATTTTAGCCTATTTTAATACAATTCAAATAATCTAATTGTGTTTAGAGGGAATTATTTTCACCGGACATTATGACCGGAGAGATTAAATATGTCGGACTTCAACAGATTTTTGCCGGTCAAAAACCGGTAATTACCGGCTAACGGGAAACGCTGGGTGTGACGTCTCGGTATCTGTACATAGTATTTACAGAGCATATAGGACATGCTAGGTAGCTTTAGTAGTGCAATACACTGTTCCTGTTGTTATACTAATTTAAAGTGGCCTTTCCTCTTGGCCATAAGTGTGCCGTGTGTGCGGCATGAGTGTGTGCCCGCTCGTGTTAAAGTGTTAAAGTGGCTGCTAGTGTGTGAGCGTGCACAGCGTGCGTGTCGTGTGTGTGCTCGTGTGTGCTTGTGTGTGGATAGTTCAGTTTCTGTGGCACTCAATGTTCATTGTTCAAGGCTCTGATGGCCTGGGGAAGAAGCTGAGCCTAAGCCTCTCCGTCCTAGTAGCTGGGGTTCGCAGGCGTCTGCCTGACCTCAGCAGCTGGAACAGGCTGTTATTGGGGTGGTGGGGGTCTTTCATTATTCTGCAGGCTCTGGATTTGCACCTCTTGTTGTATAGAACCTGCAGGGGAGGTAGCGCAATACCCGTGGTACGCTCGGCTGAGCGCACCACTCTCTGTAGGGCCTTCTTGTCCTGTGCCGTGCTGTTTCCATACCAGGCAGTGATGTTTCCGGTCAAGATGCTCTCTACAGCTCCTGAGTAGAAGGACTGGAGTATCTTCCCCGATACTCTGAACTTCCTTAACTGTCTCAGGTGGTAGAGGCGCTGCTTCGCTTTCTTTACTACTGTGTCTATGTGTGTTGACCATGTCAGATCCTCTGAGATGTGGACCCCCAGGTACTTAAAGCTGCTCACCCTGTCCACGGTAGCCCCGTTAATCGTCAGTGGGTGTGTGTGTCTCCTGCTGTCCTCTCCTATAATCCACGATCAGCTCCTTGGTTTTACCAATGTTCAGGAGCAGGCTGTTGTCCTGGCACCAGCGTTCCAGTACCTCAACCTCCTCCCGGTAGGCCTTCTCGTCGTTGTCCGAGATCAGCCCCACCACCACCGTGTCGTCTGCGAACTTCACTATGGAGTTGGAGCTGAACTTGGCCACACAATCGTGTGTGTAGAGTGAGTACAGCAGGGGGCTTAGAACACAGCCCTGGGGGGACCCGATGCTCAGGGTGATGGTGTTGGAGGTCTGACCCCCCACCCATCACTCAGAAAGTCCAGTACCCAGGCGCTCAGGGCGGAGCTCAGACCTAGCTCGATCAGCTTGTCCACCAGTCTGGTGGGGACTATGGTGTTGAACGCTGAGCTGTAGTCAATGAACAACAGTCTCACATAGCCCCCCCTTCTGACGGTCAAGGTGGGAGAGAGTGCTGCATTTGACTGAATGTGATCATATATTGATTGATGGCAATGGTGATATGTACTCTACCTACTTAAATATTTGCCAATGCGTGCCTTGGTACATGTTTGCAAAATGTTTGGTATAGCGTCCCCCCCCTGGAGAAGAATTCACCAGCCGCCACTGACTCTAGCGTCTTCAAATTTGCCGCTCTGGAGGCGGGCCAGTCCAGATTTGTTCATGATTAGTTCATTATCTACAAATACCTTATAAAGGACTTATAACTGAGTGTTATTATAAAGTGTTACCGATATTCTTTATCCAACAGGTGCCCACAACTGCAAAGTGCTTATTAAATGCAAGACAAATTTCATTCTGGCTAGAAATAACACAAGCATCAACACTAATAATATGAGCGGGTAGTGAATTAGATGTCTTGTTTTTCTTTAAGTTAACTGCCTTCCAAAACTGAGCCGGGATTGTGTAGGAACTTGTAATTAGATCTAAATAGTAATCTGATTTGGCCTTTCTCATAGCTGTGGTACATCTGTTTCTGAGCTGTTTGAAAGCAAGCCAGTGCTAGCACGCAACCAGGCCTTATTCCTGTCATTAAGCAGAGTTGACAGCTCATGTGAGAACCAGGGTGCTATTATATCTTTAATTATGAGCCTCTTAAGAGGAGCATGTTTATTTTTCTTTATTATTTTTACAGCTTTTATTGGCCACGCAGGACCGACAGAGGAGAGGGCGAACGGGAGGAGAGGTGGGGAGGACATGTGACAAATAACGACGGGAGCTGGGATCGAACCCGGGTCGGCCGCGTAGGTGCGCGAGGCACTATGGTATGCGCCACGAGGGCGCCCCTAGAGGAGCATGTTTATTGATCAAAGACATAAAAGTCTTACAGGGGTGACAGGGGCTCAGGAGGTAGAGCAGTAGTCTGGTAATCATAAGGTTCCCGGTTCGATTCTGGCTCCTCCCGGCAGTGTGTCGAAGTGTCCTTGAGCATGACACTTAACCCCTAACTGCTCCTGATGAGCAGTTTGGCAGAGGAGGTTCAGGGTCAGATTCAGAAAGCTTGTTCATTTAAACATTTTAAATTCCTTTTATGTGATGTGACCTTGTTTTCTTTTGCACTCCCCACACATGCTGTAGGGCAGTGGTTCCCAACCTTTTTCCCCCCAGGGACCCCCAAACATCTCTGATGAAATTCGCGGACCCCTTCCTAATAAGATACCATAAAATACCTTTTTTTTTTTCATTTTAATAACAAACTGCTTATACACAGGCATATGCATCACAATTAGACCCACTATGCTTCTTTGACTTGTGCCTTCAATCAACAAATCTCATCTTGCACCATATGCATTTCAAAATGTTTGGCCAATATTCAAATGCTGTATTCATCCTCTCAAATCAGGCCCTAATGGTGAACGGTTTGCATTTATGGAACAAATCAATGCAACAAATTAAACTAAATATGAGACAGGAAATTCCAATCAGTAGCAGAGAGAATCTGTCCTAGCTGGGTTTAATACCTTTTTTTTTCATTTGAATAACAAACTGCTTATACACAGGCATATGCATCACAATTAGACCCACTATGCTTCTTTAACTTGTGCCTTCAATCAACAAATCTCATCTTGCACCATATGCATTTCAAAATGTTTGGCCAATATTCAAATCCTGTATTCATCCTCTCAAATCAGTCCCTAATGGTGAACGGTTTGCATTTATGGAACAAATCAATGCAACAAATTAAACTAAATATGAGACAGGAAATTCCAATCAGTAGCAGAGAGAATCTGTCCTAGCTGGGTTTAATACCTTTTTTTTGTCATTTTAATAACAAACTGCTTATACACAGGCATATGCATCATAATTAGACCCACTATGCTTCTTTGACTTGTGCCTTCAATCAACAAATCTAATCTTGCACCTTATGTATTTCAAAATTTTGGCCAATATTCAAATCCTGTATTCATCCTCTCAAATCAGGCCCTAATGGTGAACGGTTTGCATTTATGTTGAATGAAGTAAGAATCCACTGCAGTAAAAATATCCTCACCTCGAGTGGTGGTAGTAAGGTTGACTGACATGAGAATGTCCTGCTTCAGATCCTCATTTTCAATATATTGCACATAAACGATGAGCACAGCCTCGTCTGCGACAGTTGTAGTTTCATCAAGTTGTATGGCAAATGGACCCTTTCTAAGCTTTTCTGACAGCTGCTGCTCGCAATCACTTGACATCTTATCAATTCGGTATTTCACTACATTGTTCGAGAGTGGTACTGATTTTAGTTTATCCGCCACCTGTGGGCCGCACAGTTTCTAAACCATTTTGATGCAGGCTGGTTTGATGAGCTGCTCGCCAATATTGTGCGGTTTCTTTTCTTTTGCAATTAAAAGCGAACACTCAAAGGAGGCTTCGGTAGCCTTCTGTAAATCACTGCCACCCCTGCTCCACGCTACTCTAACATCAACAGGCTTGTTCGCCTTGAGAGACTGTTCTTTCCTCCGAAAAAAGTCTGGATCCTTCCCAACGGTTTCTGGGTGCTTAGACGCCTGATGTCTCTTCAGCTTGCTGGGCTTCAGGCTCGAGTTTGCCAACTTTTCTCCACAAATCACACACTCAGGTCGTTTGTCTGGTCCCTCAGTGAAGCCCATGGTGATGTAATTTTCGCGATTGCTGTAGGTCCTAACTTTTTTTGCAGATGAGCTGCCATCATCTCCTTTTCGTTTGTCACACATTTTCGCCTCTGGCGGCTGACTGCAGACGAGCCGAGAAAGTTAACTAGCGTGCTAGGCTAGCAGTAGCTACAGAAAGTGATACAGTCAACTGATTCGCGTTTTAGCGGCTACCCGGTAGCCTACTGTTAACATTCAAAAATCATGTCTAGATGTTTATTTATTTATCTTTATTTTTTTATTGTAGTGGAGAGACTATTCATGCTTCTGATGATAAAAAAAAAAAAAAAAAAACTCAAATCATCTGTGGTCTGGCGGACCCCCTGCGCCCCCTGGCGGACCCCCAGGGGGTCCGCGGACCCCAGGTTGGGAATCACTGCGGTAGGGCAGTGATCACTATTACCTTGTTCAAAAACACCAGTGGCCACAATTAAGTAAATTCTGTTGGAAAATACAAGATCAATTAGTGTGGATTTTGAGCAGGTTACCACTGACTTCCTTGAGGTGATTCAAGTTACTATTTAGCCAGTTCAAGTTAAAATCTCCCACCATCAATAGTTCACAATCATAGAAATAGATTGAGTTCGCTAAAGTGTTTACAGTCTCTGTGCCAGCAGCCAGGGGTCTATAGTAATATCCAGACAATAAGGTTGAAATCTAGGGGGAACACACTGACTCAGAGCCTCACACAACACACAACACACACTAAAACACTCCCAGCGATGAACCAATGAGAAACATGTTAGTAGCTGCTGGTCAATCGATCACGATGTTAGCTGACACAGGTGCAACAAAGTCAAATAATTAGCCCTCTAAACACGTAAAAAAATCAGGTAGGTAGAACAGTCACCACTATGGGATACATTCCTAGTACAGAACTTCCATTCCAATTACCAGGACAGTCAGAAACGATAGGTTATAACTATAACCAAGTTCTGTGAGTAATGGTGACGCTCAGCGTCACTACTGCACTTTACTTCACTCGTGCACGCGCACTGAATAAAAAATTCCACAATGTACCTTTACATCCCAACATTCGTCTGGCCACACCCCCATCCGCTTACCTACATAAGCAGGGGTGTGGTCACCTACTCACCTCCTTCCCAAGCTTTCACCACAAGGTGAGATCAAGGGCCGCAGCGGCGTCTGACGCTGAGCGTCACCATTACTCACAGAACTTGGTTATAGTTATAACCTATCGTTCTGTTTCATATGGTTCTCGCTCAGCGTCACTACTGCACAAGCGAGGCTGAGCGAGAGCCATAGCCCGACAAATGTACCCCGCTGAGGCCCCCCACAACCATCAGACCGGGGAGGACCGAGCCCCCCCGACCCTCCCTAATGGAGGATACCCCCCCAATTGGAGGTTCACGGGAGGGCGACGGATCCGACCGTGCGAAGAGGCACTCAAGCAACTCAACGCACAGGGTGAGCAGACCGTGGCTTGACCCCACGACTACACACACGCACAATCCGCATGCCACCCGGGAACGAACGGAAGGAACAACCTCGTTACTGCCCCCAGAATCACGGGGTCAAGAGCAAACCCAACCCCGTGGCAAGGCCGTAGCAGCGGAGCGCGAAGGAAGACCCAGACCC
The DNA here is from genome assembly GCF_963971535.1 of Notolepis coatsorum. NCBI lineage: Eukaryota > Metazoa > Chordata > Actinopteri > Aulopiformes > Paralepididae > Notolepis > Notolepis coatsorum. The sequence goes on along the minus strand of NC_140169.1, from coordinate 110,585,411 downwards.
ACTGAAGGGACTGGATCCCCTGGAAAACGGGGGCCCGGAGAGGTCAATGACGCCAGGCATCAAGACCCCACCAGGCGGTCACTTAGTGACACCGCCCCCCACATCGCCAGCGTATTCGGATAAGGCCCCTCCAAGAGCGGGCCCTTTCCCCCCAATAGCACACCGCCTGGCACACTGACCCTGCAGAACAGGCAGTCAGCATGGCCGTAAGCACACAAAAAAGGTTAACCAACGGAAGCAGGCAGCGCACCGGGGAAACCAGGCAACAGGCTGTAACCTGAGCCTGGAGCACTGCGGACGAGACAGGCGCCAAAGGAGTCAGCTGAAAACAGCCCCCCCGGCGGAAGGGGCGTATGCTGGCGTTGTTGCATGACAAAGCCTCCATTCAAAAAAAAACACCCAGAGGGGTTGAGGCAGAGAAGGCTGACATGATTGGCAGACGTCATGAACGTGCAGGGGCACACTCAACCAGGTAACTGCTCCAACACACCAGGGAATCAACCACCCTGTCGTTACCCTATGCGGTGGTTGTTCCTATAACCCCTCAAGAAAAAACTCCATACACACCTGCGGGCATACACTGGCTATACCGCAGTACAAGTGTTTCAGTTTTCAAAAAAGGGTTATTCCAGGCCTACGGGTCGACGAAACATTACTTCGGACCGGGCCCGGCGGCACGGGAAGCACAGGGTTACCAGAGGAGGTCCAAGACCACCCCAACAGCCCCCTCTTCGCCACGCGTGAGAGAGGAGCGAAAAGAATGGAGAACCAGCCCTAAGCACACCGCACTTGGTATTCCCAGGCGGTCTCCCAAACAAGTACTAACCAGGACCGAACATGCGTAGCGACCGAGATCGGACGAAATCGGGCGTGTACAGGTTGGCATGGCCGTAAGCCATTACGATAGTGCAGAGTACAATATGTACCCAACAAGGGTCTCCATAGCGCCTAACCCTGTGACACCCGGACCGACCTGGCATTTTTCCCCCCGAAAAAAGCACAAGTCCCTCAGGGTACCAGAACAGCAGATCTGCATCCCCAAAACTCCATTGCCCTATAAAAACGCTGTTTTAACAAGCAACCAAGGCGCACTTAGCCCCTGTGTGATTCTGTCACAGAAACACACCTGAGCCAGCACTATGTATGCGTCGAGACCCAAACACATCAATGGATAGTCTAGCAAGACACCAAACATTGTTCCTCCAAGTCGCCTGGGAGAACGACACGGAGCCGTCGTGCTTCATGTACCTTCCTCTTTTTATTCAAAAAAGAAAGAACACAGACCGACATGAATCCCTCGTGACGCCGCTGAGGGTAAAAATAGTTTACATTTTTACATCCCACCACCCTCCCATAGGGAGGAGATGGAAATCCCCAGAGAGACTTCCCACGCGAGCTGTATAGATTGAAAAGAATATATTGCAACATTGAGCCATGTAAAATTTTGGTTTAGGGCTCTCCGAGGAGGAGGCACTGAACCAATACACACTCAATAATCGAATTGAATCGAATACACACACAATAGAGCAGGACTCCTTTTTGAAGTTCTACTCACCTTGACAATCTGAGGAGGAGGCTCTGCACTCTGAGGAGGCTCCCTCACATGGAAGGAGAGTCCTAACTCACAGAAGGCCCGAGTAGGAGCTTCGTGAGGAGGAGCCTTGACCACTCCCTGAAACAGATCCATCATATGGACCTGAACAGCTCACAGAAGTCTTACCAACAGAGACGTGCACAGTGACGTACTCTATGGCGGGGGAATTTCTGCGGTGCACACGCCCAATATTCCAGGGCATGGGACCAGGAAACTCCCTCCCCCCCCCCCCCCCCTCTCACCCTGTAACGTGCCGAACAGCAACGTGACAGGAACCTTGAAGGACAGGAGGTTGTAACCCCTGCCCGTCAAAAGGGGAGGAAAGGATTACCAGTTCACCCCTTTACGACCCCACACCCATGATACGATGTAATGACAAAAAAGAGCATGACACAGTCACAGTCAGCTACATGAAGTGTCTAACAGCTTCACACAGCTCATGTGCTAACCTGCTATCTGATTTTTACTAAGGAAAAAACACAGAATAGAGAGGGCCCCCTTAAGAGCCCCGGTACCAGACTTACACATGTGCTTCTGTGGCCAACCTAACCCAGTTGTAGATCACACGACACACACAACCCTTTATCACCACAAAAAATGGCAATACACTCTACAGAGGAACGCCGTTTGTCATAATGAGAGAATACACAATTCTCGATTAGTATCGGCCACAGGCCTTGCTAAGCACACACGAAAAGTGACCAAACAATCTTTTCTTTAGGAAAATATAGTTTCTCAAGCGGTTTTAGCACAACCCCAGCAACCAAGCTAAGGGTTACATCGTATCCCACCACACAGTGACACAATATATTGTAACAACATGTCTGAGAGGAGGGTGGGGAAGTCCCCAGGGAACCGGGGGGATCACTCCTCCTACCTTACCCTTAATACAGCCAGTTGAACAGGTAAACCCGTTAATATGTGAACACACTGTTCATTGTCATTACAGGCTGAGAAAAGAATTCATTCTTCACTCATATGTCACTGAGCATAGCTTTATAGGTTAATTTAACCCCCTTAGTTGTGAGTACACGGTACATGAACACACATGATGTTTCTCAACACAACAAACCAGATAATTTTTACATCTGTAACAAACAACCCGATTTGCATGGAGAAGCTAATACCAGTGACAAGACAATTCACACACAACTTGCGTCGTATCCTAAATGTATTGCAGCAACACCCGTTTTGGAAAACATCGTTATTACAAAACATTAGAAGGGAAGGAAGAAGATGCGTTTTAAGGTCTGGTCAGGACCTTCCTTACCGTGAGCGCAGACCACGCAAACTGCAGTCTCTAACAGGGCACCGATAGTAAACACAGCTTCCTGTGTTGACGACACGGGCAGCGTCGCTGCCCCACCCCGCCGCTACGGTTCTCCTTGTTGACGCAGTCCTTGCCGGTCGGGCTCCCGGTAGGTTCGACTAACATCCTCTGTCAAAGATGACGTCGTAGTCAGAGTGTTTAAAGCATGTTATAGTCTCAGAACGTTCAACAGTGTAGCATTAAGCTAACAGCCGATCGGCTGATAGCCACAAGCTAACGTATACCAGCCTGGTAAACACAGCGAGCTAACGCCGCAGCTAACAGCTGCGTGGCTAACAGCTGCGCGGCTAACAGGTAGGCCACAACTAGCACGCAAGCTAAGCAGCTATCACCTGAACTCGTACACAAACGATATAACAAGCCACACTTCCGACAGGCCGCCGTCTGAAACCCTCCTCACCTTTAAGAGAGAAGAGAAAAAGAGATGTCAACACAGTTTACAACGGTGATTTTACCAGACATCCGGCGGAGCCAGCACAAGTCCCATCTGGGTTGCAGCCAACTTGAACATGGATCTTCCGATAACGAACATCCATGCCCACATTTCCTCGTTAGGGTATACTCTCATTTGTATATGAAAGATGGGGCCTACACGGTGACAGAGAAGCATCCACTCGTCCAGAGAATCCTGGGATCACCAGTTACTGGTCGTGGCCCACTAGTTGACTATAAGGGCTTCAAACCAAGATCCTCCGCCGTCGCCTAAGAGGCTGAACAGAGGACCCTAATCTGGGGCCGGTTTTCGTAAACATTGTCAGCTAGCCCCCATAGCACTAACAGACAAGTGGTGCTCGCAAGCAAACATTACTCACCCAACCTGGAACCCACCGCTTCTCACAACAGTCGGTGCGTCCTACAGTCCAGCTGTGTTGCTGGAGGGTCTTACCCCATCCAGCCGCAGCAAGGAGGATTGTAGTTGGGAAGCATGTAAGCGGCGTGAGCTCCTAATACAAAAAAACCGGTGGAGGTGTAGAATGACCATCATCTTCCAGACACTCCAGTAACGAAGACAATATCGCCGTATTTTCTCGAAAATAGTGAGAGAGAAAATAAAGATATGATGTCAACGTATCTCTTGTTTTCCAACTTTCTTCTACTAACAACCTCGTCAAGTGGGGATCTACCGAAGGCACTTCCTTGTGGTGAAAGCGAAGAAGGAGGTGAGTAGGTGACCACACCCCTGCTTATGTAGGTAAGCGGATGGGGGTGTGGCCAGACGAATGTTGGGATGTAAAGGTACATTGTGGAATTTTTTATTCAGTGCGCGTGCACGAGTGAAGTATAGTGCAGTAGTGACGCTGAGCGAGAACCATACAAAACAGAACTGTAATGCACTACATGTCTTATCTCTCCAACATGCCCTGTTAATTTATTAGGAAGAGCTATTTTGTGTAAATTAAATGATCTACACACATGAACCTTCTAAAGTTCTAAGGAAGCACTATCAAACTTCCTCACTCGCACAACTATCTTTTTTTTATCCACTTTTTCTCCTTATTTTTATTTTTATTTTTTTCATCCCAACTTCGTATCGCCAATTCTCCCCTTCAATTCTCCCCTCCCCTATCTTGAACATTGCTGGACTATGCCTCCCACTGGTCGGCTGTAGTGAGGATAGAAGCCTTGCATCACGTGTCCCCTCCGGTACACGAGGAGGCAGCCTGTAGCATCTTTTCACCAGACAGCGCGGACTCTCAGTGGCGAGGAGTAACGCGTGGGAGGCTCACGCTGCCCCCGATACTTCCTGTCTCTGCTGTACAGGCATCACCCAACCGACCTGTAGGAGTCGCTGTCCACAACGTCCAATCCCCACCCATCAACTTTCCACCCGCTACCTCTGCCAATTGAGATTGTATGAGGACTGGCCCAAGCCGCAGGCAATGCTGACTCTGGGAGTCGAGACCCGAGTCTTTTGCATTGGTGACGAGCGCAATCTCCGCTACGCCACCAGGCCGCGGCTCCCACAACCATCTTGAAAAGGAATCAGTCTTTCAATTCAAATTAATGAGTCATAATGTGTTGCTCTATTGCTGGTGGTGTAGTCCCATCCTTTGTGGGGCTTGGGTAAGAAGCAGAGACCAAGGCAGAGAAGATCAATTCACTTTGTTTAGTGGATCATTTGCAGACAGGGGGTTACAAAGGTACAGAGATTTGAACACAGGTCTTGAATGAAGTATTGTTGCATCATATGTGGTTTCAAGACAGAGAGAACATTAATAGTACAGATACATTTACATTTAGTCATTTAGCTGATGCTTTTATCCAAATCGACTTACAAGTTCTGTACGACAAGTCATCAGGAAGGGCACAAATCTATCAGCTGAACAACAATGTTCATCAAAGTGTTGAGTGCTACAGTGTAGGTTAGTATATTAGGACAAGTGCATGACAATAAGGTTAGTTAGGGTTAGATTTTATTTAATTTATATTTCAGATAATGGTTGAAGAAGTGCGTCTTTAGTCGATGGCGAAAGATTGGACGGGTTTCAGCTGTCCTAACTGTGGTGGGCAGTTCGTTCCACCATTGTGGGGCAAGGACTGAGAATAGGCAGCTTCTCCTTGATGACCCTCCCGGAGCTCGGATAGGAGTGGGTCTGAGACGGCCAGAAGATGCAGAGCGTAGGGGTCTTGAGCAGGCGTGCGTTCCTGATATCAACTGGGGTTGCACGCACGCTAATGGCGCGAGGGCGCGTGCGCGCGCTCCCGCGCATGCGCATAAATGTCCCCTTGCTTGAGCACAGACTACAGACAGTGCCTAATTGCCTCTACGAATGGAATGTAACACATATCATTCACAACAAGTTAGGTGTGAATGTATCTGAGAACGTATATTTAACACACCTGACGACCGGTGCTATTGATATGCAAAGTAGCCCAGGTGGGTGCAGTGCATTCCTGTGTGCGTGCACGCGCTTTTGCTCAAATCTTACCCTGCACGGAGTGCAACCCCGTCCCAAGACCAACGCATGCCTGGTCTTGAGGGTGTGTAGTTAGAGACCATTGACCGGAGGTAGGCGGGAGCGGTTCCCTTTGCCGCACGGTATGCCAGGTCGAGGGTCTTGAAGCAGATTCATGCAGCAATGGAGGGCCAGTGCAGGTCCATAAGAAGTAGGGTGACATGGGCTGACTTCAGTAGGTTTGAGATCAGGCGGGCTGCTGCGTTCTGAATGAGTTGAAGAGGCTTGGTGGCAGTGGCCGGAAGGCCAGCAAGCAGTGCGTTGCAGTAGTCGAGGTAGGAGATGACTGTTGATTGGACGAGGAGTTGGGTGGCTTCTTTTGTCAGGAAGGGGCGGATCCTTCTGACGTTGTTCAGGAGGAATCTGCAGGTTCTGGTTGTCGCTGCGATGTGAGCGGAGAAGTTCAACTGGTCGTCGAGAACAACACCAAGGTTCTCGACGGTCGGGGACGCGGTCACAGCTGCATTCTCGACTGTGATGGAAAGGTCGGTCAGGGGGGAGGATTTGGCCAGCAGGTGCAGCAATTCTGTTTTGCTTAGGGAGAGAAAGATGACAGAGTGAAGGATGAGGTTCTCGATTCAGTATTTGGAATGGGTGGGGGTTGGGAGAATGAGCTGCGGATGTTCTCCACTTTTTCCTCAAAGAAGATCGCAAAGTCTTCGGCAGAGAGAGATGAGGGGGGAGGGGGTGGGAGTGAGGAGGGAGGACATGGTAGCATGCAGTTTGCGAAGGTTCTTGGCAGAGGCCTCGATCCTATGGTGAAAGAAAGAAGCTTTGGCAGTAGTAATGGTTTTGGAGAATGTTAACAAGAGGTACTTGTGATATGTGGCGATGTCAGCAGTGAGGCGTGACTTTCTATACTTCCTCTCAGCCGCTCTCAGGACCTGTCTTTGGTCTCTCACTGCATCCGTCAGCCATGGACTGGGTGGTGAACAGCGGGCATTATCCAATCAAACAATGAATAAATGAATACGAGTTGTTATCTTATTGCAGGGATTACATTTAGTATTTAGAGTATTCAACAATAATCTCTGACATAATATTTAACATGCTGATGATGATCAAAGGTTGATATCATGAATAAACAATAATAAACATTGACCATTAATTAATATGAATCAAAAGGCATATGTATCAAAGAATAGCTCCAAAAGCTCTACACTTTAGCAACAGGTTTAATCACATTACAATATAAATTGCTATACTACCAGTTTAGTATATCATATTTACAATATAAATGTATACTAAATTACATTTACAACTAAATAAGTGAATGAATGAAAGATGATGTGTGCAACTTTGAGCATATAGCGGAGCGATAATGAGCAATTCATTAGGAAATAATAAGATTTGCAACTCATTGGATGATTGTAGTGAGATGACAGGTTAGTAAAGATAGTTCTGTTTCACACCTAGCTCACGCTCAGCGTTCATTGCATATATCTCGCTTCAGCATATATACACTGAATAATTTCACAATGTACCTTTAAATGCCAGCATTCATCTGGCCACACCCCCATCCGCTTACCTATATAAGCAGGGGTGGTGCCACACACTCATCTCCTTCTCAAATTTCATCACAAGCAACGTGTTGCTCATATGCCCACTTGACGTGGAGAAAAATATTGTTTACAAGGAGAGGAAGAACAAGGAGATACGTTGACATCATATCTTTATTTTCTCTCTCACTATTTTCGAGAAAATACGGCAATGTTGTCTTCGTCACTGGAGTGTCTGGAAGATGGTGATCATTCTAAAAACCCTCCACCGGTTTTCGTATTGGGAGCACGCCGCTGCATGCTTCTCAACTGCAGTTCCTTGCTGTGTTTGTTGGGGTGAAACCTTTCAGGCCACAGCTGAACTGTAAGACGCGCCGCTGTTGTGAGGAGCGGTGGGTTTCAGGTTGGGTGAGTACTGTCGCTGGCAGGCTTCACTTGTCTGTTAGTGCTATGGGGGCTACTTGACAATGTTTATGAAAACCGGCCCCAGGCTAGGGTCCTTTGTTCAGCCACCTAGGCGACAGAAGACCTTGGTCTGAAGACCATTGTAGTTTTAACTAGTGGGCCGCGACCATTAACACTGGTGATCCCTGTGTTTTCTGGACGAGTGGGTATCTCCCTGTCACCGTGTAGCCCCTTCTTTCATATCCAAATGAGAGTATTCCTTCACGAGGAGATATGTGCATGGATGTTCGTTAGCGGAAGATCCATGTTCAAGTCAGCTACACAGGCCAGTTTGGTATTGTGCTGATTCCGTCTGGTGTTGGTAAAATCACCGTTGTAAAGCTGTGTTGACATCTTGTTTCTCTTTTCTCTTAAAAAGTGAGGAGGGTTTCAGAACGACGGCCTGTCTGGGTGAGTGTTATATCATTGTGTACAAATTCAGGTGATAGCTGCTTAGCTTACTGTTAGCCAGTCAGCTGTTAGCTGCGGCGCTAGCTGTTGTGATCACTAGGAAACGTTAGCTTGCTGCTATCGGACAGGGCCAGCGCGAGGTAGCTTCGGTTACTCGTGCGCCGCCGTGAGCTCCCCTCTGGTCGCGTGCACCGTTCGCTCGGCATCTCGCGAGCAGGGGTAATAGCGACCGACGGTTGGAGCGGCCGTTAGCTTAATGCTACTCTGTTGAACGTGCTTTGATTATAACATGTTTTACACTCTTGACTACGACGTCGTCTTTGACAGGGGATGTTCATCGACCCTGCCCTGAGCCAGGACGGCAAGGTTTGCATCAACAAAGGGACCGTTGCGACGGGTAGAGCGGCGACGCTGCCCGGATCGAACAACACAGGACGGCTGTGTTTCTACGGTGTCTTGTGACTGCACTTCGCTGATCTACGTTCCGGGTAGGACAAGGTTTGACCAGACCTTATAACACGTCTTCTGGTTTTACTTTTCTAAATGTTTTGTGAATGACGATGTTTTCCCAAAACGTGTGTTGCTGCAATGCATTTAGGATACGACGCGAGTTATGTGTGAACTGTCTTTGTCACTGGCAGTTAGCTTCTCCGTGCAAATCGGGTTGTTACAGATGTGAAAATGATCTGTTTGTTGTGTGAGAAACATCATGTGTGTTTATATGTACCGTGTACTCACAACTAAGGTAACTAACCTATGAAGCTATGCTTAGTGACAAGTGAGTAAAAGAATGTTCTTTTCTCAGCCTGTGATGACAATGAACAGTGTTCACATATTAACAGGTTTTCCTGTTTTAACTGGCCGTATTAAGGGTAAAATAAGAGGATTGTGTTTCCCCCCGGTTCCCTGGGGACTTTTTCATCCTCCTATCAGACATGTTGTTGCACTATATTGTGTCTTTTGTGTGGTAGGGATGCGATGTAACCCTTAGCTTGATTGCTGAGGTTGTGCTAAAACTGCTGGAGAAACTTTATTTTCCTAAAAGAAAAGATTGTTTGGTCGCTGTCGTGTGTGCTTAGCAAGGCCTGTGGCCGATACTAATCGAGAATTATGTATTCTCTCATTATGAAAAACGGCGTTCCTCTGTAGAGTGTTTTTGCCATTTTTTGTAGGTGATGATGGGTTGTGTGTGTCATGTGACCTACAACTGGGTTGGACTGGCCACAGAAGCACATGTGTATGTTGGACCGGGGCTCTTAGAGCCCTCTCTATTCTGTGTTTTTTCCTTAGTAAAAATCAGATAGCAGGTTAGCTCATGCGCTGTGTGGAGCTGTCAAACGCTTCATAGAGCTGACTATGACTGTGTCATATTCTCTTTTTGTCATTACATCGTATCATGGGTGTGGGGTTGTAAAGGGGTGAACTGGTAACCTTTCCTCTCCCCCTTGTTTCTGTCGGTCAGGGGTACACCCCCTGTCCTTCAAGGTTACGGGGGGGGGGGGGGGGGGGGGGGGAGTTTCCTGGTACCACGGCCTGGAATATTGGGCGTGTGCACCGCAGAAATTCCCCCGCCGTAGAGTACGTCACCGTGCGCGTCTCTGTTGGTAGGACTTCCGTGTGCTGTTCAGGTCCATGTGATGGATCTGTTTCAGGGGGGTGGTCAGGGCTCCTCCTCACCAAGCGCCTATTCGGGCCTTCTGTGACTTCAGACTCCTCCTTCCATGTGAGGGAGCCTCCATCAGAGTACAGAGCCTTCCTCCTCAGATTGTCAAAGTGAGTGGACCCTCTAGAAGGTGTCCTATTCTATTGTATATGTATTTGATTCAATTCGATTATTGAGTGTGTATGGGTTCAGTGCCTCTTCCCCGGAGAGCCCTAAAACCAATTTTTTACATGGCTCAAGGTGCAATATATTCTTTTCAATCTGTACAGCTCGCGTGGGAAGTCTCTCTGGGGATCCCCGTCTCCTTCCTATGGGAGGGTGGTGGGATGTAAAAATGTGAACAATTTTTACCCCTGGCTGTGTAGACTGGGATACATACTGTTGATGCTTCCTTCTTTTCTATTCAAAAAGTGTTGGAGTTAGGAAGTGTCACACCCCTCTTGTCGTTCCCCTGGGCGTCTTGGGGATTCAATGACAGGTCTAAATAGCCTGATCATTGATGGGGGTGTGTCCCGACGCACGTATAGTGCTAGCTCGCTGTAAACAGGGCACTGACTGGCACGCCTTGGTTGCTTGTGGTTAAAACGGCGTTTTTATAAAGCAACTGAGATGGGGGTTTTTCCTCTTCCGACGACCACATCCCACGACCTGGGTTGGTTATCGACGGATTCTCGTTCATGTCTGGGGGATGATGACGGAATGGATCTGAACATATGTAGAGGGGTCTCACGCCCTTGGGGTGGGCCACCAGGCGCGGTTCGCCCGAACGTCTGGGTGGTAATGTTTCGTCGACCCGTAGGCCTGGGTTAACCCTTTTTTGAAAACTGAAACACTTGTACTGCGGTATAGCCGGTGTATACCCGCAGGTGTGTTTTGGAGTTTTTTCTTGAGGGGTTATAGGAACAACCACCGCATTGGGTAACGCCAAGGTGGTTGATTCCCTGGTGTGTTGGAGCAGTGTCAACTCTCGGGTTCACCGGTTGAGGGTGCCCCTGCACGTTCATGACGTCTGCCAATCGTGTCAGCCTTCTCTGCCTCAACCCCTCTGGGTGGGGGTTTTTAAATGGAGGCTTGGTCATGCAACACCGCCAGCTTCCGCTCCTTCCGCCGGTGCGGCTGTGTTCAGCTGTCCCCTCTGGCGCCTGTCTCGTCCGCAGTCTCCAGGCTCGGGTTAATAGCCTGTTGCCTGGTTTTTCCCCGGTGCGCTGCCTGCTTCCGTTGGTTAACCTTTTTTGTGTGCTTACGGCCATGCTGACTGCCTGTTGCAGGGTCAGTGTGCCAGGCGGTGTACTATTGGGGGGACAGGGCCCGCTCGGCTGAGGGGTTTTTGTCTGAATACGCTGGTGATGTGGGGGGCGGGGCACTACGTGCCCATCTGGTGGGGTCTTGATGCTGGCATCATGGACTTCTCCGGGCCCCCATTCCAGGGAGTCCAGTCCTTTTGGTGGGTCTGGGTCTTCCTTCGCGCTCCGCTGCTACGGCCTTGCCACGGGGTTGGGTTTGCCCTTGACCCCGTGATTCTGGGGGCAGTAACAAGGTTGTTTCCCTCCGTTCGTTCCCGGGTGGCATGCGGGTTGTGCGTGTGTGTAGTCGTGGGGTCAAGCCACGGTCTGCTCACCCTGTGCGTTGAGTTGCTTGAGTGCCTCTTCGCACGGTCGGGTCCGTCGCCCTCCCGTGAAGCCACCAATAGGGGGGGTGCCCTCCATTAGGGTGGGTCGGGGGGGCTCGGCCCTCCCTGGTCTGATGGTTGTGGGGGGCCTCAGCAGGGTACATTTGTCGAGCTTCTAGCTCCCGCTCAGCTCCTATTATGCAATGAACGCTGAGCGTGAGCTAGGTGTGAAACAGAACGTTAGGTTATGACTATAACCAAGTTCTGTTAACACTTAGTGAACGCTCAGCGTTTAGACAACGCTGCAGGCCCTTGATTTTTCATTCATTCATTGTGATGAAATTTGTTGGGAAGGAGATGAGTGTGTGGCACCACCCCTGCTTATATAGGTAAGCGGATGGGGGTGTGGCCAGATGAATGCTGGCATTTAAAGGTACATTGTGAAATTATTCAGTGTATATATGCTGAAGCGAGATATATGCAATGAACGCTGAGCGTTCACTAAGTGTTAACAGAACTTGGTTATAGTCATAACCTAATGTTAATGCTCTTTGATTTACTTTAATCAGATATGCACACAAACACAAATAAGGAAGAGAGATGTGACAAGGTATTGCATGACATCTGATGACATCATGCACCCCTTGACTATTTTCCTTTATCCTCTAGTTGGGTTATAAGATCTCACACGTTTCAAGTTTGCTTTTATTTGTCATGAATGAAGTACATGTACATTACAGTGAAATGCTTGGTTCTGTATGAGCCCCTGAGAATGTGCTTCATACAGTCAAAAGGTGAGTGTTTGTTTAAAGTGCTCTCGGACTGGAAGGTGTTAAGTGTGTGTGTGTGTCTTTAACTCATAGTTAAAGACAGCCGAGGTTGAGTAGTTTCTTCTGATATCACTTTCAAACTCCAAGTGATTTAGATCCAAAACATTTTCTAACACAGATTCATAATGGTTCTTCAGTGCAAGGGTTCAATTTACAATCAATAATCCATTGTAGGAAAATCCAGAACACTGTTTAGTCTGTGACGACGCATCGCGATAATATACATGTATATTCCATAGTAAAGTACAGTTGACAGCTGCGTTAACGTTACAATGCGTTGTGTTCACTCATAGTTAAAGACAGCCGAGGTTGAGTAGTTTCTTCTGATATCACTTTCAAACTCCAAGTGATTCGTTGCAATGTACGCGGAAATGCTGCGTTGTGTTGCAATGTACTACATGCATTTGTCTGAGCGGGGCGAAAGGAAAGGCGCATTACCTTACTGGCGTGCGGTGACGAATGCGGAAGCATTCTTGCACTCTTCCGCTGGCAATAAGCTACACGCGTCCTGAGGTGCTACGTTGATGTTTTAGGCTATATAGCATTTTTTATTTAGGAACAAAAAGGGATAATTGAGATCCTTTCATACACACTGTACCCCACACCTCTCATACTCTGTACCCCATATCTCCTATACACTCTGTATGTTTTCATCTCACTTCTCCCCTATGTTATTAACCTTTTTTATATTTATAAAGCACCTATATACAGTAGTTTGGTTTACTCCCCTACTTGTCTCCTTTGTTAGCTTGCCATTCTACAGAGATCCAAGGTTGTGCATTCTTTGCTGTATTCTGTATCTCTCACTGCAACATGGAGATGCTTCATTAAATTCCACCCTCAACCTAAGACTGTTGTCTGCGTCTGTGAATAATCTTTTTAGGCTTAACAAGATTATTCCCCATAAAAAAGAAACATTCCTCTGAGGAGTCTGATACGTCATTGAACATGAGAATACGTCAAAGGGCTTGTGGGAGGTTAAATGAGTCTCTCCCTCTCTTTTTATCTCCTCTTCCATCCCCTTCTCTCTCTCTTTCTCCTGCTCTCAGAGATGGTAATTTGGGTTAATAGTTTTTTCCAGCAGCTAGAATGCTGTGCCTTGTATACTAGATATTTGGAGTGCAGCTCTTCATATCGTGATGTTCCGACAGCCTCCCTCGGCTGTCAGCGTTACAATCTTGCTGCGCAAACCCCCAGGTCCTCGTATCCAAAAACATCTTGTCACCACGGGAGATGTCAGAACCTATTGCCATGGAAACAGAGCTCAAAAGTTTTGAGCGTCGACCCCATTGTGGTTGCATCCAATCAGATTTTAGGAAAAGCATTCAGCACTGTGTATTTTTTTTTATTATGTGTTCCTGTGGTGTGTGTTGTGTGTGAGCGCACGCAGTGCACACATGTCACATCTATACGTGTGTGTCTTTGTGTGCATGCATGCATGTATGTGTGTCTTTGTGTGCATGCATGCATGTATGTGTATCTTTGTATGCGTGCATGCATGTATGTGTGTTTGTGTCTGCATGTGTGGGTGTGTCTGTGCACATATGTGAGGCTGGGGAGGGGTCTGCATCTGTTTGTGTGAGCCTCCTTGAGCCGCCCCCTCCTCTCCATGACTCAGCACCAGCCTCCAGCAGGTTGGGGGGATGAAGGGGATCTGAAGAACCAGCTACCCAGGAACAAGTAGGAGCCAGAGAATGACTCATCACTGCTGCACCCTGGGGTGAGGAGATAGAGAGCAGCCAGAGATACGATACGACTCTCTTTTCATGGATCTCCAGCATCCTCCGCTTACCCCACACACCCACCTCCATGACCCCCCTCTGTATCTATATCTTTGTGTCTGCTGCTCTCTCAGTTTGATATTTCCTCTCTTCACAGTTAGGCAGGAGCGGGTTTTATGTAATGGGATTACAGTAATGTGATTACAAATAATTGGTAACTGTAATCCGTTATGCACATTGCACGCACGCACACACACACACACACACACACACACACACACACACACACACACACATGCACACACACACACACACACTTCTTTTGAAAAAGAAAACTGGTCATTTTAAGCTATTTGTCAGTTAAAACAAAATTGTATTTTGAGATTATGTAACCTACTGTAGCAACCTGAATATGTCTGGCTATTATTCAGATTGGCTAACGTAATCTTTTGCATTCCCTGTGTTCACAAGGACGTTGTAGCTGGTTGTCCGCTCTTGATCATACCTGCCTGGACATGGACATTTAACGTGCAGGTCTCTTTGATCACCCCTCCCTGAATATTGACTATTAACTTGCTGCCATTTGATCCTCCTCTTCTAAACTTGGGCGTTTCATAGCAGGACAGGATTACAGGTGCCGGCAGGGGGCGGTGGTGGAAGGCTGGGCAGGAAGGAGACCAGGGGCGAGGAAGGAGGAGTTCAACGTGGAGCGCAACACAGAGGAAGACTCTCTTCGGCGTTGGACACAGACGAGGAAGGACGTCAACAACGAAGAGCACCAGAGAAGCGAGTGTGCGAGGAATATACTCTGCTACTGTTGTGAAGGGCCAGATTAAACCGAATATATATATTTATTTATATATATATATTTAATTGTATTTGTATATTCTCTAATATTCCCTGATATCCCTTGTATATTCCTTGTACAATATGCATTGAATATCCATTCTAGCCTACTGAACATCCCATAATAGTCTCCATTCTACTATTGGTCGAGACCTTGGTGCCAGGCTGCCATACCCCCCAGACCCAGTTCAAACGTACCGCTCAACATGTACGAACAAGTCCTAGTTCCGCGTAGGAATCTGGCTACCGCACCACTAACGGTACTATTTGTTCATAGTGCGTATATATACTGCGCTACTAAAGTAGGACTTCCTTTTCAGTCCAGTTTCTTACCCTCCAATAGAGTGACAGACGTAAAGCCTCCCCGCGACGCCACGTGTGGGAGTAAGGCCAAGTTCGGCCTACCATCGGTATTGAGACATCGTGTATATTAATATTTGAATAGTCATATTTGGCACTATATCGTCGAGTTGGACGTAGTCTATTAAGCTAATAATAGTCTGTTAATATATAGTGCTTCGTGCGGTGAGAATACTACCGTAGTCAGTACCCCATCGTTTCGGGCAGAGAACTGGCTGCTTATCCAGGATGGTCGACCCCATGTGAGACTGCATCCGAGGAGCCCCAGAGCCGACGAGCGAGTGGACCTGCATACCGGATTATTCTACCGACGACAGCCCGCCTTCCCAGGCACGGATTATGCTTTGTATACAGTGATTATTCCATGGATAAAGACCCCCGACACTGCCGTGTGTTGGAACCCCCCCCCCCTGGAGAGGACGCAAGGTGAGGAGACGCTCTGCAAGACGAGGTCGCTTCACGTCTCTCCCCCGTGGACCGGAGAGAGCCGGCTCACAGAGAGTCCACCTGCTTTCATCTGTGGTCCAAGGATCGCTGGCGCACCGAGCTGCACAACTGTGGGTTCACCCAGGATACCCTTGGCCGGACGAGGCAGCCAGACTCTACCCCCCCCCCCCTCCTACTCCTGTTGTCTTACAAGCGACCGGATTAACCCCCCTAGTGTATCCAGTCTTATAATCATTAAAGTATCATTGCTGTTATTCCTTAACTATTCCAGGTCGTATATTTACCACCTGCGCCATCAGAGATTGGACATTCTCTATTGATATACCGACGAATACTCTTTGCCATAAAAGTGCATACTATTTCAATTCATAAATGTAATTAAGTGATTAAGTGCTTGCTCTACACACCATTGCTGTGTAGTAATAAACGCATACTTCGACTTCGTACATTTGTGTTGGATCCGTTTCATCTACGTGAGAGTGTTTATCATAATATATTTATGCCGAGTACTGGGTGGCCGAATATAAAGTACAAAGGTAGTGGTAGTAAGTATCATATCTAGTAATACAGTCAGGGAATTGTACCCCTCAGTTACAATTGGTCCTTCGAGCCGGATGGTAATTAGTGTAATATTAATATAGTGTTATTAATATTGAAATGGCCTATGATGAACACTCCACGAAACGATCCTCCTAACCAACGCCCGCAGCGCGAACGACGGCTCCCTCAGTACTTAGAGGCTTACGCTGTCAGTCAACAACCTAGTCTTCTACTAACAGTAAACGCGGTAAAACTAGAAAGTAAAAGTATGTCTAACCCCAACGCCCAGACTACCCCGACCATAGAGGCCCCTACGGGTTCTAATGTAACTGACCAAGTTCACGGTGGGGACCAGTGGGAACCAGACATGACTTCACACCCCGCCAGTACTGAAGAAGTAGTCCCCGATGAGTCCCGGGAGGAATACAACGCTACCGAGAGAGAACTCGGCACGGAAGAAGACGGGGAGAGCACCGTGGAGATAGAGCTCCAAGGCTCCGCAAGGAGTACCCCGAGGGAAGGCTCCCCTATACAACCGCCTTCCCCCAGCGAGGCAGAGAGGACCCTACAGCAGGCCTTCCTCATCAGCCTGAACGCCGCTGCTGAACGCGACCGACTGCAGATCCAGCAGCGGAGCGAAGAAGAGCATATACGTCTAGAAATAAGACGCATTCAGAGGGAAGAGAATGTGGCCCGAGACTGAGCAGACAGCCAGCGAGCAGCTGCTGGTGCTCTACGGGACGCAGAGCGCGACAGACAGCAAGCGCAACTAATAGAACAGCTGATCAGACGGACAACACCCTCTCCCTCCGCCAGAGGCTCCAGGAACTCGTCTAGACACACCTCCAGGGCGGCATCCCCTAGCCGAGTAAACAACCCTGAACTTGACCAACAGACGAGGTCTATACCCCCCACAGACCACCTCCCCCCACCGGTCCAAGCGAGACCTAGCAACCGGGAAGGAGCAGCATATCCTGTGGAGAGGCTAAACCAGAGACTACAAGCACTGGATGACCTAACTGAAGACGAAGAGGAAGAGGAGGAGAACCACGCCCGACGACAGCACAGTACTCTACCGGACCAGGAGGTCCGGTACAGCCCAGGCTATACTCCCGCGGAGCTGCGCTACAGACCCCCGACTCTATACCCGGGTGAGCACGACGCACGACCCGCACCGAGGAACAGCACCTGGACAAGCGGGCCATGGTACACTGCCGGTACCAGCCCATACCAAGGAGCGGGAGGAGACTCGCCTAGGAGGCCTCTCCCCCAACGCTCGCCGATGTATCCACAGTCAGCGTCATACATTGGCACGCCTATGGTACCCGACTTCACCCAAGAGAACCGGGCCCAGTATACAGAACTCCGCATGTGTCTGGAGTCCATGTTGGTGGATGTATTGGATGAACGCCATAAATACGCCATCCTACTGAAGCACTTAAAGGTACCCCGCGCACATAATATAGCGCTCGCCTACGCGACTTCCACCACCCCATACACAGCAGCGCTGGTAGCATTGGACCAGAGGTATAGGCGCATATGGGATTACGTGATCCAGGAGATCCGACACATCGACCGCTTACCCCCAGCAATAGACAATCGAGCACTGGACGACCTGTCCATTAGAGTGCAGTCCCTGGTAGGGATGTTGGGAGCGCAGAGAGAGAAGGGGAGGCATGAACTTTACGCCAACTCAAATGTGGAAAGGATCTTGGAGAAGCTGCCGCCCGCTCGACAGGAGCGTTTTAGGCGGCAGAGAGACCACCGAGACCCGAATGGCCCCGAACCGAACCTCCTCGATCTAGCAGACTTCCTGGCGAGAGAAGTCAGCAGCCTACGGCTAGATACATTCGGACGGAGCACCCCTGGCTCCAGAGAAGGAACCAGACGACTAAATGATGGAAGAAGATCGGCGACTGTGATGCACCAATCGGAGTCAGTACCGAGCAGCAGGAGCCACAGTACCCCCTCCAGAACGGAGAAGTGGAAGATAGTGTGCCCCTACTGTGAGAAAGAACACTGGCTAGCGCAATGTGACTCCTTCCCCAAGCTGAACGCGGAGAAAGCAAGTCAATGGATAAAGTCCAACAAGCGCTGTTTTCGCTGTGCGCGCTCACACATGGCAGCCGAATGCCGCTTAAAGAAAAGGTGCACCAAGTGCGATGGAGCCCATCTGGACATACTTCACGACAGTAACAGACGGCGCCCTTCACCCGCACCATCCAGCAGCAAAGCGAGCGTCATGTACATCGATCCCGCCAGCAGCAGTGGAGCCCGAGTACTCCTAAAAGTAGTGCGTGTGACACTAAGCTACCAGAATAAAGTCCTGGACACTCACGCCGTCCTCGATGACGGGTCAGAGAAGACCCTTCTGCTCGCCTCCGCTGCGGCCCAGCTAGGGCTGCGGGGAAGCGAAACCCAAATGACAATTCGGACAATAAGACGAGATTTGAAGACGATAAAGGGCGAGAATGTCTCATTCTCTATCGCAGCAAGCGGCCAGCCTGAGCGACGGTACCAGATTACAGACGCTTTCACCAGCCAAGAAATAGGACTGTCGCGGTACACATACCTTGTCGCCAAGCTGATGGAGAAATATGCACATCTGCGCAAGTTACCGATCCCGCTCATAGACAATGCTATGCCGACCCTGTTGATAGGCTCCGACCATGCAGACCTCATTGTCCCGATAGACCGGGTTCATACCGGACCCCGATGCTGTCCTGCAGCAGTCGAGACCCGTTTGGGATGGACTCTCCAAGGCCCGCTCGCCAAATCTCTCAACCGAAGTACAGCCACTAGATGTCTCCACTCCCGAGTCACAGAGGGAGAAACCGCACTCCTGCAACACGTAGAGCAGCTATGGACCTTGGAACAAATGCCCTTTAAGAACGGAAAGAAAGACATTCGCTCTAAAGATGACATTTACGCCATTCACCTCCTCGAGACAGGGACCAAGAGAGTCGCGGTCAACGGCGTGTTGAGATACGCCACGCCACTCCTGCGGCGAGAAGGAATGCCTACTTTCCACGCCAAGACAGACGCCACAGAACGGTACCTGCTGAACACGGAGCGGCGCTTAGCCAAGAACCCCGCCCAAGAGAGTGTATACCGCGCTGAGATTGAGAAGCTCATCACAGCAGGACACGTCACAAAGATGGACATTAAAGAGGCTGACCAGACCACTGAATCGTGGTACGTGCCTCACCACAAGGTCCATCACAACGGTAAAGACCGCATAGTATTTAACTGCAGCTACCAGATCGGATCCCAAAATCTGAATAAAGAGTTACTGCCCGGTCCCACACTCGGCCCCTCCCTACTCGGCGTTCTACTCCGCTTCCGCCAGGAAAAGGTGGCCATCAGCGGGGACATTAAAGGAATGTTCCTGCAGGTGAGATTAGTAGAGGAGGACAAGCCCCTGTTGCGGTTCCTATGGAGAGAGAAGCCAGGAGATGAGCACCCAGCCATCTACCAATGGGAAGTCCTCCCCTTCGGAACGACGTGCAGCCCCTGCTGTGCTACATTTGCACTACAGAAACATGTAGCAGAGGACCCAGCAGCGGACGAAGAGGTCCGACACAGCGTAAAGAACAGCTTCTACGTAGACAACTGTCTACAAAGCCTTTCAACCCAGGAAGAAGCCGAGGCTCTCCTGATTAAACTCCGCGCCTCATTGATCAAAGGCGGCTTTGATCTCAGGCAGTGGGCCAGCAGCGATCCGCAAGTACTGCGCAGCCTCTCCTCCGAGGACAAGGCAGCCAGCAGCGAGACCTGGATGGCTACAATCCCGGGAGAAGCCCAGGAGATGACCCTGGGATTGGTGTGGCGATTCAAAACAGATTCGCTTCACTACAGACACAAGCCCCTGACTACGGAGCAGGGAAGGCCGGCGGCAGCGCCGACCACCAGACGGAGTGTGTACACAACACTCGCCCGACAATATGACCCGCTAGGATGTATTCTACCGTACACCACCAGGGCAAAAATGATTGTACGAGCATTGTGGGACAAGGACCAGGGCTGGGACGACCCCATTCCCGCACACCTTGCATCCACCTGGAGAGAGTGGGAGATGGAGCTCCACTCACTCCCAGGCGTTAATATGCGCCGAAGCTACTTCCCACCCACGGTGAGGCCAGAGACATGTAAAATGGACTTACACGTCTTCAGTGACGCCTCAGAGGTCGCATACGGATCAGTAGCCTACTTGCGGGCCCAAGAAGAGGGGGGAGAGATCTACACAGCATTTGTCCTCGCCCGCTCGAGA
This sequence comes from Notolepis coatsorum, assembly GCF_963971535.1. Lineage (NCBI taxonomy): Eukaryota > Metazoa > Chordata > Actinopteri > Aulopiformes > Paralepididae > Notolepis > Notolepis coatsorum. Next base: position 110,564,890 of record NC_140169.1, on the reverse strand, counting down.
ATAGCCCCACGCAAGCAACAATCTATCCCACGCCTAGAGCTCTGCGCAGCCCTAGCCGGAGCGCACCTAGCCACGCTCATCCAACGTGAGCTCACCATACCGGTGTCTAGAACAATCCTGTGGTCAGATTCCATGACAGTACTCGCCTGGATCAAATCGGACTCATGCAAGTACAAAGTCTTCGTGGGAGTCAGAGTCACCGAGATTCAAGACTTAACCGAAGAGTTAACCGGAGAAACAGAGTGGCGCTACGTTGATACAAAACAGAACCCAGCTGACGTCATCACCCGGGGAATGCCCCTAGATGACCTCACCCGTCGCAATGTCTACAGTGACGGCCCAGCATTCCTAAAGCTCCCGGAAGGAGAGTGGCCCACGCCTATCCCGAGGGAAGCCAGTCAGGAGGAGGCTGAGAACAAGAAGCCTGTGTTCTGTGGATTGAGCACTGTTATCTCCGCAGACCCCAAGATAGATGATTGCACTACCATAGAGAGTGCACAACAAAGGACATTCCTACTGCACTACCTACCGTCTCTACAGACCCGCCAGAAGTGGGTAAAGGAGAGAGACAATTTGACAGAAGGAACAGTCGTCATGATTATTGATCAATCACTGCCCAGAGCTATGTGGCCGGCCGGCCACGTAAGCAAAGTGATCACCGGTGCCGACGGCAAGGTCCGAGCAGCTGAAGTGCTTGTCCAGGGTCGCACTTACACCCGTCCCGTGGCGAGGCTCATAGAACTGCCCCGACTCCCAGACACAATCGATGATGACCATGACCCTATAACCCTATGACTTTGTGAAGTTGACTGACCCCTACAGCAAACCCTTATGTGTAAATAGACAACGCGATTAATCTGTCTCTGCTTAACTGATTAGGTCTGGGACCAATCAGGGGGTGGCTGTTGTGAAGGGCCAGATTAAACCGAATATATATATTTATTTATATATATATATTTAATTGTATTTGTATATTCTCTAATATTCCCTGATATCCCTTGTATATTCCTTGTACAATATGCATTGAATATCCATTCTAGCCTACTGAACATCCCATAATAGTCTCCATTCTACTATTGGTCGAGACCTTGGTGCCAGGCTGCCATACCCCCCAGACCCAGTTCAAACGTACCGCTCAACATGTACGAACAAGTCCTAGTTCCGCGTAGGAATCTGGCTACCGCACCACTAACGGTACTATTTGTTCATAGTGCGTATATATACTGCGCTACTAAAGTAGGACTTCCTTTTCAGTCCAGTTTCTTACCCTCCAATAGAGTGACAGATGTAAAGCCTCCCCGCGACGCCACGTGTGGGAGTAAGGCCAAGTTCGGCCTACCATCGGTATTGAGACATCGTGTATATTAATATTTGAATAGTCATATTTGGCACTATATCGTCGAGTTGGACGTAGTCTATTAAGCTAATAATAGTCTGTTAATATATAGTGCTTCGTGCGGTGAGAATACTACCGTAGTCAGTACCCCATCGTTTCGGGCAGAGAACTGGCTGCTTATCCAGGATGGTCGACCCCATGTGAGACTGCATCCGAGGAGCCCCAGAGCCGACGAGCGAGTGGACCTGCATACCGGATTATTCTACCGACGACAGCCCGCCTTCCCAGGCACGGATTATGCTTTGTATACAGTGATTATTCCATGGATAAAGACCCCCGACACTGCCGTGTGTTGGAACCCCCCCCCCCTGGAGAGGACGCAAGGTGAGGAGACGCTCTGCAAGACGAGGTCGCTTCACGTCTCTCCCCCGTGGACCGGAGAGAGCCGGCTCACAGAGAGTCCACCTGCTTTCATCTGTGGTCCAAGGATCGCTGGCGCACCGAGCTGCACAACTGTGGGTTCACCCAGGATACCCTTGGCCGGACGAGGCAGCCAGACTCTACCCCCCCCCCCCCTCCTACTCCTGTTGTCTTACAAGCGACCGGATTAACCCCCCTAGTGTATCCAGTCTTATAATCATTAAAGTATCATTGCTGTTATTCCTTAACTATTCCAGGTCGTATATTTACCACCTGCGCCATCAGAGATTGGACATTCTCTATTGATATACCGACGAATACTCTTTGCCATAAAAGTGCATACTATTTCAATTCATAAATGTAATTAAGTGATTAAGTGCTTGCTCTACACACCATTGCTGTGTAGTAATAAACGCATACTTCGACTTCGTACATTTGTGTTGGATCCGTTTCATCTACGTGAGAGTGTTTATCATAATATATTTATGCCGAGTACTGGGTGGCCGAATATAAAGTACAAAGGTAGTGGTAGTAAGTATCATATCTAGTAATACAGTCAGGGAATTGTACCCCTCAGTTACAGCTACCAAACGGGTTATTCCAGAAATACATGCGGTAGTTGAGTGGTTGATTAATGCACCGGATAAAGGAATAGGCTCTGCTACAAAACGGGTTATTCCAGAAATATCTGCGGTAGCTTAGCGTTTGGTTCATGTGCCAGTGACACTGTGAAGGCTTCACCCGGCGAGCGGAGCCGAAGACCAGGTGATAGGCATTGGCCACCTTGCGTTAACTGTGTATATAGGCGGCATAGTAGGAGGGTACAATAAGACCCACAGTTTAGCTGTGTTTAGGCAAGCACCACAGTTTAGCACGCGCGACGGCTCCCCTCTTCAGCCCAGCAGAGGACGCCAAACTTTCAAACTTTTTAGATGAAGGAATGGGTACAATAGGAGACACGCCTCCAGTTTTTCAAAAGTTTTTGACACGCCTCAGCTTCTGAGCTGAAGGCGTGTTTTTGCGGACCTCCCAAACTTTCAAACTTTTTAGATGAAGGAATGGGTACAATAGGAGACACGCCTCCAGTTTTTCAAACGTTTTTGACACGCCTCAGCTTCTGAGCTGAAGGCGTGTTTTTGCGGACCTCCCAAACTTTCAAACTTTAGACTGTTTTCTTTATACGTTTTTCTTTTTCTTTCTTTCTACCACAATACACGGCCACTGATGGATCCATGGGACTTGGTAAAGCACTATGGACCCAACTATGACCACTGATAAAAACGTAACTACACTAGCGTTATAAGAGCTAAACATTGCTACCTACAATACAAGTGCATTGGTTTAGTGCACTTCCGGTTGCCACTGAGCGGAAATGTTTGTGCGGACCTGTTCTCCCAAACTGGTAAGCAAATGACTGTTTTTACGTTATTTTCATTTTTACGTTACTATTATTATTATTATTATTTTTTTTAAACATTGATCTTAACTGATCACTATGACTTTATTGCTTTTATCGTTATATATGCCTATAATTGTGTACAGCACTTTGAGCTACATGACATGTATGAAAGGTGCTTTATAAATACTTACTTACTTACTTACTTACTTACTTACACTGCACGCTCCTCCAGCCTCTTCAAGCCGTTGCCAACAGCACCTGTCCCAGGATCCACTCTGCCCCGCTGGCTGTTATCGCGGGATCTCCGTCGGCCATCTTAGCACCCGGACTAGCGGTGCTGGGTTTGGGCCCACCATCTTGGATAAGTAGCAGTGTTGAAACGTGTTCGGTAGACAGTACACTGTGTGGAGCGAGCTCTATAAGGGTGAAGATAAACAGTGCTTTGAATGCACACTGGAGAGCAGTGTAAAAGGGGCGCCTTACCATTACAGCCGGCTTTATATAGGAGTTTATGGGGTCCTACTAATCACCCCAAAGTACCAGAAAATACCCCAAAATACCCCAAAGTATAGCCCAAAATACCAGAAAATACCCCAAAGTATACCCCAAAATACCCCAAAGTACCAGAAAATACCCCAAAATACCCCAAAGTATACCCCAAAATACCAGAAAATACCCCAAAATACCCCAAAGTACCCCAAAATACCCCAAAGTACCCCAAAATACCCCAAAGTATACCCCAAAATACCAGAAAATACCAGAAAATACCCCAAAATACCCCCAAAATACCAGAAAATACCAGAAAATACCCCAAAATACCCTAAAATACCCTAAACTATACCCCAAAGTACCAGAAAATACCAGAAAATACCCCAAAATACCCCAAAATACCCCAAAGTATACCTCAAAATACCAGAAAATACCCCAAAATACCCCAAAGTATACCCCAAAATACCCTAAAGTACCAGAAAATACCCCAGAATACCCCAAAGTATACCCCAAAATACCAGAAAATACCCCAAAATACCCCAAAGTATACCCCAAAATACCAGAAAATACCCCAAAATACCCCAAAGTACCCCAAAATACCCCAAAGTACCCCAAAATACCCCAAAGTATACCCCAAAATACCAGAAAATACCAGAAAATACCCCAAAATACCCCCAAAATACCAGAAAATACCCCAAAATACCCCCAAAATACCAGAAAATACCAGAAAATACCCCAAAATACCCCCAAAATACAGCAAAGTATACCCCAAAGTACCAGAAAATACCAGAAAATACCCCAAAATACCCTAAAATACCCTAAACTATACCCCAAAGTACCAGAAAATACCAGAAAATACCCCAAAATACCCCAAAATACCCCAAAGTATACCTCAAAATACCAGAAAATACCCCAAAATACCCCAAAGTATACCCCAAAATACCCTAAAGTACCAGAAAATACCCCAGAATACCCCAAAGTATACCCCAAAATACCAGAAAATACCCCAAAATACCCCCAAAGTATACCCCAAAGTACCAGAAAATACCCCAAAATACCCCAAAGTATACCAGAAAATACCCCAAAATACCACAAAGTATACCCCAAAGTACCAGAAAGTACCAGAAAATACCCCAAAATACCACAAAGTATACCCCAAAGTACCAGAAAATACCAGAAAATACCCCAAAATACCCCAAAGTATACCCCAAAATACCCTAAAGTACCAGAAAATACCCCAGAATACCCCAAAGTATACCCCAAAATACCAGAAAATACCCCAAAATACCCCGAAATACCCCAAAGTACCCCAAAATACCCCAAAGTATACCCCAAAGTACCAGAAAATACCAGAAAATACCCCAAAATACCCCAAAATACCAGAAAATACCAGAAAATACCCCAAAATACCACAAAGTATACCCCAAAGTACCAGAAAGTACCAGAAAATACCCCCAAAATACCCTAAACTATACCCCAAAGTACCAGAAAATACCAGAAAATACCCCAAAATACCCCAAAATACCCCAAAGTAAACCTCAAAATACCAGAAAATACCCCCAAAATACCCCAAAGTATACCCCAAAGTACCAGAAAATACCAGAAAATACCCCAAAATACCCCAGAATACCCCAAAGTATATACCAAAATACCAGAAAATACCAGGAAATACCCCAAAATACCGCAAAGTATACCCCAAAGTACCAGAAAATACCCCAAAATACCACAAAATACCCTAAAATACCCCAAAGTATTACCCCAAAGTAGTACCAGAAAATACCAGAAAATACCCCAAAATACCCCAAAATACCCCAAAGTATACCCCAAAATACCAGAAAATACCCCAAAATACCAGAAAATACACCAAAATACCCCAAAGTATACCCCAAAATACCAGAAAATACCCCAAAATACCCCAAAGTATACCCCAAAATACCAGAAAATACCCCAAAGTACCCCAAAATACCCCAAAGTACCCTAAAATACCCCAAAATACCCTAAAATACCCCAAAGTATACCCCAAAGTACCAGAAAATACCAGAAAATACCCCAAAATACCACAAAGTATACCCTAAAATACCACAAAGTATCACGAAATACCCCAAATAACCTCAAAGTTCCCCAAAGTATACCTCAATGTACCACAAAATACTGGCTCAGAGGTAGAGCAGGTCAACTAATGATCATATGGTCAATGGTTTGGTCAGTGGTTTGAATTCCAGCTCCTTCTGTTCACATGCCGAAGTGTCCTTCAAGACACTGAACCCCAAATGACTCCAATAAGCAGGCTAGCACCTTGCATGGCATCTGGCTGCCATTGCTCTGTGAGTGCATGTGTGAATTGGTGAAGGAGAGGCAATTATAAAGCTCTTTGTGCAGGTAGGAAAGTGCTATATATGTGGAGTCCATTTCCCATTCCCAAAGTACCACATATTTTCAAAACAAATGTTTATTTTAATATATTATACTCTCCAAATGTAATAACATCTGTATTGAACACTGAACAAACAGTATACATTTTTTTTATCAATTTTATTTTAAATGTTCAACAATAACAAAACAACATCAACAACAATAATAACAGAACAGTATAACATTTTTGAACAAATTCCAGTAAGGACGGAAGAAAAGAGACAACTATAGGCTATACATGACAACATAACAGGACATTCTAACTGTGTCATTACATTACATTCAGGTCCACAAGATGGCTACTTAAAAAACGAGAATACACACTGAACTAGGAAGAACAACTTTTTCAAGCTTCACACCTTGGTCATGGAATGGGCTACAAGACCATATCCACTTAGATACCCTGGTCTCTCTCAACAAATTTAAATCTGTATTACATAACTTCCTACCATTTTTTTCCGGCAAAACTGCTAAATTACTGTATTACCCTGTATTTGACTGTCATACACCTTTACTATTATGTAGACTATTCTGTTTTGTGTTTTTGTGTTTACATGTATTGTATATTGTATATATGCACTTTTATTATGTTCTTGTGTGATGTACCGCACATTATTGCTGTCTGATATATTGCAAATGTTATTGCTGTCATCTTGGCCAGGTTTCCCTTGCAAAAGAGATCTTGTATCTCATATATAAAAAAATAGAAAAAACTAAATCAAATCTCTTATGAGCATGCATGAAGTGAACATACTTATGTCTTCACTTTTCTTCTTTTTGAAGTTCTTTTTTGCCCAGGCTTTTTGGCTAGCTGGGGTACCACTGGAATGCTCAACTGACCATCATTTGATTCTATTGTTTTAGCCTTAGGTACCATCTTAACTTTCAAGAACTTTAAATATAGCTCATTCTGCTCATCTTTAGTTATAGTGTCCCATATGACATTGGGGACCTCATATCTTTTAAATTCTGGCTTTAAAGTATAATTACCTTGGCCATGAAGGCATCTGCGCACATCTATATTTTGAAGTTGAGAAATTAGTTGGAGTTTTAATATCAGATCTGGTAACTTTTGTGGTTTCCAATTAGTAGCCAGCTTAATTACATGATTCATTGCTTCACAATTATTATTTGTCCAATTATCAGGAATCCATTTCTTTCTGTTCTTTGTCTCCATTTTTTTTTTTTCAATGTAGGTATTAACTTAGAGAAATATGTAGTGAACTCTGGGCAATTTGATTCTATATATGTTTCAAGTTCAAGTACCTATTCACAAAAGTCATACTCGTTTTTACAGTAGGTAAGAGAATTAGCATTATGGAACAGCTTATTCTCAAGTACTGCTCTCTTTTTTGCGTCCATTCCCACTTTATGTGTTAGATAATGTTTCACATTATCCCGAATATGTTTTGAACACAAAATATGACTCGCTTCAGGAAACAAAGACTCTATGGCCTTTAAAATTGCCTGTTCCTGATCGGATCCAATATCTATGTCCTCACTGATATTTATTTCTGTTGCTAAATATGCCACCGACAACTTTGATTTCAAATGGGCAAAGAAATCATGGTAAGTCTCAAAGCTGCCGTCCCAGTGCAAATACAGTGGCCCAATGAATAATGGTGGCTCTCCAGTCTCCTTCTTAAAAAGTTTTGGGTTTTTGAACACAGTCACTGTTAAGAAGCAAGCCCCCAAATTAAATGTGCGATCCACTCCTAAAACAATGTAGCATCCTGCCCACAACAAAATCTTCTAACATTTTCTAATTGTTCATCAAAGTAAAGGATGACACAAGGTGGTTTTCCCTTCCTAGAAATTATTTGCTGAACATAATGATTTTCCTGCAACATATTCAGAACTGTCTGAAGCTCATCATATTTTGGGGTATTTTCTGGTATTTTGGGGTATACTTTGGGGTATTTTGGGGTATTTTAGGGTACTTTGGGGTATTTTGGGGTATACTTTGCGGTATTTTGGGGTACTTTGGGGTATTTTGGGGGTATTTTCTGGTATTTTGGGGTATACTTTGTGGTATTTTCTGGTATTTTCTGGTACTTTGGGGTATACTTTGGGGTATTTTGGGGTATTTTCTGGTACTTTGGGGTATACTTTGCGGTATTTTGGGGTACTTTGGGGTATTTTCTGGTATTTTCTGGTATTTTGGGGTATACTTTGGGGTATTTTGGGGTCTTTTCTGGTATTTTGGGGTCTTTTGGGGTATTTTCTGGTATTTTCTGGTACTTTGGGGTATACTTTGGGGTATTTTAGGGTATTTTCTGGTATTTTCTGGTACTTTGGGGTATACTTCGGGGTATTTTGGGGTACTTTGGGGTATTTTGGGGTATTTTCTGGTATTCTGGGGTATACTTTGGGGTATTTTCCGGTATTTTCCGGTACTTTGGGGTATTTTGGGGTATTTCCTGGTATTTTGGGGTATACTTTGGGGTATTTTGGGGTATTTTCCGGTACTTTGGGGTATTTTCTGGTATTTTGGGGTATACTTTGGGGTATTTTGGGGTATTTTCTGGTACTTCGGGGTGATTAGTAGGACCCAGTTTGGGTGCTAAATGTGGGCCCACTGTTAATTTCTTTTGAGTGTAATAATATGTGTGTTCCTTTATAAAATTCCCGTTCAGTAACCCCTTTTATCCCTTCCCTCTTCCTCCTCTCTCTCCCCACCTATGGAGTAGTGGAACGGTATATATAAACCCTTAAAGGGAAGGTCTTGTTACTGTGTCTAGCTTAGTGTGGGAAGAGCTTTGCTCATGGTTGTGTAAGAGGGAAGAGCTTTGCTTATGGTTGTGTAAGCGGGAAGAGCTTTGCTCATGGTTGTGTAAGCGGGAAGAGCTTTGCTCATGGTGCCTTTTGATAACAGTATAATTGTAACTGAGGGGTACAATTCCCTGACTGTATTGATAAGTATGGTATCATTAAACCACTACCGCTTTATGTACTTTAATTACTGGCCATACAGTACACGATATATGAATATGATGAACACTTCCCACAATGAAATCGGTTCCAGTCAACGGTATTAATCAAGTATTTAATGGAGCAAAAGGTACATAGGATACTTTACATTATTCTTTGAATGCACTTGTAAGGCAACGGAGTATGCGTAGGCAAATCAATAACGAATGTCCATTCTCTGGTTACGCAGGAGGTAATTATACAACCTGAATCTTAGGGAATTATATCTATGGTACACTAGTAATAGCGGGAGATACTGGAAGGGGTTCCCACTGGGTGTAAGCCAGCAAGGGGGTAGAAGATCTGTCGGTAGTAGGACGTCTGGTCAACGATGACTAGGGAGACTTCAGGTACAGAAGCCGGTGCAGTAGTCTCTTGATCCACAGACGAATACAGCTTGGTTCTCTTGTAGACTGTAGCTCTACAGTGAAGAAAGCTAGGCGGCCTCAGGCTCTCTGAGCGCCGACTCGACTTGACTCCTCTCGGGGTAAATCCAACACGTGCAGGCGTCGGCGATTATCCGCTCCATAAATCATAGGACCAAAGCAAATATATTCCAGCCGCAAAGGGCTATGTAGTCGTCGGGTAGATTAATCCAGTGTACATGTCCATACGGTTCTCGCCTAGGTCTCCTCGGGTGAAAGCACCATGCGGTCGGCCCAGCCTGGATAAGAACTCTAGCTAATACGAGAAAGCGTTGGAGATGCTGGTCACTATAGAATTCTAACCGCACGATACACTATACACAAATAGACTATTAAAGACTCAATAGAAATATGTCGCACTCGACGGTATAGTGCCAAACTCTGACAATTCAGTTACTAATTCGCACGCGGTCTCGATGCTCTATTCTGAGGCCAAACAGGCCATACTTCACCGCACGTTGTATCGTGGGTGAGGCTTCACTTAGTGGGTAACATACTAAAGGACGAAGGGTACGGAGGTAAAGGGCTAAGGGGCTTCTACATTCACCTGCGCCGTATTTATACGCACGGTGCACAAATAGTGCCACTCTCATTTCTGTCGCCGTATCCCTGGGCAGGGCCGGGGCAAGTACAGACATGTCGTGTCGGTGACTTTGAACTTGGCTCCGGGGGCCGGTCCCTGGCGCCGGTGGACCGCTGTCCAATAGGAGAATGAACTATTATGGGCTGGACTAAAGGGATATTCCGTGTATATGTACAAGGAATATACAAGGGATATCAAACGATATACAAATACTATGCAATATATATCAATAAATAAATATATATATTCAGTTTAATCTGATCCTTTGTAACAATAATGGTTGTAGTTGTGTTGAGAACCAAATGTTTCACTAAACAAATACTGAACGGGAGCACTGTGTGTGTCTGTTACTGAGGCCCTGTTTAGACGGAAACGCTAGCAGGTGAATCCGCAATTTTTTTTTTCTGATGTGCCTTTTGTTTATACGGCAACAGCGTTTTTTTACGGGGAGAAACTGCAAAAAAGTGAGACCACCTTCCTGGGTGGAATTCCTAGAAACGATAAACCTTTGCGCTATCATCTAAACTGTCAAACCGCATAAAACTATGACGAAAGGGTTCTCAAGGCTCTCGTCGCGCCAGTAGCCTAGAAGCGTAAACAAAGCATGTCTGATTCTATCCATGGCGATCACCTGAAGGCTACATTGGCAGTACTTTTAAATACACAAGAATCTGTCCCGCGGCTATCGCAACTATTAGTGACTGGAGCCACTGTCTGTGAGTGACTCTGCTTTGGTCCAATCACATTCCCCCACCCACAGTCTGCGAATCAGAGGCAGAGTAGGGCGGGTCTTCACAGCACATCATGTGACATATGCGCCAATCGTGTGACAGTGGGGCTCCGTCGTCTCGAGTCTTTACAGCCTCGTCTGCACGCAGAATTCCATCCCAAAACACTAGTCTAAACGCAACATTAAAAGTGAGACCGCAAGTCGACTTTTGCGGTTTCTGTTCAGACTCTCTCCGTCTAAACATGGCCTGAGTCTGTTGCCTTAAACATTTTCTGCTCGGGTAATGCTCATCATTATTTAACCCTTCCCCAATCCCCACCCCTGTTTCTAGTTCATGGTTAACGGTCTCTACAGGTCATTAAGGAAGGTTACTGCTTTGGGGAGCGAAAACATTATTCATCTTACTGCCATCAGGTGTGGGAGGGCTCAGGAAATATTGGGGGAAGTGGGGGTGTGTGGGGAGCTACTGCTGATCGCCCTGGAAGGCAAGAAGGACCAGAGTACCATCCCTAGGTCAGTGAATCCTAGGCCCCATCCGCTCCTGCTGCTCGACCTCCATTTCGATATTCCTGGCTTACAGTCGGGGGTCCAGCATAGACTCAACTCTGCTGCATCCCGCTACCAGGTGGCCGTGTACAACCACTCCCATAAAGCAGGGATAATCCACCCTGCTACACTACACACAAAAAAATTACTTTTGTAGATGATGGTGACATTGTTAAAATTCAAGATCATTTCAAACAGAATACAATTTGAATTAATTATCTGTCTTCTCTTCCCTTCTCTGTTTTTAATTCCCCCCTCTCAACTGTTTCCCTTCATAGTCAGTGGATTTACGTGGCAATTTAATCCAGACCGAATCCCCCCCCCCCCCCAAAAAAACATATTGCATTATTGAGTTGGTGTAATCCAGTGGGTTGCTTAGTACAGTTTTTTTGCAAGGGATTCAGTAATCTAGACAATTACAAAAGGTAACCTTCCCAACACCACCTCTCTCTCTCTCTCTCTCTCTCTCTCTCTCTCTCTCTCTCTCTCTCTCTCTCTCTCTCTCTCTCTCTCTCTCTCTCTCTCTCTCTTTCTCTTTCTCTGCACCTCCATTTCTCTCCCTCTACACTTCCATCTCTCTGTCTCTGTCTCTCTTGCATACTTCATGTCCTCGCTGGCCTCAGAAGTTGTGACTCAACAGTGGCGTCGCGTGGGTAAAATAACAGGGGAAGCCAAAAAAAATTATTACATTTTATTTTTTAAATATTTTTATTAATTTTTTATTTTTTTTTTATTTATTTTAAGTCAAGCAGTCACCATGTACACTACAGTATGGCTCGGCGGCCAGTCAAACTTTATTTTTATTTATTTAACAGATTGCAGAATGGGTACAATACAGTACGGCTCAATACACACAATTGTATAAGGGGATGCAGACCAGAGAAAGACGTTTGTCTTGTTTACATCAGGGTCATTAACCCCCCTGAGGTCTAGAGTTTCTAGCTCCACCTTCTCAGAATATTCTCTTTTTTTTTGTTACATAATGTAAAATTACAGATTCATACCTTCAAAATAAGCCATCAATTGTCAAATTTGAGACGATAGTTTTCAATCAATGTCCTATCAAACATTCTGGTACAGTCATTACCAATTTGCAGCAGGAGCCTCTGAAGAGAATTCAGTGAATTCAGCTAATGATAAGGGAACTACACTCCTTCCCAGAATGCAATGTGATGTCAATGTCAATGACTAATTCACACCATGAAACAAAGGCCCAGCAGGGAACAATTACGGCTGAATGGGGGTATAGTGTGACTGATCAATACAGGCAGGCCTACAGCAACATACACTTTGATTTGATGCCATGCATACACACACTAGATAGACAGAGGTTTAGATATTTAGATAGATATATAATAGTAATATAATAGAAAGAGAGAGAAAGAAAGAAAGAAAGAAAGAAAGAAAGAAAGAAAGAAAGAAAGAAAGAAAGAAAGAAAGAAAGAAAGATACAGAGAGAGAGACATTTATAATAATAATAATAATTATTATTATTATTAAATAGAATCATTTTCTATAGGCTTGCCGTGGTAGTCAGTGATACTGGTGTATACACACACTAGATAGACCGAGGTTTAGACATTTAGATATATATATAGATATATAATAGTATAGTAATAGAGAGAGAGAGAGAGAGAGAGAGAGAGAGAGAGAGAGAGAGAGAGAGAGAAAGAAAGAAAGAAAGAAAGAAAGAAAGAAAGAAAGAAAGAAAGAAAGAAAGAAAGAAAGAAAGAAAGAAAGAAAGAAAGAAAGAAAGAGATACAGAGATATATACAGAGAGCGACATTTATAATAATTATATTATTAATTCGTTTTTTACACACACACACACACACACACACACACACACACACACACACACACACACACACACACACACACACACACACACACACACTAATAACATGATCATAACCAAACCAATTTCAAATGTATCATCAATGCATGTTTTTTCACACTACAGGAGGAGTATGTCACAGTATGATGTCATAATCGAACATTCTAGAACATTTGTGTTCTATATATGCAACAATTCTCTGAGCATTTCCTGGCATTTTTCAGACTACAACATCAATCCAGACTGGTTTGACCCTGACAGCACGTGTGGCAGCACGTGTGGCAGAGAGAGAGAGAGAGAGAGAACAGGTCTTCACCTCTCTACTTTCTACTCTACTCAGATGGTATTTACAGTACTGTACCAACCACCGTTATAGTTGATCATGACACTCCCAGAAAGGATGTAGTATTCCTTCTAGATGGTTCTGACGGCACAAGGAATGGATTCCCAGCTATGCGTAATTTTGTTGAGAGAGTGGTGGAGAAACTCAATGTGGGAGAAAACAAAGACCAAAGACAACTGGAATAGAATATCACACAATTTTATTAAAAACACATAGAGAATAATAATCAACAAGAAACATCAACTGTATCAATTGTATTGTACAATGAACAACCCTATATATCACTTTTGGATTACAATAGTAATACAAGGTGCCTCATATGATATTTGGCAGAGAGCGCGACCACAATGAATTTAGGCAAAATCTACAAAAAAATAAAATGATGCACATGTATAAAAAAAAAAAATAGGTGTCTCCTCATGGTTGTATCTGCCTGTTCTGTATCACACTAAGTGATATATGAAAAAGCAGTTCCTGTCTGGAATGATACAGAGGGCCATACCACATTCACAGCACTTCCAGGGGGTCTTCATCTTACAATGTACGCAAAACAGGCGGCCAGCCGGTGAATGGTTCCTTGGTAGGCGGTCCACTGGTGCTGTGGGTAGATTGTTCACTGCCGTGGGTAGGTTGTCCACTGGTGCTGTGGGTAGATTGTCCACTGCTGTGGGTAGGTTGTCCACTGGCACCTGTACAACTGTGACGCCACACAGCTCAGCTACCAGCTCCTGCTGGAAGACCAGGTGGGTCATCGGCTGCACCTGCTGCTCTCTGCAGAGCTCCATGTGAAGAAGGTAGGAGTTAGTGGCGGCAATGTCCAGATAATGATAGAGCAAAGTCCTGTACCATCGCATGGTCTTGTGGTGTGCAGAGTAGTACTGGATGAGTTGGTCAGACAAATCAACGCCTCCCATGTACTTGTTGTACTCCAGGACAGGTGTTGGGCATGCAATGTTCTCAATGGACCAGGTCTCACTGCGCTTGTTTTTTATTCTCCTCAGCACAGTTTTTCCAGCGAATGACTCGTGGATTGTGGAGCAAACAGAGACTTCACGTGTGTCCATCCACTTCACAAAGACCAGTGGGCCATCACGTAGCCACCTGATGGTGCCCCTAGCATCCTTCTTTTTGAGAGCATTCACCTCTGTGCGGGGGCATTCTTTTCTGTTGTCTCTGTACGTTCCACATGCTCCGACACCCAGGCTATGCAGATTCCTGAAAATCTTTGGACTTGTATAAAAGTTATCGACATAGAAATGATATCCCTTGCCCATGGGTACTTGCTTGAGGTGTGCTGGCTTTATCAGGGACATGACAGAGTCATACGCCAGTCCAATGCCTGATTTGAACTTTGACTTCCCGGCGTAAACAGCAAAGTCCAAAGTGTAGCCATTGCTACTGTCAGCCAAAACAAAAAGTTTGAAGCCCCACTTCGTTGGCTTGGCTTTCATGTACTGCTTCATGGGCCTTGCTTGCAACCATCCTCTCATCAATGGAAATGTTTTGCCTGGGGTGGTAGAGCGCTTTGCATGCAGACCTGATGGTCTCCATAAGGGGCTTCAGTTTGAACAGGCGGTCATAGTCTGCTGTCCCCTTCTTTCTGTCATTCACAACATCCTCGTCCGGATCACTCATGTGGACGTTCCAAGATATCGTTCGGAACCTGTCCCTTGCCATGACAGTGGGTGGAAATGATATGCTGAAAATGGTGTTCTTTTTCCAGTACTGTTGTACTCCTGGCAGTTTCAGAATTGCCATGTAGAGAATCAGTCCGAAAAATGTGTACAACTCATTGGTGTTGATGTCAGTCCATTTATATTTTTTGCCACTTGCCTTGCTCTTTGCAGCTTTTTTGTTTGTGTTCCTGACAAGTGTTTCCACTGCATCGTTGTCTATGTACAATTTGAATAGGTCCAGTGGTGTATACTTGCAGCTTGGGTTCAGGTTCTCTTGCTGGTGTGAACCGTATAGGCTGCGGAGCTGTGTCGTGGTCCTTTTCTGTTTTCCAGGGTTCATTCCAGGGTATGGCTGCTGTCGCTCTGGGCCTGGGTGTGTTTGCTCCAGGCCGCCGACGAGGGCCACTGTGCTTGACCGCAGGAAGACGTGGGCCTCTGGAAACCTCTGCTTCTTCCTCTCCTTCTTCCTCTCCTGGTTCACTGATTATAATGAAAAACAATGATTTATAATATTTCGTTTGGCCACACAACTCTCAATCAATCAATCAAAACCCAGAATAAATAATGTGTATTATCACCAACCTAGTATTATATTATTATATATAGTGTACTCACTTTTCAACGGAATCTATGGCGGCCGTTGGTATCATGGGGGTGGTTTTTGCGAGAGAGAGAGAGAGAGAGAGAGAGAGAGAGAGAGAGAGAGAGAGAGAGAGAGAGAGAGAGAGAGAGAGAGAGAGAGAGAAAGCTCCCGTCTGGTAGAGATTTGGGCTCTACTGAGCCTACCTTTCTAGTTGAAACGTTGCAATTTTTACATCATGCGTAAGCTGTCAACTAACTAGACAGAAAGAAAGAAAGAAAGAAAGAAAGAAAGAAAAGAAAGAAAGAAAGAAAGAAAGAAAGAAAGAAAGAAAGAAAGAAAGAAAGAAAGAAAGAAAGAAAGAAAGAAAGAAAGAAAGAAGAGATAGAGGGAGAGAGGGGGAGAGGGGGAGAGAGAGGGATATAGAGGAAGAGAAAGAAAGAGGGAGATACAGAGGAGAGATGGAGGGAGAGAGAGGGAGATATAGATAGACATGAAACCTAGGTATGTAATTTCATCTTTCCTTGTGACAATATTGTCACCCACTGTACAAGACTGTACAAGAAATTCCTTCTGTAATGTACTGATTTCTTTTGATTTCTCTGTTTGAGAGAGAGAGAGAGAGTGTGTGTGTGTGTGTGTGCAGGGGAGTAGCTGGGGGGGGGGGGGGGTTAGGATGATTCCAAGGGCCCAGCAAATGCCCCAATTTTTTTTATAGATTGGGGGCCCCACATTTTTAATAGATTGGGGGCCCACAAATTGATTCTTTCATGGGGCCCATAATCTCCAGCTACGCCCCTGTGAGCGCACCTTTCTACTCTAGAGAGCTGTCATCACCGTGATGCGCGCTTGAATGAACTGCGAGATAACTCATAACTCGTACACACACGCACTCTGTCTCTGCCATACAGTAGTTATGTTGTTTTAGCGCGACGTGGGTATATACACGGGCGAGGATGAAAAGCATGTTAGACTACTTTTAATACATAAATTAACGTTCCGTCGGGTCCCGTGTATTCTCGAGAATGATAATAATAATAATGCAGGACCTCTTCAGATTATATTATCAACGACAGACAGTGAGAAACACAACCCCCCCCCCTCTCGCGCTGAAGAATATGCATATTAGATCACTCAGTGATTAACACCTATGCGCTGTTTGTGTGTGCGCGCGTCCATGTATGTGCGTTTCGTGACGCGATGTAGTTCTTATCGCAAATGGAGATTATTACAATCATACCATCTAGCAAGAATTAAACGTATTTACAAGTCGTATTAGGTTTAGCAAGTTGGGGGACGTATACCTTACATGTCAAAGCACTAGAAATGGCAATTTTTCTATTTTTATCGATTTCTGAAAAGATGTCCTTTTTCAGCATTTAAGAGGGATTCTAATTCTTTTGTTGTCCGCCGACGGGTTCAAAGCTCCAGCGTGACCCCTAAGGGTACTGCTGGAGCATTGGTTCATTTTTGGTCCGATTTTTCCTTGCACGATTTTGCGCACCGCGTGGGAGCAAATTCGAGACACATATTCGGTTGCAAAAATGTGTCCCACGGTCTCCTCTATGGCCGTGAATATCTTCACGCGGATCGGAATCACGGCGCGCCCGTGGGACACTTTCCGTTTCGGCGAGTTTATTCCACACTTGCGGCTTTCCTTTTCTAAGCATTTTCGGGGCTACATGTGAATGAGTAAAAGTTGCGGGACGCCCAGATGTTTCCACGATAGAAAGCCTGCGTGGATCCCATAATAGGCTCACTTAATACAGCGTTTTTAAAATCACGCGACATTTTCAGGGTCGCAAGCCAACCTTTTCCCCTCGTTTTCGATGATGGAAGTGATTTAGGAAAAGCTTCGGCACGCCGAGAGGTACCCGTGGATTTAATCTCGCGAGGATCGGGGCAATATTCGGCCCGTGGGAGCAGTCACGGGTTAATACAATTTTCAGAGTGCAGAGGGGAGGTGTGCAGAGGGGATGCCACACTCATGATTCTGCTCACAGCCCCGTTTTAAACTTTTAAGGTGTGGCAGTCAGCTGGAATCTGATTGGCTAGTATCGGTTTTGGACTCTACATACATGAATCACATGGTTGAGGCTGGAGAAAGAGACCTACCCCCTGCCTCCTCTCCTCTATAGCTGCAGTGAGCACAGTGAGTCTGACAGTGTGTTAGAGGGAGTGAGAAGGAGAAGAGGGAGACATTTAAAAAAAATAAAAAATTATAACACAGATGCACAGATGAAAAAGAATGTAAACTATATTAAAAACAAATTATATATATATATATTTTTTTTCTTTCATATTTCATATTTGATATTAATTCATATTTTAATAGGGAGGCCTGGCTTCCGTTGGCTTCCATAAGGATTCGCCACTGTGACTCAATAAAGTGATAAGGCTCCCTGTTGAAGGCAGAGGTTCTGTGTACGATTGTTAGTAACTGTCTAACTGCATATATAACTGTTACCACTAGAGAGCGCTCTAGGCGGAGACTCTCAGGAACACCACCAGGTGGCGAGTATAAATAGAGGTGTCTCCTCCCACTTCTTTCTCTTTCCCCCAGTCTCTCAGTGAGAGAAGACCTGTAGTGTTACTGCTCTGCCATGTGAATAATAAACCACGGCAGTTAAGGCTCAAGATAGAAACCATGCCTCTTGACCACATTATTGTCGCCCTATAGCCGAATTCTGTTAACAGGTTATGGGCCCAGATAACGCCGGGGCGAAATAATAAGGGTACTGTAGCAAGCTTAGCTAAAGTATAGGCTAGGTTAGCGCCAGGAGCACCGCGTGGCTAGACGCTAGGCCAACAAGAGCTAAAGCTAAGCCTACCACCAACGAAGAGGATGGAAAACAAGGGAAGGGGCAAATGGCCCTCATTCAATGGAAAAGCAGAGGACTATGAGCTCTGGGAAGAGCGCATGCTATGCTGCATGCACGGTGCGGGACTGAAGGAGACAATCCTGGCAGCCCCCACGGGAGAACTGACGGCGGAAGAGCAAGCCCTGGACAACCAGCGTAACGCAGGCGTGTACTGTGAGTTAGCGCCGCTGCTCGACGACACCAGACTGGGGCTGATATTCCGCGACACTAAAGACAGAAGCCGAGAAAGCCTGGAGGTGTTGAGAGAGCATTACATCAGGCGAGGAAGACCCAGAGTAGTGGCCCTCTACATAGCACTAACGGCCCTGAGGAAGGGGCCCACCGAGACTGTGACCGAATACGTCAACAGAGCGGGGCAGATCACGACGCCATTGAGGAGTGCCGGAGAAGCACCAAGCGATGGGCTAATGATGGCGATGATGATGAGAGGACTACCGGAGCTGTACAAAACGGACAGGATGCTGGGACAGTTCAAGGATAAGTTAAGGAACTTCGAGGCCTCAGAAGATACCCACCCAGCCGCCGCGGAGGCGGGAGAGAGGGTGCTAAAGGCCAGAGCGATGCCAAGGGAGAGGACCAGGACCACGAGGGAACTGGCGTGTTGGCGATGCGGAGAGAAAGGCCATCGGAGAAGCGACTGCACAAAGACTGTCTGGTGTAGCTTCTGCAAATCCACGGGGCACACAGACAGAGCGTGCATGAAGAAACACGACCAGAGCGCGCGATACACGCATGGGCAAGATGGCGGCCATGGACGAGACGGAGGCCACGGACAAAATGGCAGCCATGGACAAAATGGCGGCTACGGACAAGATGGCGGCTACGGACAAGGAGACGGCTGTGGACAGGATGACGACAGCGGACACGATGGCGGCGACGGTCGCCGTGAGACGGATCGAGACGACGCCCGGAGAACAACGGGACAAGAAGACTGCGCTTTCGGGGCGCAGACGGCGTGCACCGCCGGACCGGCCCAGCTGCAGCGAGCCCAGAGAAGGGGACTGATCGTGGACACAGGTGCGTCGTCCCATGTCATCAACGACAGGAGTCGGTTCAAGAACTTTGACGACACTTTCCACCCGGAGAGGCACAGCATGGAGCTGGCAGACGGGAGACGCACCTACGGATTGGCGCAAGAGAGAGGAGACGCACAGGTATGCCTCACGGACAGTAAGGGGCGCCGGTGTACAGTGACGTTAAAGAACGCTCTCTACGTACCATCGTTCCCACAAGGACTATTCTCTGTAATAGTTGCTACTGCAAGCGGTGCCAAGGTATTCTTCGATAAAGGTAAAAATTTTCTTGTAGAACCTGACGGTACACGGTTTGACATAAAGATGTACCAGAGAATATATTATCTGCAAACGGAGTGTAATGACAACGACAAGTGTAATGATAATAATGATATGTGTAGCGGGACGGCCAGTCACGATATTCAGACATGGCACGAGCTTATGGGTCATTGTAATTACGAGGATTTACTGAAACTGCAAGTAGTGTCAGAAGACATGCACATTGAAGGAGAAAAGCGTAGACCTGACAAAAATTGTGCAGAGTGCAAAACGGGGAAGTTTACTCAACCGAGATACAGAAATCCCACAGACAGAGTAAGGGTACCACTTGCATTAGTTGACACGGACCTAGCCGGCCCAGTAAGCAATGAGTCCATAGGAGGCTTTGGATGTGTACTGTCTTTTACAGATGTGTGCACAGGGGCAGTGTTTGTTTACTTTCTCAAAGCAAAGAGTGACACACCCCAGGCCACGGAGAGATTCCTGGCAGACGTAGCCCCTTATGGTAACGTAGGATGCTTGAGGTCCGACAACGAAACCGAGTTCACAAACAGAGAGTTCCAATCACTGTTGAGAAGGTATAAGATAAGACACAAGACGTCACGTCCATATCCGCCACACCAGAACGGGGTGGCAAAGAGGGAATGGCATAACCTTTTCTAAATGGCTAGGAGTAAGCTAGCAGATAGTAACTTACCTAAGAGCCTATGGCATTATGCGGTGCAAGAAGCCGCTTACACCAGAAACAGGTGCTTTAATAAGCACTCGGGCACCACCCGTATACAGCACTGACAGGAAAGAAGTGTAATCTAGCCAGAATGCACCAATTTGGATCAATGTGTTATGCGTACCTGCAGGACAGGGGAAAGCCCAAGTCCAGAGGGGTAAAAGGATTTTTCGTAGGACACGACAAGGGAAGCCCCGCTTTCCTAGTTTATCATCCCGGTAACGGGAGAGTGCAGAAACACATGCTAGTCGAGTTTGTCACGAAGGCAACATGTGAGAGCGAGACACAGACAGAGGAGCCAGAGCTAGACTCCAGAGTAAGTTGTGTAGAAACAGAGACACATCAACCCAGTGTACTTAGTACGGTCGTGCAGGCAGACAGTCAGCAACCCCCAGAGGGTGATGACGAGGAGCACCCGAGGGTGACGTCAAGTGCCCCAAGCAGTGGGAGGTATCCCTCAAGGGAACACAAACCCCCAAAGTATCTGACAGACTATGCCCGGAAAGGGAGTGACGAGGAGGACAGTACACCTACCCCCATTGATTACTACTACAGGGTAGTCAGTGGGGTAACCCCGACCTTTAAAGAGGTCATATTGTCCCCCGAAGAGGGCCGACAGACAGTGGGAGGGAAATGGGTGTATTCAACCAAGTTACCAGAGGGCAGACAGACAGTGGGAGGGAAATGGGTGTATTCAATCCAGGAGGGTATTGAAGGTCACGACAAATACAAAGTGTGGTTCGTAGCAAATTGCCTAAATGCTGAAGGAGGCTACTCCATGTTTAAATAATGAAGGAGGGTGGCTACATTGCTTAAAGGCAGGAGGAGGATACTCTAGGTTTAAATACAGGAGGAGTAGAATCCAGGTTTAAATACCTGATTAGAGTCCATGTCTAAATACTGAAATGGATCCTATGTTTAATCCCAGGTTTAAGTACAGAGGTGGGTGATTGTTTAATTCCAAGTTTAAGTATAGAGGTGGATGACTTACCATGTTCTCAATGATGTAACTATGTGGGAAAGACCCTGAAACGTTTAGACATGTAAGAATGTAGATCAAGGGAAACACCATGTGATCAAAGACTAGACTATCAGTAGGATGCTCAGAAACTGGAAAATGTACAGAGATGCTGTGGGTAGCCTCATTTATTTAACAATGTGTACCCGCCCTGACCAATGGTTTGTAGAGAGTGGATTGTCACAGCATTTGGCTGACCCCATAGAGGAGTATTTGGATTACAGCCAAACATGTTTTTTTTCTATCTTAACACTTTGAGTGCCCAGCAGGGGGCGCACATTTAGTGCTTGAATGCCCACCATCCGCTTCAATGTTAACGTTAATATCGCCTAATCTATGTTTTAAATGATGGCTATGTGTCTAATCTGCCCGTCGCCCATCAATGACTCATTTTCCAGTCAACATTGTCGAAGCGGATTGTTTTTTTATCGGTTCATTTCTGTTTTATAGCATTTTGAAAAGCCCCCGTTTTTAAGAAGGAAAAAAAATGAATCCCTGATACACGCTGATGTACTGTAATATTCTAGAACGTTGTCATTTTTCGGCCTATTTATGAATCGTTTTCAAATAAACGCTAGATTATCGATAGTATATGTGTTCGTATGCACGCTGGTGCCGCAAGCTGTAAATCGATTCTCTTATTTCCTGATCACTCGCACAGTCAAAACAGCCATATCACATATAGGGGGAAAGCTTATATCTCCGTGAAAAAAGGTCTGATTATCCTAAGACTGGTAAAATAGATTCCTTACCTGAGATCAGATGGTATCCAAATGGATTATTCCAATTCCTGATCGCCATTCCAAAAATCAATCCTTTTATTGATCCCACGCGTATACTCTAAAACACATATTACACGCTGTGCTGAGGGTCCAGGATGGGTCTGATCGGCTCCGGTTGCATGCGTGAGAGGTAAAATGTGGATTCCGGATTTTTTTTTCTCGTCCATTTTCATTGAGTCCAATCCAAAAGGGTGCGTTGCCATCTGGGAGACGATAGGGGGCGCTTTTTTCACATCTGAGCGCCTGGTGGGGCAGGCTTACCAACGGTAGACTCGGTTGATGAAATATGAATTCAGATCGCTAATAAAAAAAATAAAACTAATATTCTCGTGATGGGCATTCAACCCGCGGGCTGATAACCAGAGAAATCTCGTTATGGGCAATCAAAGTGTTAAAGATACAGGATATTGTGTGAGTTTGAATACAGACAGCTCACTGGTTTTGTGGGAAAACAAAGAAGCAGCCCACAATGGTACTATCAACTAGTGAAGCCGAATATACGGCTCTAGCTATGACCATACATGAGTGTATTTATCCAGAACAACTG
This sequence comes from Notolepis coatsorum, assembly GCF_963971535.1. Taxonomy (NCBI): domain Eukaryota; kingdom Metazoa; phylum Chordata; class Actinopteri; order Aulopiformes; family Paralepididae; genus Notolepis; species Notolepis coatsorum. The sequence continues at coordinate 110,541,896 of NC_140169.1, read as the reverse complement.
TTAGAAGTGATGGAGATAAGATTACAAGTATATTGGTTAATATGTAATAGGTAATTGGAATGTACTCTATATACCAGATAAGGTGGTTTTTGAAGATGAGGGGCATTTTGTCAACATCAGTTAAAAATTATGGACACTTTATATAGGAGGGCTGTTGTTTATGAGGGCAACCAGGGAACCATTGTGATTGCTAGGAACCCAGTGTGTCAACATAGATGTAAACATGCCAATATAGAAAATATCATCTCATCAGATCTGTCATCAGAGAAGAAAGGATGACACCGGTTTACTGTCCAACGGACGACAGAGTAGCAGACACTATGAGGAAACCTGTTCCAAATTAAAATTGAAGGGATTTGCAAGGGTCATGTTTAATGTGAAAGTATTGACTGTCATACCCTGTTGATGTTTTTGGATTATATTATTTCCTTTGTAAAATGTTTTTCCAAGAAGTTATCCAGTATGCTAAACCCTAAGTGGGAGTGTTGAAGACAGAGGTTCTGTGTAGGATTGTTAGTAACTGTTTAACTGCATATATAACTGTTTACACTAGTAACTGTCTAACTGCATATATAACTGTTACCACTAGAGAGCGCTCTAGGCGGAGACTCTCAGGAACACCACCAGGTGGCGAGTATAAATAGAGGTGTCTCCTCCCACTTCTTTCTCTTTCCCCCAGTCTCTCAGTGAGAGAAGACCTGTGGTGTTACTGCTCTGCCATGTGAATAATAAACCACGCCAGTTAAGGCTCAAGATAGAAACCATGCCTCTTGACCACATTATTGTCGCCCTATAGCCGAATTCTGTTAACACTCCCCGATGTGATTTTTCAACATAGTGATGGATTTGTTTGCCTGACCCAGTTTTCTGGCTTTCCTCTTAGTCATGGGACATGCCGAACATGATCTACGGTGCAGCAATGTGGTGGGATTCTGAGAAAAGGAAAAGAGGATGGGAGACAGGCGGACAGGGTTAGAGGAGGTGAGAGATGCAAGAGGAAACGTGACCACGAGGGAGGGAGGGAGGGATTTAGCAAATTACTATGTTAATCAGAATAAACAGAGCAAATAATAAATAGAGGAGCTGAAGGAAGAGCGGTTAAGATGTCGAAGAAGGGAACAGAAAGATAAAAAAATAAAAGACAAATTGAAAATAAATGTACCTAGGGCCTAGGATATACTGTTGTTGTAACTCCCACCGATACTCCTGAACTTAAAAAATGAAAGGAAAGGAAATTCAGACGTTTGAACCCTCAGCCTTTTCCTACTTACCAATGATGTTGTCAATCGGTAGAGTCCTTTCTCAGCACAATTCATGCAGTTCTTAGTAGATACCTGCAGCTCTCGCCACAAAATGAATACAAAGTCATGGGGCCACTCTTCAGTACAAGCCCTGGCCCCTGACATAAAAATTGAAACCAACTCCACAGTGCACCCGACGTAGGTGTCAGCATTTATTTCAGGGCTTGCGCGTGGCCTCTGTGGCCCCCGGGCACCCCCTCCTCCTTGCAGTAAATCCTGGCTCACTGATCCGCACCCGGAGTGAGGCAATGGCTGAGGTGAAATCCTGGCTCACTGATGCGCCGACCCGGAGTATGGCGAGCGATCGTGGGCCCCGGACCCCTGTGCGCCCTCCTCCCTGGACAGAGAACTATGAGGGCCGGCCTGTGGCCCCATTTACTCTGCATTAGTTTTTTTTGTGGCTAATAGCTGGAGCTGCGGGCAGACACAGCATGGATTGTGCTGACAAAGGACTCTACCAATCCAGAATATCATTGGTAAGAAGGAAATATGGCTAGGGCTCCAAAATTATGAAGGGGCAGGGGATCATGATGGGGGGAGCAAGGTCAACAGTAGATGCCACAAAGAAGTGTTATACGACATCTCAAAGCTGGGACCCTGAAGGTTAATTTGAGATGCAGTTTAGCACCGTGTCCAATGTTTTTCTAGGCATAAATATGTATTAAACATTTTGTGTTTTGTTTGCACCTATTCAAATTGGCTAGGGCTTGGGACATTATTAAGAAAACATATGATGGGCATTCACAAGCTCAATTATGTGTAGCCTAATAGCTTTGGGTTGATACCATTAGGTACACAGATTTGGATTATAGAAACAGTTTGACCACTCAAAGATTGAAGAGATCTTTTTTTGGGGGTCAAAAATCCCTCCAAAAGACTACAAATAGACCTCAAGACCTTGAATAACACTGAAATATTCATACTGTGATTTGGTGAACTATTGACACCTGGAGATTTCTGCAGGCACGTTTTGTCTCCCCTGTCAATGGTTCAGAAAACCCTAAACCACATGGGACCAGCATACATTTGGACAAGGATGTAAAGGGGAGACTCTTGTGGTTCCGCCGAGCCCACTGGTATTCAGATAATATAGGCTACCTTGAGGTGAAAGGTCAAAGGACCCATTTAAAAATGGCCAGGCCAATTATTCACCTCAACTTTGGTGCGATATTTAGCATCTTTCTGGTATGCTAGCATGACATGGTTGGTATCTACTATCTATGGATTCCATGGATGGATCTCTAGTTGCATATGATACCACAAATTTCCCTCTAACTCCATAATTTGAGACATCTCAGAGGGTTGAATATGTAACAATTGTTTGTCTCCCGGGACAGTCAAAAGGAGAGAGAAGAGAGAAAGATTCAGACTCGAGGTTGAAACATTTCCAGCCCAGTGTCCTTTTGACAGTCCCTTTGACTTTTGGCATTATTGGTCATACATTGTACAAAGGGCAAAATCATTGTATAAATGAGACTCAGCATCGATGGGGCACCGAGTGAGCCGTTTTAAGTACCTCGGACTCGGAGTCCACATATCCGAGGATTTGACATGGACCACACACATTGACAGTGTAGTGAAGAAGGCACGACAACGCCTCTACTTCCTTAGGCGCCTAGGGAAGTTCAAAATGAGTCAGAAGATCCTCAAAAACGTCTACTCGTGCACAATAGAGAGCATCCTGACTGGTAACATCACCTCCTGGTTTGGGAATAGCACCGCACAAGACCACAGCAGAGAGTATCATAAATGGTTCCAAAGATTATAGTGTTGCGTGGGCGTGATAACTTTTTGGCATTTTTTATTACAGGTTCAAAACTGTCAGGTATTAAACTGTGTTGGTATCAAACAAGATACTGTTGGGCTTTAAAACTGTAGGACTCAGGCCTAGAACTGCACCCTGAGAGAGGGAACTGCGCCCTGAGAGGGAGGTTTGCCCTGAGTGGGAGGTTCGAAGGGTCAAAGTGGGTATAAACAGGCGGGAAGACTGTCACGTTTTAAACTGTGGATACCAAACAGAGAAGGTAAAGACGACTTTGAACTGTTGAACAGTAATCCAGAACTATTTTATTGCACTGTAATTTTTTTTATTATCTATTCTATTCTACTATTTTTTTGCACTGCACTATTTTACTCTGTCTATTTTATCTTACTCTTTTTATCATTGTCTATTTAAAACTGAATCAAACCATAAACAAGGTGGCCTGTTGGGATGTTAGATCCTAATGGGAAAAACTGTGATTTTATATGTCTGCACTTTATGTTTTGCACTGTTGTGAAGCACTTTGAGCTGCAGTTTCTGTATGAAAGGTGCTATACAAATAAAGTTTATTATTATTATCTCCATTCACCATGAAGGCATGCAAATAAAAATAATTTCTTCATGGTTCCCATGCAACAGTGAGCAATTAATACAAACGTTATAATTTTTGTGTGAAGTTCCTTTAACGAGCCAGGTTAGAAACCGGTGATGAAAATATGAAATATGACTCTGGTTAGCCTTTGTGGAGCAGTATTACATTGTTTGCACAACAGCCATACCCAGGGCCGGACTGAAAATTATCCAGGCCGGGAAATATAGTACAAAATATAGCCTCAATCAGGCCAAAGGTAGAAAGCTAGAAAGACTTAATTTCCTGCATTCTGGTGAATTCTTGTGCATGGTAATCACAAACAACTGTTTAGTACAATATACTGTTATAAACCTCAAATAAAACCAAAGGTATATCATTAAGGAGGGAGACGACTAACATTTAACCAATATTTATTAAATTAAAAATAAATAACTATAGGCCTACATAAAAGATTTGCTACTTCAGTTAATCAGTGGTGGGTTCAGGGTGTTGAATGAAGTGAACATCTTAGCTGTAGGTACTGCAGGATTCAGGGATATCTGATTGAATGAATGAATGAATGAAAACTTTATTAACAGATTGCAGAATGGGTACAGTGCAGTACAGCTCAATACATACAATTGTTAAGGGGATGCAGACCAGAGAAAGACTTTCGTCTTGTTTCCACCAGGGTCCCCCATTTCCAATTCATCGTAACATATATGACATACATGACATACAGATAGACAGTACTGCTACATCTATACATTTATGACATACCAGATTTGCAATTACAGTACTGTATTTGTGATACAAAAAGAGACCAGAAAGAAAAGAGTATATACATTAGGCGTAGAAACTGTACATTGGATTGGGTAGGTGGGGGTGGGACTGTACATTGGAGGTGGTTGGCTGTAGAGCCAAGCACCGCAGCCTTCTGTCAGTGTGTGCCTGGCTGGCTGCCTTGTTTCAGCCTTGCACAGTGCAGTGTTGCATTTAAGGCACTTAAAAATTACAAATAAATTCTGCAGGCCATTTAGTAGACCATACCAGTACATTGTTTGCACAACAGCCACTTCCCATTTGCACATCATATTATCGACAATTAGGGATGGGTACCTTTCACATTTGAACCGATACCGGTACCGGTACCGGTACCTGTGAATCGATACCGGTACCCAACGGTACCTATTTTCGGTACTTTAGTCTCAAGAAATTTAATATACCTACCTCAGTCGTAAAAAAAAATCCAAACTTCAAATAACTACAATTTCGACAGTATTCGGCTTGTCATTGCTCCGACTGCTTTGTTGTTGAATCAAGTCAAATCCTAGGTAAGCATATATTGTGCGTGTGAACGTTGACATGAAAAGAAAAAAGTTAAAAAAAAAAAAAGGTAAAAAAAAAAATTAATAAAAAAAAAAAAAAAAAAAAAAAATGTTTGGTTTCTCACTTGATTCGATACTCGGTAGTACCGACGTGCAGTGGCGTCCTTTCACTAAAAGGCAAGGTATGGCGAGTAGGGGTGGGGGGTGAAGGGGGGGTTTCCCCCCCCTGGTGGATTTTTTGTGTCAAATCAGTTGTGCAATAGTCACTTTTGGTGAGTTGTTTCTATACAATTCAGTTATATGACATTTAGGTATGACACAGGACTACACAAGCATTTTTAGTATAGAAATGTGTCAACAGACTAAAGCAGGGAACCACAATATTTTGCATACGAATTATGCAGAATGTAATATCATAACTGTCTATTACCTTTCTTGCAATTGAGCCAATTTTCCTTAGGTACGGTTTTGAGGTGTGTGTTCAACAGAATGTAGTATCAAAAACACATTCACAAAAAGTATGGGTTACTGAATGCTGAACTGCACTATTATAATCACTAAGCCAGACCTTACCTGTGTCACTGTATCACTTGTCTCTGCTGCCCTTTGATAAAAAAACGTCCCTATGTCCATTTTCCTTTTTTTTGGGGCATATTTCAGTTAGTCACAGCAAAAGTCACCTAGTAAAAATTTGACAATTGACAATATCAAAACATGCTAGGGCTGTACCGAATAGTTCGAAGCTTCGTTCATAAAGTTGACATTCAAATTCTAAATCAACATAAAAAATTGTAAAAAAAAAAAAAAAAAAAAAAAAAAATTACATTTTTATTTGCCAAGGTATGGCGAGTGCCATACCTTGCCATACCAAATGGACGCCCCTGCCGACGTGTTTCGGTTCGGTACCTCAAAAGTACCGAATTCGGTACCCATCCCTATCGACAATCCATCCTTGTTATTGTAACGTTTTAAAGATCAGTTAAGATAAGATGTATCTTTATTAATCCCCTTGGGGATATTCAGGGGTCATAGCAGCACAGGGGAGGGGGAGAGAACATACAGGCAGGGTAATATAAATAAAATTAGTCTATGGCTGAACTTGCTCCTCATCTTAGCTATCTTCTCATAGAGAGGATGGAAGGGGTTCTCCAGGATAGCATCCAGCATCTTCCTCTTCAGTGGTCACCAACCCGTCGATCTTGATCGACTGGTCGATCTTTGAGACCTTCCCTGTAGATCTTTCCCTGAAAAAAAAATGTAAAAAAAAAAAAAAAAAAAATTAATCTTTCCCTGAGAGTCCACATTACAGTTCTACTTTTGTTTTGGTGTGAAAAGTGATGCTGCATAAGATTACTGCACTTAGCACTGACTGAGAAAGTACATATTACAGTTCTACTTTGACAAACATATTACAATTAGCATTTTCTAATGTTAATAATATGAGAGTCCACATTACAGTTCTACTTTTGTTTGATGTGAGAAGTGATTCTGCATAAGAGGACTAGTACTGCACTTAGCACTGACTGAGAAAGTACACATTACAGTTCTACTTTATAAAATGCTAATTGTAAATATGTTTGGCAATGTTAATTAATAGGAGAAGGTCCACATTACAGTTCTACTTTTGTTTTGATGTGAAAAGTGATGCTGCATAAGATGACTGCACTTAGCACTGACTGAGAAAGTACATATTACAGTTCTACTTTGACGTTTTAATGTTGGACCAAAGCATTGCATGTAATTAGAATACAGGCAAATAAAAGATCAAGATCGACGGGTTGGTGACCACTGGTCTAAAGTCTAAAGACTAATGTCTTGATAGTCCGTATGAACAGAAGTTAACCACTGAAGCTGTACAGAGTGCATCCCTGCATATCCATAGCGGTCACAGTCCATAGTGGTCACAGTCCTTTAGCACGCCACAAGTCTCCTCGTACATATATATATAACACTAGATGGCTCGAGGCGGAGTCTCCCGCGTAGTTCACCGGTGGCCATCTTGCTTGAGTGGACTACTGCTTTAAAGTGGAGATGAAGCATAGCGATAAATACATATTCATAGCATCACATTAGTATTTAGATAAGCCACAGAAAAAATCACGTTATAAAAATAAGCAGTTTCTAAGAAAAAAACGATTTGTTATGTGCATTTTTGAAGCATTTATCATTATGGGCGCGGCCATTTTGTTGCTGACGTCATGGGGCTGGTTTGGTGTATACACTGCTGGTTAGCTGCCTATAGTGAATGGGTCAGTCAGTAAATAAAATGTTGCCTACAAAACAACGGGACCGCAGTGGTTCTTTTTGTATTGCTCCTGGCTGTTCAAACTAATTTTACCGTGTGAAAGAGAGGAAAGTTGGTTAATTTCCACAAACTACCAGTGAAAAAAACAGTGTTGTTGGCACGTTGGCTCAGGCTGGCTGCACTCAGGCGGCGCGACCAGCCTGTTGGACAGGGAAGGAGGATCTGCAGCGAACACTTCATTGCCTCGGATTATGTTGTTGGGGTGGGATGTTTGTCCAGAAGACCACTAATCAGCTGAAGCCGGACGCGGTTCCCTCGGTCTTCGACAGACAGACCGGCCCAGGCAGTTCAGCGTCGCGGAGCATTCAGCCTGCTGGCTACCTAGCTCCACTTCAACCAGCGTCGCGGAGCATTCAGCCTGCTGGCTAGCTAATAGCCTCGGCAAGCTAACGGTAGCTGGCTCCAGCAGCTTGTCGTGTGCTAATAGCCTCGGCAAGCTAACGGTAGCTGGCTCCAGCAGCTTGTCGGTGTGCTAATAGCCTCGGCAAGCTAACGGTAGCTGGCTCCAGCAGCTTGTCGGTGTGCTAATAGCCTCGGCAAGCTAACGGTAGCTGGCTCCAGCAGCTTGTCGGTGTGCTGGAGCCTCGGCAAGCTAACGGTAGCTGGCTCCAGCAGCTTGTCGGTGTGCTGGAGCCTCGGCAAGCTAACGGTAGCTAGCTCCAGGCTATTAGCACATCGACAAGCTGCTGGAGTTCCCGACGCTCGGCTGGTTGAAGTGGAGCTAGGTAGCCAGCAGGCTGAATGCTTTATTTACTGACTGACCCATTCACTATAGGCAGCTAACCAGCAGTGTATACACCAAACCAGCCCCATGACGTCAGCAACAAAATGGCCGCGCCCATGGCGAAAACAGGGAAATTATATTTGATTTTTCAGACAAATAAGCAGGATTTCACATTTTATTATAGGACCCTGTCTTACCTAAGGTACACAACAAACAAACTAGGATTACATTGTTCACTGCTTCATCTCCCCTTTAAGGTGATGATCTGCACAAACAGAAATACTTTAACTCGCTGAAATCTTGACGGATTTACAAACGGTTTGGTTTATTACAAACGTTATTAACGTGGCTATGATTCTAGCTTGGAAGCGTTTTTTAAAGTTTTTTTTTTTTTCATATGAAAGTCCAGTATAAGTATGCAGTATGATAGCTACATCTCTGATGTTTTTAACAAACCAAATGGTTGAAAATTTAGCAAGCTATGGTTATTTCACTAGTGCACCATAGACATGCATGTTATGAGTGGGCGTGCTCCACCCACGCAAGATGGCCGCCATGTGGCAACGCCGGTCTCCGTTGGCCAGTAGTGCGGGTGAGTCATCTGATATATATCTATGTCCTCGTAGATAAGACCGGAGACGGTGACCCAGACAACATGATTCCCTGGATGTTAATGTCACAGCAGGTCAAGGAACCTGGACGGCTGCAGTAGGTTCCCAACAGAGTACACAGATACAATGGAATGGAAGAAGAACAACAACCTTCATTTGTATAATCAATTTGCAAAAGATTACATAAAATGGGTCTGATTCACCAACAGACTTAACCCCTTAAGCCAGAGCAGTCCGGTACCGGTACATGATTGATATCATGCCATAAATAGATGAATACAGAACGTATTAATTAACCCATTATCCTCTTAAGTCCTAGCCATATTTTCAGAAAATCCGTCAAAAAATACATACCTAAGTAAATGGAAGATTGCTCCACTTCTACAAGGTCCATTTGCATGTTCTTGGTATCTAGGGACATCTATAGATTTCAGGGAATGTATTGTAGTGTCAGAAATATGGTATCTGTTACTAGGCTTGAGTAAATTGTAATGAACCAAAGGAGAATATCAATTTTCTTTTTTTTCCTTTTCTTTTTTCATCTTTGACGGTGAATAACACCATGCTAAAATTGACCAGACATTAAGATTTAGCTCATTCAGGTTTTGTAGATACAGTACTGGATTCTGCCATCCGGACGCATGCAATTTAAAATATGATTATAGAATATAGAATATCAGGCATATAAATGACCTTATTATGGCCAAGTCACACATCTATGTATTGGGCCAAATCTCCCCTTTCCAATTGCAGAGTTCAATCTGGATTTATCACCAGGCGTGCAGCAAAAAACATGAATGAACTCTACTATATGTACAGTTACTTTTTTATAATGTAAATTTTGACGGCATCAGATTGCAACGCCGACGTTCACAGAAAGGTAGAGAAACTAACTGCGTAACTTTTTATGGCAATAACGTTTGTTCCACCTGTGAGATATGATCCAGAAAATAAAGAGAGAAAAAATAACTGAAAAAGAAGTCAGATATCTTGACAGGGGCTGGCGTGAGCTGGGAAGTGTAGTTTCTTTTCTCTTCTCTCAAAAGACTACACTCAAGTTATGTTGCTTGACAGGGTTAGGGTCTTTACGCTTGGCTAGATTTGAAAAGAAAACGCAACATTAATTCATACATTCTATAGAGATGGATTTATGGCGTGATGTCATTCTCGTACCGGTACCGGACCGCTCGGGCTTAAAAGGTTATGAGGTTAATAGTGTGTAATTTATGTTTTACTGTACTTGTGCTGTATAATGACAATACATTTGAATCTAATCTAGTAATCTAGTAATAATTCAATAACATGTAGGCTACTTGAAAGGAAATGGGTGGCCGCCACATGGTGGAGATTTGTGCTCCACTAAGCACACCTTTCTAGTTACATGTACATTTACATTTTCATTTACATTTACATTTTCCTGAGGGTACAACGGGGAATCCTCTCCTGGTGCAGGAGCCTCTCCTGGTGCACTAATGTCTGTCAGCTGTAGCTACAAGCAACATTGTTGTGATCTTGGAAGATGGTACGTGACCATTTGATGTGATGTGGAAAGTAAGGCTATATAGAAGGTATGAAGATGTTTGTGTTCGTTCAAAGTTGAAGTAGACAGTAGAGGTTGAGTACTTTCTTGTGATATATCATATTCACACTCCAAGTGATTTGGATTGACTTTACGACTTAAGAAGAAGTCTTTATTTGTCATGCAGCAACACACACGTCATGTAAGATGGGCGACACACAGGAACACACACACACACACACACACGCACACGCACACACACACACACACACACACACACACACACACACACACACACACACACACACACACACACACACACATGCATCGACTTGACTTCAGAGGAGGAGGTGTCTGAACCAAGCAAATGCATGGAGCTGGCCACTAGCCAATGCTGGCCATTTTCCACTTTATAAAAGTATACAATTTATGAAAGTGAGATATCTCAGTGAAGCTATGCTTTTTGGCACAGTACCCCCCCCCCCCCCCCCCTCCCCATGATAATCAAATACCTGTCCAATGAATTTGTTCAGGCGCTGTGTGTTCTGTTCATGGAAATATGCTTATTGCCGCCACGCCCTCTCTTCCACCAACACTGATTTACAGCTCTAGTTTATTGCAGTCATGCAAAACAATGGAAGGCAAGCCGTGTTGAGTGAAACTTGTATATGCATGACTCAGGAGGACATGGTGACATCCGAGACCAGACCACTGCTGCTTCTGAATTCTCCATGCTACATAAATGTATATTGCACATACTGCACTTCATTTACTGAACAGTAAACTCCAACAGTATGTAGTATGATGTACATACTTTATATACTGCCTTACAAAGGCAAAAAGTAGTAACTTCTGTATCCGTCTAAATGTGTTGTGTCACGTAGGCCTACTAATACCACTATATCAGTACTGCCCTACAAGCTACTGTAACTGAGGTTACTGTGTTTTGCCTTTGTAGGGCAGTATTAGCACACAATAATTTCAGAAGTAGCCCTTGTGCTTTTCTCCTTGAAACTTTAAGGATTTGGGGCGGATGTCACCTGCAATGATTAAAATAGTGAGGAATAGCTGCGCACTAATTTCTCCTTGACAAGTAACATTAACATTTCAGCTTTCAGCTCCCTAAATTGTCAGGAAGGACACATGAGTGTGTGACTATTCCTCACTATTTGAATGGTATGTAGCCAACACCGCTATTTGAATGGCATGTTACCCTAGCCAACATAGTAAAAATGTTTTAATATATATTATTATATATTTTTTTATATATATAATACTACAAGTGCCCTCCCCCCCCTCCCCAGACTGGTGTAACAGTCACTGCCTGGCTACTCCCTTTCTCTCTCTCTCTCTCTCTCTCTCTCTCTCTCTCTCTCTCTCTCTCTCTCTCTCTCTCTCTCTCTCTCTCTCTCTCTCTCTCTCTCTGACGTCTGGGGAGCTGATTACGTCAGTGATATAACCCTGCCTCAGATGTCATGATGCTGCCAGATCGCAACTTCGTGTTTCCCAGTTAGTCGTGTTATTCTGCTCTCGTATACTGTAGTTATTTAGTCCGTTGTTCTCTGACCGTGCCTAATTATTATTTTTTTGTCTACTTTTTTCTCCCATTTTCTATTTTTCTCCCATCCCAATTTCGTATCGTCCAATTCTACCCTCCCCTGTCTCGAACGCTGTTAGGCCATGCCTCCCACAAGCCGGCTGCAACGTGGACGAAGCCTTACATCACGTGTCCCCTCCGGTACTCGAGGAAGCAGCCGTCGCATCTTTTCACCTGCACAGCGCGATCTCTCAGCGGCGGGGGTCTGCGTGGGAGGGACACGCCGCCCTCGTCGCTTCCTGATTCTGCTGCGCAGGCACACCAAACGACCTGTAGGAGTCGCTGTCCACAACGTCCGATCCCCACCCATAAGCTTTCCCACCCCTAACACTGCCAATTGTGTTAGTATGAACGACCAGCCAAGCTGATAGCAATGCGGAGAGCTGGGCTCAAACCCAGCGTCTCCCGCATTGGTGACGAGCGCCTTGCCCACTACACCACCTAGCCGCCCGTGCCTAACCCTTTGTTGTCCTTCCTTTCCCTGCAGTCATATTCCTGGCTCTTCACCCTGAGCTCTGGCTCTGGATAAACGTGTTCTGACCTCCGCCTGCCTGACAACTCTCCTTGCCTTTTCCCGGAACGTATGAGGACCTGTTCTCGCTTTGACCCCTGCCAGGCTGACTACCCTGTAACCTGTGTACCGACCCCTGCTTGTCTGACTACCCTGCCCTGCACACGCTCCCTGGACTGTACGAGAGACCTGTTATGTTATCGACCCCTGCCAGGCTGACTACCCTGTAACCTGTGTACCGACCCCTGCTTGTCTGACTACCCTGCCCTGCACACGCTCCCTGGACTGTACGAGAGACCTGTTATGTTATCGACCCCTGCCTGTCAGACTACCCTGCCCTGCACACGCTCCCTGGACTGTACGAGAGACCCGTTACGTTAGCGCCCCCTGCCTGTCAGACTGCCCTATTCCGCACACATGTTTGTGTGATAATGTATTTTCCATATCTGGTGGTGTTGTGTTATATGAACTGTTGGGAGTGCTACAGACTATCACATGAACCGAGCCGTGCTGTCACCTTCCACCATTAATTACACCCGCGAGGTGATTTGCTGGTTGCGGATCCTTGTCCACTGATGGGCTCTTGTTTCCCTCTGTAAAGGGAAGTGACCAGACAGCAGTCATTTGTGTGAGTGGCCTACTGGCAAGGATTCCTGTTGTTGTTCACAGTGTGTCTGTTTCCCGGAGGAGCGTGGCTGACGACGTGCAGAGTAAACTAAGTTGCTAGCGGTGATCGTGAGGACATTCGTATAGAGTGGACTGTGTGATATTGGAACTTACCGCCTGGCGCGGACGAATGAAAGGGTAGTAATAAGGAACTTGAAGGGCAGTGGGATGTGTTTGCCATTTAAAAACAATATTAATTATACAGAGCCCTGTGAAGCCTAAAGTAATTGACTCTTCCCACTGAGGAGGCTCTGCAGATGTTCTAGAAAAACCTCCCCTTTTAAGAGAGCCCAATCCAACAGTGGATTGATTTGACTGTATCTTATTGTTTTATTACTTATATACTGTTGCAAATGGGTTTAATTTATTTTTTTAATAAATCCTGTCAACATTTACCCTTTAACTCATTCACTGCCAACGACGATTATACTTGTTATTGGCCGCCAATCGTTGAACGCCAACAACGAGTATACTCGTTATTTGATCGTTATTTATTTTATTCTATATTTCTATTCATTACAGGCCCACTGACTTGGGGTTAACATTGGGAATCGCATTGAGAATGCCTAGGTGCAATACCGGCCGCATCACGCTAGACGGCGGTATCGAGCACCCTTTCTAACATTGTATCCTGAGCTGTGGGATGGCCAAAGGTTTCGGGTTACATTTTTCCTTGTCGGGCAAGACAAACGGTTCTGCTGGTTACATTGAAGCCCGTCAAATATGCCCGATCCATATGTTATGGTGGATTATGCCGTCGAGCAAATGGACATTGGATGTACCAGATGGCGATCAAGAAATTGGAATATTGACTTCCGGTTTCGGTCAGCAAGCGCATGGGTGGTTGACTTTGGAGAGCTCAGCAACCACGACACATTAAGACTGATTACGTTTTTATTTTTATACCATCCGCTTTTATTTTACGTTAGAAACATGTCTAAACAGACACAGCCCATGATGGGAATGCTGCACGCCGTTGATAAGGACTTCATTAGGTCTATATTCCGTGAGGAAATAGAGGCTATCGTGGCTAAGCTAACCGGGAGGGTGGATGCGCTACAAGAAACGGTGGCAAGCGTTGATGCACGGTTAGCCGTGGTGGAGGAGAGCCGCAGTCATGGAGGTGGCTGATACCAACTCCACGGAGATATCGTCCTTGGAGGGTAAGCTGCGGGCTTGTGAGATGAAGACGGCAGATCTGGAGAACCGTGGCAGGAGATGCAATGTTAGAGTATACGGGTTGCCCGATGAAATTGAGGAGGACGCGCCGATTAAGTTCCTTGAGAAAATGATACCAAAGTGGTTCCCGAAGCTAGCTTGCCCTGAGATAGAGAGAGCGCACAGGATCTTCAGAGCCGCTACCCTGATGAAAAGTGAGCGTACAAACCCACGCACGTTCATCTTCTGCTGCCTGAGGTTCCAGACAAGACAAGATATACTAATGTTAGTGTGATGCCCACTAGAAGTGGTATCACGTTAATATCTTTAGATTATGTGTCAAAACAGTGTGAACATATTGGTACAGGATTACCTCCATCAGAAACAAGGTAGAACAGTCATTTATATGTAATGGGAGACATTAACATAATTTGGTCAATAGGTGGCAGTATAGGACTGGTGTTTAGTGGCTTCGCCTTCCAGGGAACCGTACTTTGTGCTTAGGGACGCACGAGGCGATCTCAGTCTCACAAACGGGAGGACCCAGAGTCAGTAACATCGTGTCTGCACCTTCCTTTGTCAAATGACTAACTACAACCTGTTTCATAGGTTGAACATATATCTGCTATCAGGTGCCATATCCTGGTACCTGTAACAGTTTATTGGGGGCTCGTCCGGGATCAGCGCCACCTGCTGGATGGGAGCTGATCCAGAGATCTTGACACCTGGACCAACCGCGACCCGATGAACCAGGAACCAACGCCCGGTGTAAAGGTCGCCGAATGAGGGATTGATCTGCGCAGTATCGACAGCAGTGAAGTGCCTCATCTGATGCCAGACGACAACGAGAGCTGCGTCTACTACTCCACCTGACGAGAAGGAAGACCGGTGTCGTGTAGAGGAGATCCACCCACCACGGAAAGTCGCCACAGTGATCCTGAACTGAGAGCCAAGTGCGAGGAATCGGGAAGCAGCCATGGGAGACAGCGAGAGGAAAAGCTTGGTGTGGGACATCAAGAAGAGCCTGCTCACTCTACCTGCGGATGAACTGTTTCGCATTGCCGAGGCCTTGGAACTGATAACAGGACTGGAGACGTCTGACCGAACCCACCTTACCGTAGATGACGCGGAGGGGTGCTTCAACTTTATCAACGACTACCTGTACAGTAAGGTTTTACTGGAGTTAGAGGATACGGGGTTGTCTTATTTATTACAGATAAAAGATGTGACTGATGGGCTTATGCAGAATGAGGTGGTGGGTCCAGAAGAGGGTAAAACCGAGGGCCTACGGTCCACCAGTCAAAGTGATGCAGTACCAGTCGACCCCATTAGCGTCTTTTATGATGTAAGTGAAACAATTGAGAGTGTGCCCACTTCAAAAGTAAGCAGCCAGGTTTTACAGCGCCTGCCAAGTGTGCTACCACCCACAGCTCAGGCTGTGCCATTGAATGAGAGTGTACCAGACACCGAAAGTAAACAGGAAACCCCTGGTGTGTCGCCAGATAAACGAATTGTTTGTTTAACCTTTATTTACCCAGGGTAGGTTCGCTGAGCACAGATGCTCTTTTTCAGCTATGCCCTGCTTCACATTCACACAGTTCCATTCATACCTGGGAGCTGCCCAGTACAACCACAGTCTGACACCATTGGCCACTGAGCAACTCCACTGGAGCAGGTGGGGGTTAAGTGCCTTGCTCAAGGGCACTTCAGCGGCAGATTTTTCCTGCCGGTCCCGGGGATCGAACCGGCGACCTTCCGGTCACAAACCCGCTTCTCTAACCATTAGGCCACCGCTGCCCCAATATCCTAATATCTTTAAGAGAACTGTCGTACCTTCACCGCAGGGAGTTTAAGCTCCAGGGAGGTCAGATAGGAGACCAGGGATCAGACATTAGTTACAACAGTGTCTGCAAACAGATCGACGAAGGTCTGAAGGAGCAATTCAGCGATGCAGAGGTTGTTAGAGCAGTCTTGAGAGTGATCAAAGCTGGCAGCTTTAAGGATATGTTAATGTTAAAAGACGATTTGACTATCGATGAGCTGAAGGGTTTTCTCCATTCTCACCTCGGTGAACAAAGTAATACCGAGTTGTTTCAAGAACTCATGTGTACAAAGCAGGAGGATAGTGAAACACCACAGCAGTTTTTGTATAGAGTCATAGGACTCAAGAAGAAGATTTTACTAGCATCAAAATATGCTGCTACTGACGTTGAGTACAACGAACGCATCGTTCAGGATGTCTTTCTCCACACTGTATATGAAGGTTTAGGACACAAACATGATGACATTCGTAGGGAACTCAAACCCTTACTTGAAGACAGAGTACCTGATGAGGCCATTCTCAGACAGATGAAAAAGGTCATGAGCGATGAGAGTGAAAGACAGCGACGGTTAGGGCCTACCAATCGCAATAGACCCCCCATGTACATAGTGCAGGTGCTGAGGTGAAGGGAGCACAGTGTCCCCCCCCCACTAGGGAAGAAAATACAGGAAAGAAACTTAAACTAGACCCGATCCAGCAGTTAACAGAGAAAGTAGAGAAACTTACCAATCTAGTGGATCTCCTGCAACAACAGCCCCAGGTCAGAACAGGGAGGATAAATAGGCAGAGGGACAGGCCATATGGCTGTAGCAAATGTGTAGCACAGAATTTACCTAATTGCCCTCACTGTTTCCATTGTGGCGAAGAAGGCCATAGAGCGTTAGGCTGCCAAAAGAGACCACCACGTCAGGGAAACTGGGGCCGGTCACTGCAAGAGGACAACCATTGACCGGTTCAAATAACAAACTCAGCAAGACCGACGGCTTCTCAGTTACAGTGGGTGACAATATTGTCACAAGGAAAGATGAAATTACCTACCTGGGTTCCATCCTAGAGGCTAATCTCTCCTGTGACAAAATGGCATCCAATGTAATAAAAAAAGTCAACCAATGAACTCGATTCTTGTACCGGATCGCCTCTCTGGTAAACAAGAATACCCTGAAGACTCTGGCAGGAGCACTCATTCAAGGGTACTACGACTATGCTTGCACCTCATGGTACCAAAGCACCTCAAAGGCGCTAAAAACAAAATTACAAACATCTCAAAACAAACTGGTCAGACTACTGCTTGACCTTACTCCTAGAACCCACCTCACCCCTGCCCACTTTGACAACCTAGGATGGCTTAGAGTAGACGACAGAGTACAGCAACTTGCAATGGGCCTGGTCTACAAGATACACTACACGACCAAGGTACCCATGTACATGTCAAAATACTTCCCAAAGGTCAGTGAATACCACGATCACAACACCAGAGGGAGCTCCACAAATCATGTTAAACCCAGATTCGGCTCAAACAAGGGACTAAACACGTTTCGCAATTATGCCACATCAATGTGGAACGCCCTACCCAAAACTGTAAAGGAATGTGAATCACTACCCACTTTCAAAACCACTCTCAAGGGACACCTACGGGAGACTGCAATTCGAAACTGGCCCCTGTAAATGTCCTAACCCAACCCCCTCCAATGTACAGTAATTTACCTAGTATGGTTTTGTCAATATTCCAATGTACAATTGTGCTTGTTTGTACAGTGTGTGTCCCCCCCCCCCCCAATGTGCAGTTTTGCTTGTTTATACAGTGTTTCTCCCCCCCCCCCCCAACCACCTCTAATGTAAATGACCCAGTATGGTTGTCAATATCCCAATGTACCCAACCCCCCCCCACCCAACCTCCTCCAATGTACAGTTTCTACGTCAAATGTATATACTCCCTTTTCTTGACTCTTTTTGTATCACAAACAGTACTGTATTTGCAAATCTGGTATGTCATAAATTTATAGATGCAGCAGTACTGTCTATCTGTATGTCATGTATGTCATATATGTCCTGATGAATTGAAAATGGGGGACCCTGATGTAAACAAGACGAAAGTCTTTCTCTGGTCTGCATCCCCTTAACAATTGTGTGTATTGAGCTGTACTGTATTGTACCCATTCTGCAATCTGTTAATAAAGTTTTCAATCAATCAATCAATCAATTCCCCTTTACTGTCCCAAACTGACAACCATCGTACTAGTGAGCCTGAGAAGGAAAGAGTAAGAGAGGAGAAGACTGCACCTAGAACAGGAACCAAGATGGTAAACCAGATACAGAAGCACACAGACCCCCCTGATTTACCAAACACCAAGAGTGAATGCCTCGCCAAGCTCGTAGGGAGAAGAGCTCTCACCCATTGTAACCTAAACGGTTTAGCAGTCCAAGCCCTGCTTGATACAGGGGCCCAAGTAAGCATGATTGACAGAACTTGGAAGAATAGATACTTACCTGACATGCCAGTCAGACCCCTTAGCGAAATCATCGAAGAAGAAGAGGAGTTGAAAGTCTACGCGGTAAACGGTGAGGTCCTCCCATTTGATGGTTGGGTGGCCCTCACAGTGAACTTAAAGGGGAATGAAGATCCTAACCTGTCAATCACTGTGCCTTTCCTTGTAAGCAGCCTTGTTCTTGAGAGACCCCTACTGGGTTTTAATGTGCTGGAAGTGATGATACAGGAACAACCCTGTGCAGGTTGGTCGCCTACAAACAGGTAAACAAGCCACTGTCATCCCCGCCGGTCAAGTGGCCTGGGTCAAGTGCCAAATTCCCCCCCATGTGGAACTGTCTGACCCCACCTTCCTGTTCGAACCAGATGACAGCAGTTTAGCGCTGGCAGAACTGGATGTTGGAGAAGGCCTGCTGCAAGCGCAAAACCCCAGGAAGCCGTATGTCACCGTGCCTGTGGGAAACAACACAAGGCATACCGTCACTCTCTCCAGGAAGACAGCTCTGGGCAGCATCCATTGTGTTGGGAAAGTCATCACGACAGACTCCCCACGGCAAACCCCCATCCCAACCTACTCACCTGAAATCTCCCAGCCCACGGTACCCCCCAACCGTGCTGCTACAACGTCAGCTGTGCCCAGCTCCATCCTGTTCAAACCCCCCGTCGATCTCAGTCACCTCGACGACGAACAACAGACAATAGTCAACAGGATGCTTTGTGAAGAGGCTGGGTCCTTTGCACAAGACAGTAGTGACATTGGGTGCATCCCGAGCCTGCAGATGACAATCGCTCTCCATGATACTGTCCCGGTCCAGAAGACGTACTCATCAGTACCAAAGCCACTGTTTAAAGAAGTAAAAGAGTACATACAGGAACTGTTAATGAAAGGTTGGATAGTCAAGTCAAAGTCTCCATATTCTGCCCCAGTAGTCTGCGTCAGAAAGAAGGACGGCAGCCTAAGGCTATGCATCGACTACCGAACAAAAAGACTGTGCCCGATCGTCATCCATTACCTAGAATACAAGACCTGACTGACACGCTTGGAGGCTATACCTGGTTTAGTATCCTAGACCAAGGGAAAGCCTACCACCAGGGCTTCGTCGCCGAGGGTTCACGACCCTTCACCGCCTTCATCACTCCGTGGGGTCTTTACGAGTGGGTGCGCATCCCATTTGGACTCTCGAATGCCCCTGCAACGTTCCAACGGAGCATGGAGGAGATGCTAGGTCCCTTCAGGGACGAATGCTGTATCCCGTATCTTGACGACGTACTCTGTTACGCAAAGACATTTGAAGAACATGTAGAGACCCTCCGCAAGGTTCTCCAAGCCCTTCAACGTCACGGAGTGAAATTGAGACCTGAGAAGTGTGACCTCTTCAAGCAAGAAGTCAGATACGTGGGTCGCCTTGTGTCAGCCGAAGGGGTCAAGATAGACCCACGAGACATTGAAGCCGTGAAAGCCCTGTCAAGTAAGACACCCAGAACTGTCGGCGAAGTGAGGAAAATAACAGGATTCCTGGGATATTTCTGTTTATACATTCAGGATTTTTCCCAAATTGCCAGACCCATCTACGAGCTACTCCAAATCAAGCCAGGAAAGACCCCAGCCCCAGTGTGGAGTAAGAACATCAGACGCCCCCAGCTGCCCTCCAGAGAGCCCATAGAGTGGACCACGGAACAGCAGAGAGCACTTGAACAACTGATTGATCTTCTCACAAACCCCCCTGTCTTGGCATATCCTGATTTCAACCTACCCTTCAGGTTGCACACGGATGCCTCCGACCAAGGCCTGGGAGCTGTTCTGTATCAACATCAAGATGGAAAACTGAGAGTCATCGGGTACGGGTCAAGAACATTGTCACCAGCCGAACGCAATTACCATCTGCACAGTGCGAAACTGGAGTTCCTTGCATTGAAATGGGCTGTCTGTGTGAAATTCCGTGACTACCTGTATTATGCCCCACACTTTACTATCTACACCGACAACAACCCGTTTACCTATGTAATGAGTACTGCCAAGCTCAATGCAGTCGGTCATCGGTGGGTTGGAGAACTGGCAGACTTCCGGTTTGACGTCAAATACAGACCCGGAAAGTCCAACATAGATGCAGACACTCTTTCCCGCCTTCCCCTGGATATGGAGAGATATGAAAGGACCTGCACAGAAGAGCTCTCCAATGAAGCAGTACGAGCAACGTGGGAAGGAAGCCAAGCGGCTGAAAGGAAAGACGTGGCATGGGTTGCGGCGCTTAACATCGCGTCCCCAGACTCAAACCAGCAGTATCACCCACACCTACAAACAATCAGTCACGATGAACTGGTGAAGGCCCAAAAAGAGGACCAAGCCATCAACACGATCAGGGAGTTAAAGAGTCGAACACGAAATTGTCAGACGACGTACGAAGAACCGTAAGCGCAGCAACCCGAAAGCTACTTCATGAATGGAGCAGATTACATATTGAAAATGATCTCCTTTACAGAAAGACCAATCAATACCAACAGTTGGTCCTCCCTGTAAAGTACAGAACACTTGCCCTGAAACATCTACATAATGAGATGGGTCATGTTGGAACGGAAAGAGTGATCCACCTCGCAAGAGAAAGATTCTACTGGCCTTTCATGTCCAGAGAGATTGAAGAATATGTGACCCGAAGATGTCCTTGTATCAAGTCTAAGAAGCCGGTCACACATGTCCGAGCTCCCATGGGCAGCATTACCTCCAACTTCCCATTAGAACTTGTGTGTATCGACTATCTACATCTGGAAACCAGTCGTGGAGGGTATGAATATATCGTAGTGGTGATCGACCATTTCACTAGGTTCGCCCAGGCGTACCCCACCAAGAACAAGAGTGGGAAAACAGCTGCAGAGCGTATCTTTAATGACTTTATACCCAAATTCGGTTATCCCTCGAAATTACATCACGACCAGGGTCGAGAATTTGAGAATAAACTGTTCCAAGCACTGCAACGGCTGTCTGGGGTCGGCCACTCTAGAACATCACCCTACCATCCACAGAGCAACCCAGCAGAGCGGCTCAATCGGACCATACTACAGATGTTGAGGACATTGACTGAAAATGAGAAATTGCGGTGGAAGGACCACCTCCTGCATGTGTTACACGTGTACAACTGTACCAAACATGAATCAACGGGTTACTCATACTCATACTCAGCATACTTCCATTGTGTCCGGGACATCCAGTGAAATCGCTTCGTGCGACAGTGTCCTTTTGCAGAGGGAGGTTGCTACAAAGCATGCCATCTAATGAGTCGTTATGACGCAATTAATACATCCATTCATAAAGATTATTGGTTTCATTCGGAAAAGACGAACGGCGGATTCATTCGAAAAAAAAGTTGTGGGCGGGTTCTGGGGTCACGTGGAGTGTGTTATACTAAATAACAACCGGCAACTTCACTGTTTCAGCCAATCAGAATCAAGAAATTTGCATGCCATTGTATAAAAGACATTACATCGGGCGGTCAGGTGGCGTAGCGGAGATTGTGCTTGTCACCAATGCAAGAGGCTGCGGTCTCGACTCTCGGAGAGTCAGCATTGCCTTGGCTCGGGCTGATCGCTATACTAACTCGTTTGGCTGAGTTAGGGGGAGGGGAGCCGTGGGTGGGTCCTGGGCGTTGTGGACAGCGACTCCTACAGTTCGGTCGGGGCGCCTGCTCAGCAAGGGTAGGATCTGGAGAGAGGTAGTGCAACCTTCCACACGTTACACTCTCCTGGTGAGAATCTGCGCGGCCAGGCTGGCTGCCGGCTGGCTGCACATGCGTCGGAGGAAAGCATGTGACAGTCTCCGGCCTCTCGGACCAACAGTAGGGGAAAGTGCGCAACAACCAGGAAGGGGGTTGGGAATTGGCATAACGACTAACAGTGGGATGGGAGAAAAATCGAAAAAAGGAGGGGGGAAAAGATTAAAAAAATAAAAATAAAAAGACATTACATCACTTATAGTCGTGTGTTATAGGAATTAGATCATGCTTAGGGGGGTCTAACGACCCTCCGCTGCACGTCGGGCCTAACAACCATCCCTATGCATGATCTAATTCCTATAACACACTCCTGCGAGTGATGTAATGCTTAATTTGACCAGAGCGGGGAGGCGGCAGCCAATTATTTTGGAGGCTGTCTTGGTGATGCGTTAGAGTTTGTGTTTGGTGTGTTTGTCAGTGGAACCGTACCAGACTGTGATGGATGAGGTGAGGATGCTTTGAATTATGGCTGTGTAGAATTGGACCAGTTGTTGGACTCTGTACAGGCGCTGCTGGGCCTTTTTGATGATGGCAGTGACTGAGTGTTCCCCACCATAAATTATCTCATCGCCTTGCGATCCTAGTGGTGACCCCTCGGGAACTTTAAAGGGGACATGCATTATAAATGGCTTTTTCCTGTGTTTAGCATGGTTTTATAGTAATACGGGTTAGTATCAATGGGTCTGTGTCTCTAATTACCATATTGACTCATCAGTCTAGTCTCGAGTTCACGAGATCCTCCCTCACTCAACTAAGCTGTTCTGATTTGACGGTTTTGCTGACGTTAATATAGCACTGATTTGCATAACTAACGCCCCCTCTATGGTTGACAGCGACAGCAAACAGAGCGAGGCAGATAGTGTAATCCGACACTTCCTCAAACAGAGCGAGGCAGACAATGAGCGAGTGAGGGAGAGAGCGAGATAGAGAGAGGGAGAGAGAGAGATGAGCTTCTGTCGGGGAAACAAACCGCGCGCGAAGAAGCAGCAGTAGCACATACTCATTTACACACAACCTGGACAGCAGTAGCACATACTTATTTACACAGTGCTTATGGGCGGAGCCAGGCCAATACAGCTTGAAATCCAAAGTGAGAAAAATGTGGCTTTTGAGTACTTGATTATAAAACAATGAATTTTTTTGAATAAAAGCTTACAGATGTTCAATGTGTTCAGTAGACTCACAGGAATTGTGTAAAGTTGCCCAAATAGTGCTAGGAATAGCAATGCATGTCCCCTTTAAGGCCCTGACTACACGTACTGTATATGGATATTTTTTAAAACAGATATTTTCACATTCTGTTAAAAAAAAATCCTTGTCCACACGGCAGGGTTTTTAAAAATACCTCCGTCCAGACGTAAATGCAGAAATGCATACACATTTCTCCAACAAGCATGATGCCGGGCCAGTAGGTGGCGATAAGCGATATCTCAGATACCATAGAACAGTCTGAGCAGGCGTAGTGAGCTGATTTTTTTATTGGCGGCAGCAACTGAAAAGTAAAATAATGTAGTGACAGAAAATATGAATAAGGGACAACGGACCCAGTACTTTGTTGGCAGTGTGAAAATATGCCAACAAACATTAAAATATCTTTGGAACCATTTGTTTAAATTGTATCTGAATCAGGAGATTATCTTCTCTCTGTCAAAATTGAAAGTGTATATCTCCGTTGCATGAAGGCTGGCTGACAGTCAATGTTCCCCCTAAGGTGCGCCCGTGCGCGCGCACATGGCCAAACGCTCCTGCACACATCTGAAATCTGTCACGCACAGATATGCTGATTTAAATTGTTTACATTGTGAGACACAAACTGAAACAAAATACAATCAGCACATTCTCACATATGGTGGCTGCAACACTTAGATGTGAGGAGTTGAGCAATGTCTCACAGCTTGTGGACATTTGTGGGACATTTCAAGCGTCCAGTGCAGACTGTGAAAGAGGGTTTAGCTTGATGAATCAAAACAACATCAAGAAATTGTCTTGAAGTGGAACATCTAGACGAGTTGATGCGAATCAAGTCAAGGCTGCAAGCAGACACAGACAGTGCCACCACCATCAGCCTGGACAAGGTGTACAACCACTGGACAACTGAGAAGGACAGACGGGAAAGATAAGGTAACATATTAGTTCCTGATCAGATATGTGCGTGTTATACTGTCTGTCACTCATTAGGAATTATCATCTGAATCATTAAGAGCTTGTTTTTATCAGTTGTAGAACTGCTAATATTAACATAATTTTGTTTAGTCATGTTTGTATTTTCTAGACCAAGACAGTTTCAAGACTACAGTATTAACAGTAACACAAACATGTGTGTTCTGACGTTAGAAGATTAATGACTTATATTCTACTCTGTTTCCCAGAAGAAGCGGACCAGACCAGAGGAGACGTGGCTTCTGCTGACTTTGGATAACTTTATTTATTCTTTCATTTTTTTTGAGGAGCAGAGAGTAAACAAGCGACTATTTTCTGATGTGCAGTGTGCACACAGACTAACAGAAAGGACTAAGTAAGAGCTAAGACCAGACCAGAGGAGTCTGGAAACAAGTGACTTTTTTTCTGATGTGTATCTGAATAACAGAAAGGAGGAATGAAGCAGAGGGGAAGGTGAGAGGTTTAGAGGGAGAGAGGGAGGGAGAGAGAGAAGAGGGAGGGAGGACGTTGCTCTGTATCGTCAATGGTCAAATACATATTTTATTAAGGAATATATGCCTTTTTGTATTATTTCTGTGTATCAGCTAAATGTGTAGATTTTTATGTTAGACGAAGGTGACGTATGTTGCTCAGTAGTTGCTGATGTCTGCTCAGGAGGTTTGAGTGTTTGCTCAGACCAAAAAAAATTGAGGGAACATTGCTGACAGTGCACAAAGAACAAGGCATATATTATTGAAATTTGTTTTCTCTAACGACCGCATCTACAGTATTTTTATATTTCATATCGTTTCTCTATATACGCCAGTGCGTCGTCAGACAGATTCAACCGTCAGACTTGTGCGTAACGGAGAGAGAGACACTTGTGGAATTCCCCATCCCTGGATAAAAATCTGGCTGACTGGTGGAAAGTCAATGCAGGGAGATGCCCCAGGCTGGCAGAGCTGGCACGCCAGTACCTCTGTATACCCGCGACATCGGTACCATCCAAACTTGTGTCTTTGGACTGGTTGTGACCAGGCTGCATGTGCTCCCTTCTGACACCCTGGGACCATGTGAGTCAGTCTGAGACAGGCTATGTATGTTCTATGTAGGCTATCTTGTTGCAAAATAATAATAATAATAATAATAATAATAATAATAATAATAATAATAATAATAATAATAATAATAATAATAATAATAATAATAATAATAATAGCCTCATTAAAATACTCTTGTTGCTTCATTAGTACAGTTGGTTGTTTTCAGCGTTTTATGCATGTATCTGTTATTTAGTTAGGCCTATTGGACATTTTCGTTGACATAAGTAGATTTATTTTTTTTATCTACTTTTTCTCCCATTTTCTATTTTTCTCCCATCCCAATTTCGTATTGTCCAATTCTACCCTCCCCTGTCTCGAACGCTGTTAGGCCATGCCTCCCACAAGCCGGCTGCTATGTGGACTAATCCTTACATCACGTGTCCCCTCCGGTACTCGAGGAAGCAGCAGTCGCATTTTTTCACCTGCACAGCGTGATCTCTCAGCATCGGGGGTCTGCGTTTGGAGGGCACGCCGCCCCCGTCGCTTCCTGATTCTGCTGCGCAGGCGCACCAACCGACCTGTAGGAGTCGCTGTCCACAACGTCCAATCCCCACCCATCAGCTTCCCACCCCCTAATACTGCCAATTGTATTAGTATGAACGACCAGCCAAGCTGATAGCAATGCGGAGAGCTGGGCTCGAACCCAGCGTCTCCTGCATTGGTGGTGAGCGCCTTGCCCACTGCACCACCTAGCCGCCTTATACTGAGGGAAATTTTACACTGCAAATCACTCAACATTAAACATTTAGACAGAACAAGTCACGAATAAGAATAACAAAACAAATGGCCTAAGAATAGAATAAAATAAAATAGAATAAAAATAGAATAAAAGATACAGTAAATAAATACAGTAAAAATATACTGAAGTCTACAGTAGGTGTAATATTGCACAGTGCTGTTTAAAAAGTAAGAGTCCAGGAAGATGGTAACTGTCACTCTGTGCTCAGTGATGCAGTGAGGCACAGTGATGCATTGTATAGTCTGATGGCTGTCGGAATGAAGGACTTCCTGTGCCGTTCAGTGCTGCATTTAGGTAGTGTGAGCCTGGCACAGAACATGCTCCTCCTGTCAGCCAAGTCTGTGTATAGTGGGTGAGAGGGGTTTTCCCTGATGGCCTGGAGCTTAGCAAGGTTCCTCCTCTCCGCCACCCTCGCTAGAGTCCAGACTCCAGCTCCACCCCAACCACGCTACTGGCCTTCCTGACCATCTTATCCAGCCTGTTTGTGTCCCCTGCTCTCAGTCCACTGCCCCAGCAGGCCTGTTATATATATCCGTTCAGTCTGTTTTTGTATAAGTGAATGTTCTTAACCCATTCTCTGCCACGACTTTGATCATCCTAAACCATCCTCTGCCAGCGCTATTTGTCTATGGAGATGTTCACCTTCTTTGCAGGGCTATAACTTTTTAAATTGTATTGCTAAATTGACATTACTATGGCCCATTCAACATCAATTATCTATCGTTCAGGATGTAGGAACGTTTAACTTTTTCATTCACACATTCATACAAAAATATCGTCTAGAGTATAAATATGTTTTTATCGTTTTCTGCAGTATTTCCTAGAACGTGAGATATAGACATAAATGCATATATTAGATTATCAAATGCCGTTTGACACCGATCAACGTTATATTAAAAATGTCAACTGTACATGGTCCTAGACGTTATGACTTATCATCTGCGGGTGAACGGAGGGGGGGGGGGGGGTCATTTATAATTCCGTGGCCGGCGTTAAATCATTTATGTAGTATGGGTGATATATAGATCAGAGCAGTTAGTATGGATAATAATAAACAAACAGGCTGAAAGTAACGTCAGCCTCCTCTTACCGTTGGGCGATCACACTGGCACAAACAGATCCCAGTTATGTGGTGGGGATCGATGCGATTAATTTCCGGTTTGTATATTACTAATACACGTCCAAATCATGTTGTTTATTGAGTTATGGCAACGGATCGATATCCACAGTGTCTGGATTGAGTCCCGGGACGAAAAACGAGTGGCCGGACGGAATAGGGAGACACACCGGCGTCACAATTATCGACTTCCGGTTGCAACTCGCCGATCGGCCACCAGGTGGCAGTATTGAAGTGTTGCAGAGTTGAGCGGAGTCCTACAGCACCAGCCAAGACTCCGTGGGTGAAATATGAATACCATGACGAAAATATGAAATATTGATCTCAAACACGCCTTACGGCGTGATTGGCAGACAACGCATGGCGGAGAAACATGCCTTAACACGGTATTGGCGAAAAATGGGTTAAGATAGAGAGAAATTAGATTTTTCAATTGCCTCTCTGCTGTTTAGTTCAGCACCGTGGGCAGCGCCAAGCAAGCCACAGCGCCACTGTCCCAGCTGAAACGTATAAAAGGGAACTTGTGTTGAAAAACCATTGTGCCCCCCCGAGAACATTTTATGCCCCCCCACTAATTTGTTTCTGCAGCCTGGTCTGAGTGGTTCTCAAACGTGGAACTTGGTGGTACTGCTGGTGGTAAAAAAAAATATTATAATTATTATTATTATTATTTTTTTTTGTTGTCAGGCCACTGAACTTAGAAGCAGGCCAGGCCAGTGTTTCTAGTTGCGGCAGCGAGATAGTTAGATAACCTAAGTGGGGAACAACCAGGAGATCACTGTGACAGAGAGTAATGCAGTCATAAATCTTTTATTCAACTTCAGCCCTGATCATAACCATTTTTTTTTTTAGATTTTTTTGTAATGTCAGATAAAAAATTAAATACTCCCACTTTTCTGAAAAGAGTTGTTGTTAAATCTGACATTACAAAAAATCCATCAAAATCTGTGTTGTTGCTAATCATTGACACATGCCTAGCCTGTAATAATCCCCCCCAGAAAAATGTACTTTGCATTTGATATATTGAAAATATTTAACTTTTTGTGTGTTTTTTTAACAATAATTTGTGATGCCATCACACAAACTGGCATTTAAAGGGTACAATTTCAAAAATTCCTGCACCAGAATGCAGGAAATTAAGTCTTTGTAACAAAATAATAATTTATTAAACAACAGAAAAAGGCAACACTGTTCCTTTAAGGGTAAATTTCACTAGAGTCGGAGACACGGGAGTATACGGCACAGGGAATCTCCACAGGAGCGGGAGGACGCCGCCGACATCTCACACAGGGGACGCGGCAGCAGGACACATGGAACCTCCACAGGAGCAGGAAAACGCCACCGACATCTCACACAGGGGACGCGGCAGTAGGACACAGGGAATCTCCACAGGAGCAGGAAAACGCCGCCGACATCTCACACAGGGGACGCGGCAGCAGGTGGTAGGATGTAGGTGGCACGACGTCTCACGCCGGAGACGCGGCAGTAGATGGTGGTAACAAGATGACCCGGCAAGGAGTGGAAGGGAGTCTGCAATACTTGTACTCTCATCCGAGCTGATTGCAAACTCCTCTCAGGTGCGTGAAGCAGAAAAGCGGCACGCCCCCTCGTTGGGCAGCATGCAGTCCTTTCCAGCCCTCACAATTATGTTCTCAATGCCCCTTGCATTGTATGAGTTGTGTGGAAGAGTTTTCTAGTTCTAGTGCTACCCCTTTGTACATTGTGGCTGTGTCTGACAAAAGTTTACAATAAATGATGGTATTAGGAATACATTTGCCTCCTGCGTGAACTGTGCATAGCTGAATAGACTGTATTTTAACGTCGGCCATATGGTGGTACTTGGAGAGCCAGCTACGTTCTCAGGTGGTACTTGGTGTAAAAAGTTGAGAACCACTGCTCTAGACGATACGTTTAACATGGCTACACGGAGGGCGGTCAGTTGGCGTAGCGGAGATTGCGCTCATCACCAATGCAAGAGACTGCGGTCTCGACTCCCGGAGTCAGCATTGCTATACTAACTCGTTTGGCTGGGTTAGGGGGAGGGAAGCCGTGGGTGGGAAACTGGCGTTGTGGAAAGCGACGCCTACAGGTCAGGTCTGGGCGCTTGCTCAGCGGAGGCAGGACTTGAGGAAGGCAGCGTGACCTCCCATGCATTACACTTCACCAATGAGAGCCCTCGCTGCCAGGTGAGAAGAGAGCCACTGGCTGTCGCCGCACGTGTCGGAGGAAGCGTGCGGATACTTCAGGGTTCCCTTGTACCGACCAGTAGGAGAACATGCGCACAACAACCAGGTAGGGGAGGGGGGGGGGGGATTGGCACAAAAACTAAATTGGGACGGGGAGAAAACAGAGAAAAATCGGAGAAAGAGAGATACAAACAAAAACAAAAAAGAAACATGGCTACACGGATCCACTGAAACAGATATTGAAGATAACATAAAATCTTCACTTTAAAATGCGTTTTCGAAAACGTAGAGGAAAATGTGCGTTTTGCTAAATATCCATACTCGCGTGGACACTGTCCACTGGACAGGGCCTAAGAATACATTTTGTATGTGTCTGTGTGTGCCCAATACCACCCCCCATCCTAATGGAAGGAACACCAACATGCACACATAATTTGAGTAGTTTCATAGGGAACTTTATACTTTTAATCATTTACTACATTTCAAAGGAAATATTATACTTTTCACTGCACATGTATCTGAACCCATTAGTTATTAGATACTGTTGAGATCAGAGGCTCTGTGTAGGATTGTTAGTAACTGTCTAACTATGGCTGTTTACACTAGTAACTGTTTACCTGCATATACCAGCAGCACGGTGGTGTAGTGGTTAACACTGTCGCCTCACAGCAAGAAGGTCCAGGGTTCGAATCCCGCTTGGGGACCAGGTTTCCATGATGCCAGTTACCCAGGTGGGGTATCTCCCAGGCCTTTCTGTGTGGAGTTTGCATGTTCTCCCCGTGCTCGCAAGGGTTTCCCCCCCCGATAAGATAAACCCAATGGAAAAACATGCACAACAACAAGATCGCTAACGCTGTGGCGTCCTTGACGAAGACGGACAGGAGCACTTGGATTGGTCCCCTGGCGCGGCTCACGTGGCGCCTGTCTGCTCCCGGCTGCCCTTGGGGGGGAAGGACGACGGGATGGGTTAATCGCAGATACGCATTGTATGCATGGTTCGCATGTGTGCCAAATGGTGACCTCGGAGCAGGTCCTAAATTATTATTATTATATAATTATATAATTGTCTCCACCTGTGATTGCCTAGTTGCATATATATCTGTTCCCACTGGAGGGCGCTCTAGGCGGAGCCACCCAGGTACTCTACCTTATGGCAACTATAAAAGCAAAGGTATACACCCATTTCTTTCTCTCCCCCAATGTCTCTCAGGGCGTTTGTCACGAAGGCAACCTGTGAGAGCGAGACACAGACAGAGGAGCCAGAGCTGGACTCCAGAACAAGGTGTGTAGAAATAGAAACACATCACCCCAGTGTACTTAGTACAGTTGCGCAGACAGACAGTCAGCAACCCCCAGAGGGCGATGACGAGAAGCACCTGAGGGTGACGTTGAGCGCCTCAAGCAGTAGGAGGTATCCCCCAAGGGAACACAAACCCCCAGAATATCTGCCAGACTATGCCAGGAAAGGGAGTGACGAGAAGGACAGTACACCTACCCCCGTTGAGTACTACTACAGGGTAGCCAGTGGGATAAACCAGACCTTTAAGGAGGCTACATTGTCCCCCAAAGAGGGCAGACAGACAGTGGGAGGGAAATGGTTGTATTCGATCCAGGAGGGTATTGAAGACCACGGTAAATACAAAGTATGGTTCATAGAAAATGTATTGAATGCTGAAGAATTGAGCCATATGTTTGGTCCCATGTTTAAGTACAGAGGTGGATGAGTTACCAGATTTAAAATACTGAAATGGATTTTATGTTTAATCCCATGTTTAAGTACAAAGGTGGGTGGTTTACAATGTTAAAGTACAGAGGTGATTCAATGTTTAAAAATACAGAAGTGGAGGATTTGATCATCGTTCCAGGCCACAAAAGAAAGACCTAGGCAGGTTAAACCATTTTATAGGTATGGACTTCGAACAGTCTGCCAACTGTGTAAAAATATCCCAGAAGAGATATGTGGGGAAAGGTCCTGAGATGTTTTTGACTAAAGTAAGAAATGTATAGATAAACTGTGGGTAGCTTCATTCTGTTTGACAACCTGTACTCGCCCTGACCTATGTTTTGTAGTGAGTAAGAGTGTTGGAGTATGTTTGTTGACCCCACAGAGAATAATTAAACTACGTCAAAAATATGTTTTTCGTTATCCCAGAGGTGCTGCAGACGGACAGCGGTGTTTCAGAAAAGACAACAAAGGTTTAAGGGCTTAGGGCCTACAGGGATACTACCAGCCTGTGAAGCTGAGTATATGTTTCTAGCTATGACAATGCAAAAATGTGTTTATCTAGAGCAACTGCTCAAAGTGACGAAGATAAGGTTATGAATGTATTGTTCAAAATGCAGTAGATAATTGAAATGTATCCTCTATACCAAATATGGTGTTTTTGAAGAATGGGCGTTCTGTCAAAACCGTTTAAAATGATGAACATTGTGTATATATGGAGACTGTTGTTTATAAGGACAACCAGGGGACCATTGTGATGACTAGGAACCTAAGGTGTCAATATAGATGTAAACATGTCATTATAAATAATATCATCTCATCAGGTATGCCATCAGATAAGAAAGAATGACACCGGTTTACTGTCCAACGGACGACAGAGTAATAGATACTATGAGGGAGCCTGTTTTCAAATTAAAATTGAAGGGATTTGTAAAGGTCATGTTTAATGTGAAGATATTGAATGTCATACCCTATGGATGTTTTTGGGTTTATATATTATTTCCTTTGTTAAATGTTTTTCCCAGAAGTCAGCCAGTATGCTAATGAAAACCTAAGTGGGAGTGTTGAGATCAGAGGCTCTGTGTAGGATTGTTAGTAACTGTCTAACTGTACATATGGCTGTTTACACTAGTAACTGTTTACCTGCATATATAATTGTCTCCACCTGTGATTGCCTAGTTGCATATATATCTGTTCCCACTGGAGGGCGCTCTAGGCGGAGCCACCCAGGTACTCTACCTTATGGCAACTATAAAAGCAAAGGTATACACCCATTTCGTTCTCTCCCCCAATCAGAGAGAGAAGACCTGTGTTACTGCTGCTTACCATGTGAATAAAGACAAGTCACGCCAGTTCAGGCTCAAGATAGAAACCATGCCTCTTGACCACATTAACAGATACTTTGAAGATTATTTTTTTCGCATGGTAAAGAATATTTATGGAAGATGATGTACTTTAAAATGTGAAGCCTGTCTAATCAGATTAGCATAACTGGACCATACCACTTTAACATAACCTTTAGAGGTCAACAGTTTGATGATTTAATACATAGAATGTGTATTTTTACTTTTGATACATAAGATACACATTTGATACTATTTTATCTGGGTACTTTTACTTAAAGGAACATGCCAACATTTTGGGAAATTAGCTTACCGTCTTCTCCAGAGAGAGACAAGAAGATAAGATACCTCTGTGCGTTCAGTAGAAAGCTATCTGGCTGCATGTTAGCCTAGCTTAGCACAATGAATGGAAGCGGACATGACCGGTTAGCCTTCGGGAGAGGTGTTAGTTGGACAATGCCTAGGCTAACTGGTCATGTCTGCTTCCATTCAGTGTACTTCTGCCACCACCGCATGTAACCATCTGAGGGGACAGATGAACAGCCTCAACTGACCGTCTGGAGCCTTGCTACCTCTCAGCAGACAGGGTCCACACACACACACACACACACACACACACACACACACACACACACACACACACACACACACACACACACACACACACACACTTGAGGTACACAAAGGGCAGTAAGCAGTGGGAGCCGCATATTGACTTTTTTGTTAAGAAATGAAAGATAAAAAGAGAGACAGATAGAGAGAGGGGGGGTGTTCTACTTTCCAGGGTGAGCAGGAGGCTATAAGCAAAGAGACAGAGAGATCCCATCAAATGAGTAGACTTAATCTCAACAGCATGGGCGGATGATTCAACTGTGTGTATGAGTGTGGCTGGTGTGGTGTTTGAGTACCATTATGCTGTGGAGCCTAGATGCCAGCATTATTCAAATACTGTCTGTCCACATAATAAACCACAACTTGGTAAGAGTTGTACCAGAAAAGAGATTTCTGTCATTCACAATTTATATTAAAAGAAATAATAATTATTCAACTACTTTTTAAAAGGAACACACCAAGGGTCGGACAAGAAGATGGATAACAATTTCCTCTCTGTGTGTTCAGTAGAAAGCTATCCAGCTGCGAGCTAGCCGAGCTTAGCACAAATGAATGGAAGCTAGCCTAGCTTAAAACTTGGGGAGAGGTGTTTATGGCCAACAGCTAGGCTAGCTGATCCGTATCCACTTCCATTAATTTGTGCTAGCTTGCAGCCGGATAACTTTCTACTGAACGCACAGAGAGGAAATTTGGTATCTATCTCCTTGTCTGACTCTGGAAGAAGACTATAAGTGCCCATAATGTTGGCATGTTCCTTTTTTAAAGGTCAAAATCCTCACTGGAATGGAATTGCACCACTGTATACTAGGTCTTCTTCAACAATCAAAGATTTGCATTTACAAGTTATTCACGCTTCAAAACTAAATAAACTGTTAATCAAGCTGCTAATTATTGATGTTGTGTTGTGTTTTGTTTGATGTGCCTGGTGAAATTAATAATGGACAATGATGGTAAATAATAATACAAATATAATATATATAATATAAAATACATATATAAGAAAATCTATTATGGAAACATGAAAATGTGTTACAAAGTTCACAAAGATTAGATTAATTCATGACCAAAGAGCATATCAATGGTGTTACATTAGGCTACTCCGCTTTCTCATCCGTCTGCCAACATCATCATCATCATCCCCTTAAAAAGATAACGCACACTTATAATGATGTGATATGTATTTATCTCAGATAAGATAAGATATTCCTTTATTGATCCCCTTGGGGAAATTCAGGCATCATAGTTCAAGTTTCAAGTTTCTTTAATAGTTGTCATACAGAAGTACAGAATACTTTTGTACAAAATGCTTCTTACTGTTGCGCTCCAGAGACTGTGCATGACAAGATAAGTATGAAATAAAAACATAGTAAAAATTAGAAGTAAAAAAAGAGGTCACAGTGTTCAGTTTAGACATATGTACAATGTTCGTAGACGTAGTTACCATACAATATACAATACTGTGCAGTGTACTAATATACAATGCTATATAGTGCAAGGCATAAATGGACGAGGTGCAGTTTAGGTACAATTCACAGTAGGTGTACGAGTTGTAGTGCAAATCCTTTATCAATAAATATAAAGTGTAAGTGTGTTTGTGTGATCTAAAGTGTGGAGAGTGGGTGCTGCAGTGTGTTGTTTGTTTGAGTGAGTGTGTGCGTGTGGGTGTGTGTGCTGTGTGCATTTGATGGTTGTTGCATAGTGATTATTGTTCGTTTAGCGATTATTGTTCGTTTAGCAGCCTGATGGCCTGGGGATAGAAGCTCCTTCTGAGTCTTTCTGTGCTCGCCATAAGACTCCGGTATCGCTTGCCTGACGGCAGCAGTTCAAAGAGGCAGTTGTTCGGGTGGCTCGAGTCCTTAATAATTCTCTTAGCCTTCCCCTTGCACCGCTTGTTGTAAATGTTCTGGAGGGTGGGAAGCCCCCCTCTAATTGTGCGTTCGGCTGAACGTGTCACTCTTTGTAGTCTGCTACGGTCTTGTGCAGTGCTATTCCCAAACCAGGAGGTGATGTTGCCGGTCAGGATGCTCTCTATTGTACATGAGTAGAAGTTCCTAAGGATCTTCTGACTGACTTGGAACTTCCTTAGGCGCCTGAGGAAGTAGAGGCGTTGGGGGAGGGGGAGGGGAGGTACAGGTAGTAGAAGACATACATGTACAGGTCACAGAATTATAGTACAATTATAGATATTGCATACACATACACATTATGAATTGAGCAATGTATGCAGCACTGCTCAAATTATGTGCCAGGACAAGAAAACCTTTGTAGGGATAGCTGAATTATTGCCAATAGAAAGAAAGGAGGCCTTCATCAGGGTGCATTATTATTATTATTATTATTATTATTATTATTATTATTATTATTATTATTATTATTATTATTATTATTATTATTATTATTATTATTATTATTATTATTATTATTATTGTTATTATTATTATTATTATTATTATTATTATTATTATTATTATTATTATTATTATTATTATTATTATTATTATTATTATGTGGTAACAATTCTGTAAGTAGCCTGTTTCTCCCACCGTAGGGAGCATTCACACCTACGTTGTTTAGTCCGATTGAAACAAACCCTGTTGCATTATTTACACCTCTTGGTTCAGTCTGTTTAGGTCGGCGTGAACACTGCAAAACTCAGATCTGCACCAAACGACCACAACCCTGGTCCACCATATTTCAGGTGGTCTGGGTCCACATTACAAGTGAATCCTGGAGCGGTTCTTTGGAAGTATGAAAGCGACCGAACCATATACAGTATATTATTTCCATATATTTCCATGTGTGATCATCACAAGGTTATTATTTTCGCTGCTGGTGAGTTCAAAATAGCCAAATGATGTTCTGATACAAAACAAATACCTCTTATGTATAATTCAGGTGACAGTAGCCTAGATTGTAGCTAGTACATAATTAATCACAGAGAGCGGAAAAAGTATAGTATTTCATTTCAAGCCTAAGTGGAGTTCACTAGACTATTTTTGTTCCCATATGTTGGTTAGGATTCAAAATGATATGTCCAATAAAAGACTGCCCATGCATTATCACCTGGCTTTGTTTTAGATAGTTTGGTTTGTTTGTCAGTTGGCAACGTGAAACATAACAAAAGTCAGATAATTTCTGTATTTCATGCAGAGTACACAATTAACAACAGAGTACCTTGTTATTATAGCGGAATGTGTTTAATGAGATAAACAACTATTCTTAGTTCTATTCAATACTATTAAATTTCTTAGGCCATTATCTAAAACCTGACTGTGGAAGCTCTTCCACACAGGAGCTTATTCAACAGGTGCAAATGAAGAAAATATCCAACATTTATAGAAAAGGAGATTCCCACACATTGGGCGTTATATATATCAATATACTGTTACTGTATGTGTAAAAAGTTTATAGTTGATAATATTGTGTACTTAAAACATAAAATATGCATGCCAACTGTTTTAAGTCCTTATACAGTACCACTGGGTGGAAAACGTAATTTTTCTGATTAAAAATAAGCAAGAATAGGGAGGAATACATATTACTGAGGTTAAAAGCCCTCCACCAGGGGCCAAAAGGCCCCCTCGAGAGCATATTGGTCTAAAATGATGATACATTATCCAAGTTGTAAAATCATTCTATTCATGCCACGTTTTGAGAAATGTAAGAAATTCCAGAAATGTAATTGGTCTCCTTTAAATGTTATCTAAAACGTCTCATGTCTACAAGCTGGCAAGGTCTATCCCTTTTTTTTTTTTGATTTTATTTATAGCATTTTTAGCTTTTTTGGTCAACGCAGGACCTTTTGGCCACGCAGGACCGACAGAGGAGAGAGGGTGAAACGGGAGGAGAAGAGGGGAAGACATGCGGCATATGGCCACCGGGTCGGGAAATCGAACCCGGGGCTATGTGGTGTGCTACTGGAGCGCCTGGCAAGGCATATCCTAATGGTAGCTAGAAGTTATTTTGTTTGGTCAAAATAAGGTAGGTAAGTTAAAATCACTGATTATTGGACTACTGCAGAAAATCAAAATAAAATAAAATCATCCAAATGTTTTCACTCATGACATTATGTCAACCCAATCAACCATTAGAGGGCCCTTTTACCCCAATGAAGAGGGGATTTTTTGTCCCAAATATGGTCAAACATTTTCTTTTATTAAAAAGCTGTTGTGATCTTCTCCAATTGGATTATTTATCCTAAGACCTTTGTAAGAACATAATACATAATAATTTCAGAGCTGTGTTATTTTTAAAATGACAAAATATTAGATAAGTTTAGCTTAAAGGCCAACTAGCAGGTTGTATTTTTGTTCAATAAACAATGTGACTAGGGCAACGGTGACTTTCATGAAGAGGGAAAAAAAGTATCTAAATTGACCCAGTTTTAGCGTTTTTATCAAAAATGTTGTCGACCAAACCACAACCTCCACGCACATGCATATTTTAATCCATGGTTCATAACGTGCGTGTGTCATCTTAATGATGACGTCACACAAGGTGCAGGGCAGCGAGGGGCTCTGAGAGTCACAGCAGGTAGTGGCATGAAGCAGAGAGCCTTGCTACTACTAGCCTAGGAGCTAGTCTCTGTTTCACCTAACACTATTGCTCCGTGATCATAGCCATTCATCTCTAAAGCTAACCACTATTTGTAAAAGCCACAACCACGTTACCATATTTATAATAATGTAAATCATTGTGTCGTTGTACATATTGTGTTTATAACGTTAGTAGCTAAGTTAGCTAGCTTGGTAGCCAGCATTCTTGAAACTCCTAACATCACCCGATATAAAATGGTTCTCTCCTCTTTGTATACCTTTGTCCTCACAAGTATTCTGCCAGGGAACTTATGGACACGACAATAGTAGTAGTTATAAGGTGTTTGAGCTTGTAACGTTAACGTTAGTTAGCTAATAGATATCGTGGTAGCCCGTTTCGTGACTGTGATGCACCGAGTGCTATCCGAGGGGGCTGCTATCGTATCAACATGCCGTGACGTGTAGCTTGCTAGCCGTCATGATGCGTGCAGTGCTTTGCCCCACAGGTCTGAGAAGAGGACCTGCACATTTTACTCGTTCCCCAAACTCTTTTACATGGCCCGATTTAAAATGGTTCACGACAGTAGACATAATGCTAACGTTAGCGGGGTAACGTTAGCCAGAGCCATATAGCCAGTAGTACTATGACCCGGAAGGGCATAAGGCATAAGTTGCCTCGAGTGACGTCACAGCCCTGCTAGCGTCTGATAAGCTTTTTCATTTGCTCCGTGCATGTTATTCGTGCATGGACCTTTTTAACCCTTTCTGCGTGGCATTTCCGGCGTCAAATGGAAAAAAATAAATAATGAAATTAGATACCAATGATGTAAACTACCCATAATTGCAGAGTAGAGTTTAACCTGCAAGTTGGCCTTTAAAATGTTTTGGTGGAATAACTTCCTAGTTTGAGATGAGTTATCTTGGTGACTTAGATTAACTCATTCAACGTCAGGCGGCTCTCGACATCTCTGCTCTCTAGCGCCAGCTTTCCATTGCCTATTTTCACAACATTTCACGATCTTTGTGGATCTATTGTATATTCTATATTATAGCTATGGAGAAAATAGTCCGTCTCATTTGACAGACACTATTTGTAGTCCAATATGTAAAAAAGAGTACATTTTTTCATGTATATGTTCGCGTGTTATCCCGTGGTGAATATTGTATAGTTTCAGAGTGATCCGGGCTAATTTCTGGAAGCTGAGTTATAGAGCGCTACAGATGCAGCACTGAAAATTCAGATCCTTTCTGCTGCCCTTCTGCTGCTCCTCTGCCACTTTAGAACTAGCACTCAGGTGTTATATTTTGGGGGCTGGTGGCTGGCTCCCAAAGTGAACAAAGGTTGGGTACTTAACTTAAGTGCTCCCCCAGGGGGGGGGGAGGGGGGGAGGGGGCTACTGCCCTCAGACCCCCAAGATAATTTTTAATAAGTGGGTTCGGGGCAGTCTGACTTGGGGTACTGCCCATATATTAGTGTTGCAATGCATGATAAGTAAACAGTGAAAAAAGCTAAGGAATCGGATGGAGCTGGGGCGTTTGGGACCGTTGCGATCAATGTGAAATCATTGTAGGATCAAAGTAGGATTGATGTCATATAGTACCTTTGCTAGGAGTTATTCCAAAATGAATATTCCAATTGTCTGATCGCGATTTTCAGTATTGATGTCCATCGGGTCCCTGACATGAAATGGCACAAAATATGCATCAAGTGTGCTGGACGCGTTCCAAGTTGCTCGAATGAAGCGTTTCACTTGCCCTGGTCCAAATTCTCCGCCCCGGACCATATAGAATGTAACACACAGTGTGAAATAAGGTTTCAAAGGGTAGGCGATACTGCCACCTAGCAGGATTCGGCCCGGCATTGCACTCTCGAGGTCTCAGAATAAGTTCCAATGATAACACAGAGGTCCGTGAGAGTGTATAGAATATTAAAATAAATAAAAATAAAAAGTGACCAAATAACGAGTATACTCGTATAGTGCAGTATAAGTGCAGTATACTCGTTATTGGCGGTGAACCGCTGGCGGCCAATAACGAGTATACTCATGATTGGCACAGAAAGTGTTAATAAACTAGGAAATCTTTGAAATAAAATGTTATGCCATATAGAATTTTGGGAGAAAATAGCCACCAGCCTTTTAGCCCCATGGTACCCTAATCCAATTATAAGTGGAAATGAGTTTAATAACATATTTATAGGAATGATGTGTAATTGTGGTGGCTGTTGACCGTGAGCGGTACTGCATCTGTGTTTTAATATATTTCCCATGATTGTCTTTACTTTGTCACATCTGTGTGCTTTCTTTTTTTGTATGCAGACTTTCTGGCCAACGGTACTGCAGCCCCAAGGCTCCAACCAGCAGACTCCAGGCTCTAACCAGCAGCCCCAAGGCTCTAACCAGCAGCCCCAAGGCTCTAACCAGCAGCCCCAAGGCTCCAACCAGCAGACTCCAGGCTCTAACCAGCAGCCCCAAGGCTCTAACCAGCAGCCCCAAGGCTCTAACCAGCAGCCCCAAGGCTCTAACCAGCAGACTCCAGGCTCTAACCAGCAGACTCCAGGCTCTAACCAGCAGACCCCAGGCTCTAACCAGCAGACTCCAGGCTCTAACCAGCAGACTCCAGGCTCTAACCAGCAGACCCCAGGCTCTAACCAGCAGACTCCAGGCTCTAACCAGCAGACTCCAGGCTCTAACCAGCAGACCCCAGGCTCTAACCAGCAGACCCCAGGCTCTAACCAGCAGACCCCAGGCTCTAACCAGCAGACCCCAGGCTCTAACCAGCAGACCCCAGGCTCTAACCAGCAGACCCCAGGCTCTAACCAGCAGACTCCAGGCTCTAACCAGCAGACTCCAGGCAGTCAGACTCATGAACAAATAACACTAACTGTTACCTGTCTGCCCACCAATCTCTCTCTCTCACTCACACACACACAGACACACACACACACACACACACACACACACACACACACGCACACACACACACACACACACACACACACACACACACACACACACACACACACACACACACACACAGATGGAACTATGCACACCGCACAAGACATGAGAACAATCAAACACACATTGCAGAACATGCATATCTACTGTACACACACTGCACCCCACACTTTACACACACATTACCACTGCTCTGTATGCATATTTTGTATATTATATATTGTGCCATATCCTTAATGCTACCTTCAACGTTACTCTTGTGCTGCTACCTTGCTTTTTTGCTACTTCTATTGCCTTTTTTTTTTTTTTTTTTCTTTTTTTTTAATACTTTATCCCATTTAATTTGATCCCTTGTTTTTATTCAATTTTATTTTAACTAAGTGCAATTGTAAGGTTGAGGAACCAAAACAAAAATTATTTCACTCTATGTATAAGTTCAAATCTTCTTTTTCCATAACCTACATTCACTCAGGCCATTATCTAACACTCAGTGAGAAAGCCCCCTCAGTGGCCCCACTATAGATTAGATACAGCTCCAGCCTTGAACATGTGTTGGTTACACACCTGAGCTTTCATACACATGCACCTCACTGACCCAGGGAGAGCAAGCAACCTGACCTGGGTTAATTGTTACTCTGTAGGTTATGTCACACTGCGCATACAATGGATAGCTAATAACCTCGACCCCGACCTGGCATACCGTGCGGCAAATGACTAAATGTAAATGTAATAATGTTCACTGGGGTGCAATGGAGCAGGACTAGTACGACCTACAGTAGTAATTATGTTTGTAATCAGCTAGTTCATTTTCTATTTAGCTTTTTATGTCCTGCTAATATTATCATTGTTATGATGTTTGATGTTGTTGTTATTATTATTATTGCTAATTTGGTTGTTGATGTAGTTGCTGTTTTATTTTATATCCTAGTACCCTGAAAAGTGCTATCCAAAGTGCTATTTTTATGTAATAAAAAATGTATGCAATATGAGACATAGAAGTAGTTTGAGAGGATGTAATATAATCTTTCACTTCACCTGCATTGTTATAGGCATGCAACAAATGTATCTATTCATCCATTCATTCATCCATCTGTACAGTCTACCTCTTTTCTTTTTTAATATGCAAGGGTGACATCCAAAAACCCACAATAGCCATCGACAACCTCAATCACACAGGCAAATACAATCAGATACCAAATACCAGATACTTATTCACATTACATCATGGTCTCTCCAGGAACGGACAGTGTCCCATTGGACGCCAGACCCGAGATAAGTCGGGTTAACTCGCCATCGCTTGAGTGCCAAACCCGTTCTTTCTTTTATTCGCTATTTCCATTCATAATCCATCGAGGGACCCTGATGTTATTGACGTAACATTTAATTCATATGGCCAATTGATGTTGCTTCAGACAGACAGCTATATTTGCTTTAATCAGAGCTGAGTTGATCTAGCTAGTTTTAACTAAGTTAAAACTAGCTAGATCAACTCAGCTCTGATTAAAGCAAATATAGCTGTCTGTCTGAAGCAACATGGGGGCACACCCACCCAGGAAACCACAGTTGAATGTCAATTGGCTCGCTTTCTCTTACGAAACCAGAGTAACACATCAGAATATTCATGTAAATGGAGAGAACGTCTCACAGACACACACACACACGCACACGCACGCGCACACACACTAACACGCACACAATACCTCACAAACACCCACTCTCACACATATAGACACTAGGGTGACCAGATGCAAAAAGTCCAAAAGTGGGACAACAGTAAGATTTTGGTGGGACAAAGTGGGACAACAGTACGATTTTGGTGGGACAAAGTGGGACAGATAGATAATGTAATTTTTTTTATTAGAATAACTGCCATGGTCTTCACTGAATAGATTTAAATCAAAGGTTAAAGGTTAAATCAAAATAAATACAAATTAAATACCACCTAACATGTTTTAAATATTCAAACGTCATCACTTGACAGGAATGTCTTGTGTTTGATATTCCCTGTTAACACAGAACTAGGGAAAACAGTGTAGTATAATACAAAAATAATAATACAAATAAATTGTGTTTCTATATTAGAATAACTGCCATGGTCTTCACCGAATAGATTTAAATCAAAGGTTAAAGGTTACCACAGTCGGCTGACCTGTATGAATGGGAGTGTTGTACTGTGTGATAGACACTTGTTATCTCAGCTGCAGTGACCTTGTCCGTCTGGCTATCATTGTTTGGTTTAAAAAGAAACGTATCCATAGATCTGGATGTTTCTTTTTGGTGACCCACTTTCAAGTGAGACTCACGTCCACTGTGGCGCTTCAAGTTGTATTCTCCTCCATGCGCAATTGAAAACGAACTATGACACAAAACACAGAAAGCCTGCTGCGGATTGCCTGCCATCTGCCTCACCCAGTCATGTGTCGTTTGCCAGTCTTGGTTGTAACTGCAGGTCCGTTTCTTTTTACTGCTTTCCATCTTGAACTAGTTCGCTTGTAATGTTGTTTTTTTTTTTTTGACCAATCAGATTTGCGATATGAGGTAGCGTCACGACTCAGTCTCAGTCACGTCACAAGCAGGCAAGCAGCACGCTAAAGTACTATAACCAATCAGAGCAATGTGTGTGGACAAGAGGCGGGTTGCTACGTTTACTGTCTGTAGGGAGGGGCTTTTAGACGCATGTTTTTTTTGGCTTCGAAAAGAGGGACATCCTCTCAATATGAGGGACGCGGGACATTTGGTCAAATGGTGGGACAGTACAACCAAAAGGGGGACACCTGGTCACCCTAATAGACACACTCGCATATTAATAACTACATAATCACACATACGCACACACATACATACACTCTCTCACTCTCACACACACACATTCATGTGACCCCCCCCCCCCCCCCCCCCCCCCCCCCCCCCCCCCCGCTAACTCACTCACCAGGACACCCTGTGACCACTGTCTCATCTAAAACAAGACAAACTGGTTTTAGGTTAAGTAGATCACACTCACACACACACACACACATCAGAAAACACTCAAACAGAGACAACGAACCACTTCTATTAACACATTCCCGCCCGACCACGGATATGTCCGTGTTTCGGCGCCATGCTTAGAGGACCAACACCACGGATATGTCCGTGGCAAGGTTGTTTTGGCTTTTATTCCATTGTAATAACCTACTCAATGTCACAGAGCAGCACTGCAGATTTACCCCACTCTTCGAATTCTGAAAAGTGCATTACCGGCCAGATACTCTTAGGGGTGCTGTCTCGATAATGCAGTGTTCCCTGTGGCAGAACGGTGCACTCTTTTTTTTTACTTTCAATGGAGTTTACTGTTAGCTGGATTCTATATGTGTAGCGTGTAGCTTGGAATACCTTTTGGGACGCCAAATTCACTATGCAGTAAAGGAATATATCATCAGCCAATGGACATATCGATCTACCAGATGGCGATCGATAACTGAGAAATCCTTTTGGGGATCCAACCGGCCCACAGTAAGATCTTTTTCACATAAATTACACGCTGATCAGGCCTTGCTTTGTTAGCCAACCAGCCGATCAGCGAATGTGGCTACTGAGGCTAACGCGGTTATTGGTAATCAATAATCAGAAACGACGTCCCCCGCCCCCCCCTTCATGCATTCATGGTGGACCATGAATACCGATAATATGCATTTTGCGTTTTAGCTCCAGCTTCTGTAGTGCCGAAACGCTGTTTGATTTAATGTTATTAGCTTAGCGCCCTGTATCTCGCCTTCCAGGAAATATATTAGACCAAACCCCATATAACGCTTATATTCACAAGGCTATAAAATGAGAACGTATTGATGAAAAAATTATTTCTTTAAGACATTTTGAAGGGACGGTTTATGGTCTCAATTGACAATGAGAATGGACAGATAGCAATACTATAAAGTAGATTTAGCTCTACAAACAGCCTCACATACAATGCAAGTCTGTTTTGAAATGCTGGCCCTCTAGAGCAGTGATTCCCAACCTGGGGTCCGCGGACCGGGGGCGCAGGGGGTCCGCCAGACCACAGATGATTTGATTTTTTATTTTATTTTTGTATAATTTTTTTTTTCAGAGAAATATTTAATTAGCATATTTTTATCATCAGAAGCATGAATAGTCTCTCCACTACAACAAAAAATAAAGATAAATAAATAAACATCTAGACATGATTTTTGAACGTTAACAGTAGGCTACCGGGTAGC
This sequence comes from Notolepis coatsorum, assembly GCF_963971535.1. Taxonomy (NCBI): domain Eukaryota; kingdom Metazoa; phylum Chordata; class Actinopteri; order Aulopiformes; family Paralepididae; genus Notolepis; species Notolepis coatsorum. The sequence goes on along the minus strand of NC_140169.1, from coordinate 110,497,101 downwards.
CGCTAAAACGCGAATCAGTTGACTATCACTTTCTGTAGCTAGCCTAGCACGCTAGTTAACTTTCTCAGCTCGTCTGCAGTCAGCCGCCAGAGGCGAAAATGTGTGACAAACGAAAAGGAGATGACGGCAGCTCATCTGCAAAAAAAGTTAGGACCTACAGCAATCGCGAAAATTACATCACCATGGGCTTCACTGAGGGACCAGACAAACGACCCGAGTGTGTGATTTGTGGAGAAAAGTTGGCAAACTCGAGCCTGAAGCCCAGCAAGCTGAAGAGACATCAGGCGTCTAAGCACCCAGAAACCGTTGGGAAGGATCCGGACTTTTTTCGGAGGAAAGAACAGTCTCTCAAGGCGAACAAGCCTGTTGATGTTAGAGTAGCGTGGCAGTGGCAGTGATTTACAGAAGGCTACCGAAGCCTCCTTTGAGTGTTCGCTTTTAATTGCAAAAGCAAAGAAACCGCACAATATTGGCGAGCAGCTCATCAAACCAGACTGCATCAAAATGGTTTAGAAACTGTGCGGCCCACAGGTGGCGGATAAACTAAAATCAGTACCACTCTCGAACAATGTAGTGAAAGACCAAATTGATAAGATGTCAAGTGATTGCGAGCAGCAGCTGTCAGAAAAGCTTAGAAAGGGTCCATTTGCCATACAACTTGATGAAACTACAACTGTTGCAGACGAGGCTGTGCTCATCGTTTATGTGCAATATATCGAAAATGAGGATCTGAAGCAGGACATTCTCATGTCAGTCAACCTTACTACCACCACTTGAGGTGAGGATATTTTTACTGCAGTGGATTCTTACTTCATTCAACATAAATGCAAATCGTTCACCATTAGGACCTGATTTGAGAGGATGTATACAGGATTTGAATATTGGCCAAAAATGTTAACTACATATGGTGCAAGATTAGATTTGTTGATTGAAGGCACAAGTCAAAGAAGCATAGTGGGTCTAATTATGATGCATATGCCTGTGTATAAGCAGTTTGTTATTAAAATGACAAAAAAAAGTATTAAAATGACAAAAAAAAGTATTTTATGGTATTTTATTAGGAGTGGGGTCCAGGAATTTCATCAGAGATGTTTGGGGGTCCCTGGGGGAAAAAAGGTTGGGAACCCCTGCTCTAGAGTGATATTAGACGGCCCCAAATGGCCCCGAATGTGTTAAACAGTAAAACACACAACAGTAGATCAAGCTGTGTGTCACTGAGAGATTCTGATATCCTGTGGACTAATGTGGAAAATGCCTTGCTGCTGTTTGCAAATAAATCAAACTTTGGACCATGGGTCTGCAACCACTTGTTTCCAGCCTTTTCTTCTCCTCCGAGCGGATTCTGAACCAAACGTGACGAATTCAGTCACGACATTATCATTGGGAATGGGTCTGAGATCGCAAACGTCCAATACCGCCGCCTAACGCCTTGCGTCCGGTATTGCACATCCTTGGAATCTCTCTGGCTTGGCCTGTACGTCGATCTAAAAAGTCCGGTCCGGGTTTTCCTTGTCGGGCAGGAGTAACGTTTATAACACATGGATTGGGGATAATCAAGCAGCGCCAATTCATGTTCTTTGGTGGATTATGTTGGCAACACGATCGACATCAATACTTGGAATGGCGATCAGATAATTGGAATATTCTTTTTGCAGTACATCCTAGTCAAGGTAAGTGCTATATGGTATCAATGCGTTGATCCAATAATTCCTTCCCCGCGATTGCAGCGTGTGTCTGTAATGTACTGTGTAACGTATTCCGTTGGTGACGATCGAAGCGTAGAATCCCCCCCCCACCCTTTCATGCATGATGAAACATAATACCGATAATATAGTGTTGATTTCAGAATGATTGTTGATCCAGGCGAGGAATGGCACGGTTTCTAGTGAATGCACTAAACGCTGCTTAGCGGCGTTTCCTGGGATTACACAGAATTACTCTAAAACTATACTCATATTCACCATGGTATAAAACGGGAATGTATGGATGACTGTGGTATAATTAATGCTTAATAATACCAGTTCTTCTTTTTTTTAAACTTTGACCAGTCAGCTGGTTCTTTTAGCGTTTATCGCTTTTTCATTGCATTCATACTTGGTCAAGTTCGACCGACAGAAGCAGGCTGAAAGGGTTCAGATGGGGGGGAAGACACTCTGGGAAAGGCACGGCTGCCGTCCGGGATTCGAACGCGCTCAGCCCCAGATCCGTGACGAGCACGGTTGTCCACGGCGCTGAAATAGCACTCGCGGTACGTGGTGAGCTACTGGAGCTCCCCCTTAATACCAGTTCTTCAGTGCCACTCACGAGATTTCTCTGGTTTTTTTATAGGTGGTTGCATGCCACTCACGAGATTTCTCGGAATTATTATTATTATTATTTTTTTGCGATCTGAAAAATTATTGCATCACCCGAGCCTACCCGAGTATAGCCCAGGGGCGCCGGCGATCACTGTGGAAAAAAGCGCCCCCTGTCGTCTCCCAGATGACATAAGTGATTTTGGAATGGACTCAATGAAAATGAATGGGGGAAAAAATCCGGTACTCCACATTTTCCAGTTCACTGATCCAGCCGGGGTTACTAGAGTTCATTCTGGAGCCTCAGATCCCCGCGGATCATGGAGTTCTACTGTATCGCGTTGGATCCATACACGTACAAATTTTTTCGAATGGTGATCAGGAATTGGAATATACCAGTTGGATACCATCTGATGTCAGGTAAGGACTCTATGTTATCAGTGGTAGGATAATCAGAGTAAGTTTGATGAAGTTATAAGCTGTTTTGTGAAATGTCTTCTTTCGGTTTCACTGTAAAAGTCCGTGAGGAAATCAACGGAGCGATTATCAGTGCGCGGCCGTAATGTGCGTGCGTGCACGTATAATATTGATCATCTAGCGTTTATTTGAAAACGATTCATAAAAAGGGCGACGAATATCAACGTTGTGGAATATTCCACTAAAAGACGATTTTCATAGAATGCTCCAGAATGAGCTGTTTTTTATATCAAAACGGGGGCTTTTCTAACTGCTCTGAAACGGCAACGACGCGATAAAAAAACAATCTGCCTTCACAGCACTGACTGGAAAATAGTCTTTGATAATGCGATGGGCAGATTAGACACATAGCCATAATTTAAAACATAGATTAGGCAATATTAACGTTAACATTGGCGCCGATGGTGGCATTCAAGCGGTAAAACGGAAAACCAGGCGTGGCGCTGAAAGTGTTAATAATCGGTGTTTATCTTCCAATATGACTCAATAATTGTCTTAAAACCCCATGACCAGGCCAGCCTCACCAAGGGGCAATACTAAGGGAAGATTTCTGTGTGTTGACAAGACTCGGAATGTTGCAATTTTGCATATAGAACTGGCCTGGCAGCTGACTTACTAGAGGAAAATAGTACTGGCTGATTGCATCAACATGTGAAATGTTAGAACAAAAGAGATGTTAATTCAACCCCAGAGCTCAGACAATGACCTGGCTGACTCAAGTTCAAGTTCAAGTTCTTTAATAGTTGTCATACAGAAGTACAGAATACTTTCATACAAAATGCTTCTTACTGTTACGCTCCAGAGACTGTGCTAGACAAGATAGTATCAAATAACATAATAACATAATATAGCATGAATTTAGACTAAGGTGTGAGCCACGTGAAATTACAAGCAGTTTGAACACAGCTGTTCGAAAGCAGGAAGCCTGCTCTGCAAATCATCTAGATTAGAATGAGATACAAAATGGATTGGCTTTTAGCTGAATTAAGGTTTAGAAAATAAACTAAAGTAATTAGGGATGCTCGATATTGGCTTTTTTACCGATACCGATATACCGATATTGTCCAACTCTTAATTTCCGATACCGATATCAACCGATACCGATATATGCAGGGTCCCCCCCCCCCCCCCCCAAAAAACGGAATAATTTCAGGTAATTAACATTACATATCTCTTGTTGTGGAATTAACACAACATTATGCATACTTTTGACAATAAATAAAATCAGAATTTGTTCTTACTTGCTTGCCTTGGTAAATAAAGGTTATAGAAATGTAAAAAAAAAAAAAAAAAAAAATTTAAACCGATACCGATATTTTCCGATATCACATTTTAATGCCGATATCGGCCGATAATATCGGTAGGCCGATAATATCGGACATCCCTAAAAGTAACATATATTCAAGGTACTATGTGTTAATACAAATCTGGCTAAGCATAGCCCCAACAAAGAAGACAAGGGAATATTTCTAATTATATTCCCACGCTGAGATGAAAATATGTAGTAAATAAAGTGGTTTAGGTCAAGAATAATATGCAAATGTAATGTCTTGAAGGAACATGCGTGTAGGAAGATCCTAATTTAAACTAATGAGTAAAACATATGGTTGGAGCAATATAATTGTCTATTTGTGTTATACTATGTGTAGCAACCTGGAAAATACACCTATTATCCAGATGTGCTGACTTGCCTTTCTATCTCCCCTGATGCACCAAGACATTCTAATTAGTCTCCGCTAATATTCTCTCGAACAATGATGCTCGCCCCTCCTTGTTCTACTCACTGGAATATGGATTATGAACAGGATTACTGGACCCTACTCTATCAGCCTCTTCCTTGTGACTAGTTGGGGGCGCCAGCAAGGGGCGGTGGCAGGCAGAGAGCGTACGTGAGAGACGGAGAAGGAAGTGGACGGAAGTGCGAGGAAGCAGCCTCTTCGACATTGGACTTGGACCGGTTCGGTCGTGTCTGGAGAGCCCCGTATTGAACCTGAGTATATTACGGGTTATCCTATGAATGTACTCGTAGTGGAGCCTTGCATGTTTCTCCCTGAATATCCCTAGTGATATACCACAAGTTATCCTAGAATAAGAACGGTATAGCCGAGTTGGGCTTAAGTTAAAGTTATTCCCTCTAGCGAGGCGCCCCGCCAGCGTGGCACGAAGAGGACCGGTGTTTAGGAGCACCCTGCGTTATGACATATCCCGTCTAGCAGAAGGGCTGTTTGGGACCCAGAGTTTAGCTGCAGTGTGAGTGAGGGCAAGTTAGATCCGCGTGTCGACCCAGCACCAACTCTACAACCAGTCCGCTCCGGCTGTCTACAACCAGATCTGCACCCGGCTGCCTTCAGAGACCGACAGAGGTCGCTACCACCCAGCACACGCTCTCAGCCCAACACTGCCCTCTGCTCCAACCCCGCCGAGAGCGTTCAACGCCATCTTGCCTTCCGGACGACGGTGGCGCGACGAGGCCGCCATTTTGGATGAGTACAAATGAGCATCTATGCTCCGGAGCTATTACACCGTACACAGTGTGGTGCAGCCTGCGGGCGGAGTTAACGTTGCTACTACAGTTCATAAGGGGAACCCCAAACAATATATGCCGGCATTAAGATAGGACTTGTGTTTGGTATTTGTGGGCCCACCTTTTGATTTCTTTTCATTTTCTTAGAGTGTGATAACATGTTTGCTCTTTAATAATATTTTCCCATTTAATTAACCCTTTCCCTTTGGGGAGGTTACAGACCTGGCGCATCATAAGCAAAGCCTTAGGGAGGTGTTATGCTTGCCATATAATTAAAGCCTGATAAGAGGTATTATACCGGGTACTGACCCAGACGTGGGTGAGGAGTCCAACACATTGACGTATATTAGCCCTGGCACTAACACAGAGGTGTGTGTAGAATATACGTAGACATGGTCTGTGTTGCTTGCATCCTTGTAACTAAACGGTAACAAATAACAGTAAAGAATTAGATGGGAGTTCTGTGTGCGTGTCCATTCCTGAGCCGTATTAACTCTTTTGGTGTGGGTAACATATATACTATTAACCCCTTCCTATTCAACTTTCCCTTTCCTACTGTAAGGTTTCTAGTGTCAACGAGGGAGGGTACTGCTTGCGGGGGGAACCAAGTTATTTATTTACAATCCAGTCACTAGGTGTGGGAGGGTGCTAGAGAAGTGAGAGCGTGTTGGGGAGTACTGCTGACCGGCCTGGAAGGGAGAGGAAGACCAGAGTACCGGACCAGGTTCGTAAATCCCGAGCCCCATCCACTCCCACTGCCAGCCTCCAGTTGACGCTCCAGACCCAAAGACGGAGGTGCAGCTAGCCAGAGTTCTACTGTGTCTCGCTACCCAGTGACTGTGCACACCCGTTCCCACGAAGCAGGGATAATCCACCCTGCTACATATGGTAAAAATGTGATAAAGAATAATAGAATGTGCCTCAGAACCAGACCTAGAATAATATGTGTATTATGCTAAACAAAATAATGGTTTAAACTGATTTTGATATAGAACCAATTTGGAATTAAAGTCTGACCGTTAAGTCAGGGGTGGGTTTAGAACCGGCCGCCGGTTTGAATCTGACCCAAGTAACCTACGATTGGATGGGCGTCACCAGGCCGACCTCTAAATTCATTCATAAAAAGGGATGCTCTGGGAACCGAAGGGGAGAAAAAAAAGATTGTGAAGAAGACGACTACGACCTCCAGTGAAACCTCATCGATGAAGAACTTTTTGATATCGAGTCGACATATTTAGAAGACAAAGCCTATGCTGGTCTGGACACTTTTTGTACAACTACTTTGAGAACCTGTGAATCTTGTTTGAGTATCAGTGACTCCCAGCGCTGGTGACTTCTACCGCGTGTGCTTTTAACACTTTGAGTGCCAGCCTACCCCGTCCTATAAAGCCTGTTGAATGCCAACGGTCTATTCAATGACAGAACGCTCACATTTGTGAACGCACAAACTATATCTTAAATTATGGCTATGTGTCTAATATGACCGTCGCTTATCAATGACTTGTTTGCAGTCAACATTGTCGAAACGGATTGTTTTTTAATCGGTTCATTTCAGTTTTTTTACCATTTTGAAAAACGCTAGTTTTTTGAAAGTTTCAGAAAAAAATTAAGATTCTGTGATAATCGCTTTTTACTGGAATACACAAAACACGTTGTCATTTTTCGGTCTATTTATGTGCCCGCTACCCCGCGCAGACTACCCCGCCGGAGCGAGGATGGGAGGCTGATCTGCTACACCTGTCAACAGCCCGGCCATATCGGCCGCGAGTGCCCCCACGCGATGGGAGAACCACGCCGGACGGAAGCACCGGGCTGCGAGGTTCCTCGCCCGCCAGTACAGGGCGTCACCCACCCAGCAGCCGGCGGGTCGTCCGACCTGGTGACCGCCAGACGATGGGCTGGAGAGAGAGGTGTAGTGACGTGCCAGATGATACGCCACCAAGGCGGCCGGCCCGACGGACGCGCTGGTGGCCGGAGGCCCGAGGCGCGGAACGGCCCGCCGCGGGGCCCCGCACTGGTCGCGAGGCCAACCGAAGAGGTGAGCCCACGGGAGCCGCCGGAAGTCAACAGCGGAGGGTATGTGACGATCTCGGCAGAAGAAGTTCGGGCTCGCTTGCTCCGGGCTGCGCGTGGTCGGCCGGCCTCCGTCCGTGCTCGCCGGAGCCCCGAGAAGCGGACCAATCCGTCGGAGGTCCCAGTGGTCGGCGCCAGGCAGATAACGGCTCAGAAGGGAGACAGTGGCTATAGCTGGGACGAGATACGGCGGTTCCAAGGGGAGGACCCGGAGGTGGGGCCCGTACGAGAGGCGGTGATGAAGGGGAGCTGCCCCGCCGGAGTGCGACTGCAAGAGGCGAGCCCGCTTATACGTAAGCTCTACGGGCAGTGGGAACGGTTCCGTCTGCAGAATGGGGTACTATTCAGGCGAGTTAGTGACCCTCGAGGGGGAGAAGAGATACTCCAGTTGGTGGTGCCGGGGGTGCTGCGGCGGCACGTATATGAGATTCAACATGTCCTTGGGGGACATTTGGGCGAACGCGGGACACTAGGGTTAATGGGGCGGGGCTATTACTGGACAGGGATGGCGGCCGAGGTGAAGGTCTGGAGGCAACAGTGTACACGGTGTGCCCCGGCTCGAGACGTGGTCCCGAGGGATTGGGCCCCAGGACATACACCTACGGGACTGCCCGAGGCGGGGGGAAGCGCGCGCGGATCCCCCGGAGGATGCATGAACCTGCACAGAGCTCCTCCGAGGCTGGTGATTCCCCCCTTGGTGACTCCACCCCTCCTTCATCCTCTCGTGTTGTTACCCGGGAGGGCAAGAAGACGGACACGGGAGCTGAGAGGGGGGAGTCGGACCAATCCGGCCCCAGAGGAGCACTAGAGGTCGGCTACCCGCTCGGTATCGCCAGGACTACGTGCTCCAGAGTGTGTTTGTTGAACAGTGTTTCCGATTCATGAAGGAGTGTGTGAAACTGTTAGCATAGTGTGTGATTGTCGATCTATGCGGGAAACTGTTGGTCTCAGGACCGTTTTCATGCATGCGTTGGTTGGTGTTTTGTTGTGTTAACTTGCAGAGGACTTAGCAAGTTCAAAGTGGGGGGAAATGTAGCAACCTGGAAAATATACCTATTATCCAGATGTGCTGACTTGCCTTTCTATCTCCCCTGATGCACCAAGACATTCTAATTAGTGTCCGCTAATATTCTCTCGAACAATGATGCTCGCCCCTCCTTGTTCTACTCACTGGAATATGGATTATGAACAGGATTACTGGACCCTACTCTATCAGCCTCTTCCTTGTGACTAGTTGGCGGCGCCAGCAGGGGGCGGTGACAGGCAGAGAGCGTACGTGAGAGACGGAGAAGGAAGTGGATGGAAGTGCGAGGAAGCAGCCTCTTCGATATTGGACTTGGACCGGTTCGGTCGTGTCTGGAGAGCCCCGTCTTGAACCTGAGTATATTACGGGTTATCCTATGAATGTACTCGTAGTGGAGCCTTGCATGTTTCTCCCTGAATATCCCTAGTGATATACCACGAGTTATCCTAAAATAAGAACGGTATAGCCGAGTTGGGCTTAAGTTAAAGTTATTCCCTCTAGCGAGGCGCCCCGCCAGCGTGGCGCGAAGAGGACCGGTGTTTAGGAGCACCCTGCGTTATGATATATCCCGTCTAGCAGAAGGGCTGTTTGGGACCCAGAGTTTAGCTGCAGTGTGAGTGAGGGCAAGTTAGATCCGCGTGTCGACCCAGCACCAACTCTACAACCAGTCCGCTCCGGCTGTCTACAACCAGATCTGCACCTGGCTGCCTTCAGAGACCGACAGAGGTCGCTACCACCCAGCACACGCTCTCAGCCCAACACTGCCCTCTGCTCCAACCCCGCCGAGAGCGTTCGACGCCATCTTGCCTTCCGGACGACGGTGGCGCGGCGAGGCCGCCATTTTGGATGAGTACAAATGAGCATCTATGCTCCGGAGCTATTACACCGTACACAGTGTGGTGCAGCCTGCGGGCGGAGTTAACGTTGCTACTAGAGTTCATAAGGGGAACCCCAAACAATATATGCCGGCATTAAGATAGGACTTGTGTTTGGTATTTGTGGGCCCACCTTTTGATTTCTTTTCATTTTCTTTGAGTGTGATAACATGTTTGCTCTTTAATAATATTTTCCCATTTAATTAACCCTTTCCCTTTGGGGAGGTTACAGACCTGGCGCATCATAAGCAAAGCCTTAGGGAGGTGTTATGCTTGCCATATAATTAAAGCCTGATAAGAGGTATTATACCGGGTACTGACCCAGACGTGGGTGAGGAGTCCAACACATTGACGTATATTAGCCCTGGCACTAACACAGAGGTGTGTGTAGAATATACGTAGACATGGTCTGTGTTGCTTGCATCCTTGTAACTAAACGGTAACAAATAACAGTAAATTAGATTAGATGGGAGTTCTGTGTGCGTGTCCATTCCTGAGCCGTATTAACTCTTTTGGTGTGGGTAACATATATACTATTAACCCCTTCCTATTCAACCTTCCCTTTCCTACTGTAAGGTTTCTAGTGTCAACGAGGGAGGGTACTGCTTGCGGGGGGAACCAAGTTATTTATTTACAATCCAGTCACTAGGTGTGGGAGGGTGCTAGAGGAGTAATTGGGGGAAGTGAGAGCGTGTTGGGGAGTACTGCTGACCGCCCTGGAAGGGAGAGGAAGACCAGAGTACCGGACCAGGTTCGTAAATCCCGGGCCCCATCCACTCCCACTGCCAGCCTCCAGTTGACGCTCCAGACCCAAAGACGGAGGTGCAGCTAGCCAGAGTTTTACTGTGTCTCGCTACCCAGTGACTGTGCACACCCGTTCCCACGAAGCAGGGATAATCCACCCTGCTACATATGGTAAAAATGTGATAAAGAATAATAGAATGTGCCTCAGAACCAGACCTAGAATAATATGTGTATTATGCTAAACAAAAGAATGGTTTAAACTGATTTTGATATAGAACCAATTTGGAATTAAAGTCTGACCGTTAAGTCAGGGGTGGGTTTAGAACCGGCCGCCGGTTTGAATCTGACCCAAGTAACCTATGATTGGATGGGCGTCACCAGGCCGACCTCTAAATTCATTCATAAAAAGGGATGCTCTGGGAACCGAAGGGGAGAAAAAAAAGATTGTGAAGAAGACGACTACGACCTCCAGTGAAACCTCATCGATGAAGAACTTTTTGATATCGAGTCGACATATTTAGAAGACAAAGCCTATGCTGGTCTGGACACTTTTTGTACAACTACTTTGAGAACCTGTGAATCTTGTTTGAGTATCAGTGACTCCCAGCGCTGGTGACTTCTACCGCGTGTGCTTTTAACACTTTGAGTGCCAGCCTACCCCGTCCTATAAACCCTGTTGAATGCCAACGGTCTATTCAATGACAGAACGCTCACATTTGTGAATGCACAAACTATATCTTAAATGATGGCTATGTGTCTAATATGACCGTCGCTTATCAATGACTTGTTTGCAGTCAACATTGTCGAAACGGATTGTTTTTTAATCGGTTCATTTCTGTTTTTTTACCATTTTGAAAAACACTCGTTTTTTGAAAGTTTCAGAATTTTTTTTAGATTCTGTGATAATTGCTTTTTACTGGAATACACAAAACACGTTGTAATTTTTCAGCCTATTTATGAATCGTTTTCAAATAAACGCTAGATTATCGATAGTATATGTGTACTTATGCACGCTATAGAAGCAGGCTGAAAAATCGATTCTCTTATTTCTTGATCGCACACACACACACACACACACATACACACATACGGGACACGTTGATATATCTGTGAAAATAGGTCTGATTATCCCAAGACTGGTAAAATAGATTCGTTACCTCAGATCAGATGTTCTCCAAAAACATTATTCCAATTCCTGATTGCCATTCTAAATATCGATTGTGTTTATTGATCCAACGATGGGTACTGGAAACACATATTCGATGCTGTTCTGAGGGTCGGCGAAGACTGCAATCGGCTCGGATTACATGCCTGACAAGTAAAAATGTGGATTCTGGATTCTTTTTTTCCCATGCGTTTCATTTAATCCAATCCAATGGGGTGCAATACCATCCGGAGAGATGATAGGGGGTGGTATTTTCCCAATCGAGCTCAGAGAGCGCTCCAGTGGTAACGTGAGGCTAGATTGATTAAACATGAATGGAAATCGCTAATAAATATAAAAAAAAAGATTAAACGACGGCTGGCACTCAATGGTTGGCATGAACTAATGAGAAATCTCGTCGCTGGCACTCAAAGTGTTAAGGGAACACCTATTTTTCTGAGTGCGCAATTTTGTAAACAGTTATTAATTACGACGTGTGTAGTTAATAAAACTGCTGCTTTTTGGTACACTTGGAGCGAACGTTTGGTTTCCAAATCATTCTACAGCACCTCACCACTTTTTGGGACATCAGAAAATAACACTTTAATCCATCTAACCCTTTCACTGCTACACGACGGTCGCCTTCGGTTGTGTGATAGTAAAGGGTTAACCTTCTGTTGTGTGGCAGTGAAAGGGTTAACCAGCTGTCGTGTGACAGTGAAAGGGTTAACCTTCTGTGTGTTGTCGCAGTGAAAGGGTTAACCGTTTTGGTAGTGCGGCAGTGAAAGGGTTAAAGAGACTATATGATTTTTTTTTTTCACAAATTGAACGATAGATACTTGATGTCAAATGGGCAATCGTTTTATATCCATAGCTATGATATTTAATATAGTTTTAGCCCTGCAAACACCGGAATGTATCCCCATTCATTAAAGCGCTGGCACACACGGCCATACGGCCCACAGCGACCTCTGGCGCTGAATGTGTTAATAAACAGGCTGCCTGTTCCTTGTTCAGAAAGTCCAGGTATTCCTCCATCTGAGAATCCCTAGAGAAGCAGGCTGGTTTACACTCCTCCCAGTTTAAAATAATAATTAATAATTAATTAATAATTAATACCCCCCCCCCCCCCCCCCCCCTTGGCCCTACCCCTTTATAATGTAGGTGTTATGTTGAGACAATGAACACACGACCGTGTAGTTTCATAACTTTATTCGACTGACTCTTACGTTACATCACACAACCCTTACTCGAGCGCTACCCACGCCCCTCTCTTAAAGGCACAGTAGCCTACAGTGTAACTGCTAGTGTCTCACAACCTACACATAGCATAACAGGACATAACATTTCCCCCCCTTTCCCTTTTGCAACAGCAATAGAACATTCCAGTCCATCAACCCGTGGCATTTACCCAGTAACATAGTCCCCATGCCAAACGGGTGGAGACCTCACCCTCTGAGGGCGAGCAGGATGGGGAGCAGGGTCTGGTGGTTGTGGTGGGTTACCTCCCACCCTGGGTTGTGGTGGGTTACCTCCCACCCTGGTTGCTTCCAAGCGGGGCTGCCAACTGCGGGTTGCAGCTTGGCCCAGGGATGATGCGGGCAGTGTTGGGGCACCAACCTTATGCAGGCGGTTGGAGTGCCAGCGAGAACCATCATCTAGTCTGTAGGTTGAGGGGTCACTCGGAGGGGTACTGACCAGTATGAGCTCAGCTTGTTCTTGCGGTGGGCATGTTTAATCCTGACCCAATCCCCTGCCGACATAGCGGGGGTCTGTACTCTGTGAGAGGCATCATACCTCCGTTTCATCTGAGCCTGTGAGCTTTGGACCTTATCTCTGGCCTTCTCGAGCCCAGGGCTCTCGCATGCGGGAGCCGGTTCAGCTCTCAAGCAGTCTAGTGGTTGTTTCATTTCTCTCCCAATCATGAGCAGAGCCGAAGAGACCCCTGTGGTGGAGTGCTTGGATGCCCGGATGGTCAGGAGAGTTTGGGTGAGTGCAGCGCTGAAGGTTTTCCCCTCCTCCAGGCAGGCTCAGATTCCATTCTTCAGAGATTTGTTTAGGCGTTCAACGCCGCCGTTACTGTCAGGATGGTAGACCGACGTCCTGATGTGCCTGATGGACCTCAGTGACAGGAACTCCGAGAACTCTGCCGAAATGAATTGAGGCCCATTGTCTGTGGTGATGACACTGGGCAGGCCCCAGCGCCCAAACAGCTTGACGAGGTTGTCGGTATTGCTCTGTGTGGTGATGGAGCTGAGTTCGATGGCTTCTGGCCACTTTGGGTGTAGGTCGTGAACGACCATCAGGTAGCGGGCATGTGCCGGGGCCCCATGAAGCTCTCCGCATAGGTCAACCTGAATGTGCTCCCACGGCGCGGACGGCCACGGGGTCGGGGTGAGGGGTGCTGTAGCCGGTTGGCCCGTTTTCCCACTCAGCAGGCAGCAGGACAGGTACAGTTGCGCACCAGCTCCTCTACGTCGCCGTCTATGTGAGACCACCACACTGTGTCTCTGCAGCGTTGTTTCAACTTAACCACCCCCAGGTGGCCGTCGTGCGCCATGTGCAATACCCTGGCCCTCAGCGCCTCTGGTATAATAGCGCGGTGACCGCGGGCGAGGCACACCTCCCCCAGCAGGAGAGCTCGTCGCGGACTCGGCGGTAGGGGAGCAGTCTGTCCTCCACCGTGGCTGGCCAGCCGTCCTGGATATAGGCACGGAGATTTGCAAATGTCTCATCTTCAGCCGCAGCCTGCTGCAGCTCAGCCAGCGTGACTACTGCGCTGAGCGGTCCATGCAGCATGTGGACCCAGTCCACGTCGTCCTCCGGTTCAGGACTCGCCTCACCAGCCTCTTTTGTCGTAGAGACGGCTCTTGAAAGAAGGTCAGCTACCGTGTTAGAACGCCCCGGCATAAACTCGAGTCCGAGGTTGTACTGATTCAGCCCACCTCAGTAGCCTCATAGGCTTGTGCCCCGCCCCTCGGGTCGCCAGCAGCGCTGTCAGAGACTGATGATCTGTGCGAATGGTGAACGCCCTGCCATACAGGTAGACATGCCAGCGTTCGCAGGCCCACAGACAGGCGAGGGCCTCCCTTTCCCCCACCGAGTATTTCTGCTCGGCTGGTTTGAGGGCCCGAGAGGCAAACGCTACTCGACGCTCTACCCCTCCATGAACCTGGGATAGCACGGCGCCGAGCGCCACCCCAGAGGCGTCACAGGTAACCAAGGTGGGCGCGGTCAGGCTGAAATGCGCCAGTGTTGGCGGGGACGTGAGCTGCTGTTTGATGACGTGCACAGCCTCCCGGCAGGCCGGGGTCCAGTCCCATACAGCATCCTTGCGTAACAGCTGGTGCAGAGGGGCCGTCGAGTCAGAATAGTGTGGCAAGTTTCAAGTTTCAAGTTCAAGTTTCTTTAAGTAGTACAGAATACTTTTATACAAAATGCTGTTACGCTCCAGAGACTGTGCTAGACAAGATAAGTATGAAATAAAATAGGATAGCATGTAAATAGAAGTAAAAATAGAGGTCACGGTGTTCAGTATAGACATATGTACAATGTTCGAATAGAAGTAACTGAGTTACCATACAATATACAATATACTATGCAATGTACTAATATACAATACTATATAGTGCAAAGCAGAAATGGGATGAGGTACAATTTAGGTACAATTTACAGTAAGGTGTACGAGTTGTAGTGCAAATCCTGGGGAAGCCCCCCTCCAATTGTGCGTTCGGCTGAACGTGTCACTCTTTGTAGTCTGCTTCGGTCTTGTGCAGTGCTATTCCCAAACCAGGAGGTGATGTTGCCAGTCAGGATGCTCTCTATTGTACATGAGTAGAAGTTCTTAAGGATCTTCTGACTGACTTGGAACTTCCTTAGGCGTTGAGGAAGTAGAGGCGTTGTTGTGCCTTCTTCACAACACTGTCAATTAGGGGTGGGACAATACATCGATCTAGATCGATATATCGATCTATTATCAATAATCAAATAGGATCGACGCAACGTAAAAAGATCGATTCATATTGCGATACTCTTATTTTGAAAATCCCCGCGAGTCATATCCGCCGGCGCCCAGTATTGTGAAACTCCGTGTACACATTACAGCAGTGTTTGCGTCTGCTGTAAAGCACTACAGATCGTCTATTTTGCGAGCCGATATAAGTCTGTGCAGTTTTTTCCCCGCAACGGGTCAAATGCAGGCGTTGCATCGTCGCCATTCCTTTATGCCAACGTCGCGTTAAATATCTAAATGAACGTCGCGTTGGCTGCTTAAAAGCTAAGCAGCTAACCGTGAGAGAGAACAGGAGAGTGAATGGGACTTGGAAGGAGGAGGGGTGGGGGCTGTGGGGGACTGTGTGTGTGTGTGTGTCTGTGTGTGTCTGTGTGTGTGTTAAAGCTCAATATATAAAAACAAAAGTGAACAGGAGGTCTATTTGTATTAAAAACAATAGATTGTTTTTCATTTAAATGTCTGGAAGAGCTCAAAAATAAATACATCAATTGATATTTCCGTAGCCTTTTTTTAGTTGATCTAAATGTGACTGATTGTGTTAAATGGGCACATAATATCGCCTCATATCGATCGCAGGCACCTGAATTGAATCGTATCGTATCGTGGCAGACTTTGTGATATCGGCAAATATCGTATCGTTGTCCAAAGAATCGATATTGTATCGTATCGTGATGAAACTGATGATTCCCACCCCTACTGTCAATGTGTGTGGTCCATGTCAAGTCCTCGGATATGTGGGCTCCGAGGTACTTAAAACTGTTCACTCTCTCAACCGGTGCCCCGTCGATGCTGAGGGTGCTGTAATCCTTGACCCCCGACCTCATAAAGTCCACAATCATCTCCTTTGTTTTGCTGACGTTCAGGGAGAGGCTGTTCTCCTGGCACCATCCCGCCAGAACCTTGACCTCTTCCAGGTAGGCCCTCTCGTTGTTTGCAGAGATCAGGCCCACCACTACTGTGTCGTCAGCAAATTTGATGATTGTGTTGTTACTCCGCTGAGCTTCACAGTCGTGTGTGTACAGGGAGTAGAGGAGGGGACTCAGAACACAGCCCTGGGGGGCCCCTATGTTGAGGGTGATGGATGAGGAGGTGCAGTTGCCTGCTCTCACCACCTGGGGTCTGCCCGTCAGGAAGTCCAAGACCCACTGGCAGATGTCATAGTTCAAGCCCAGGTCCCTGAGCTTGGCTATGAGTTTGGAGGGGACTATGGTATTGAATGCTGAGCTGTAGTCGATGAATAGCATTCTCACATAGTTCCCCTGCCTCTTGTCCAGGTGTGATGCTGCTGTGTGCAGCACATGGGCTATGGCGTCCTCCGTGGACCTGTTGGGGTGGTATGCAAATTGCAGGGGGCCAGGTTGATGGGGAGGGAGGAACAGATGTAGCCCTTCACTAGCTTCTCAAAGCACTTCATGGCTATGGAGGTGAGAGCTACAGGGCGGTAGTCGTTGAGGCAAGTGGGCGTAGATTTTTTGGGTACAGGGATGATGGTGGACTTCTTCAAACAGGTGGGGATGACAGCCTGTTCTAAGGACAGGTTAAATATGTCAGTGAATACTAGGGATGGGTACCGAATTCGGTATTTTTGAGGTACCGAACCGAAACACGTCGGTACTACCGAGTATCGAATCAAGTGAGAAAAAAAAAAAAAAAAAATCATTTTTTTTTTTTAACTTTTTTTTTCTTCATGTCAACGTTCACACGCACAATATATGCTTACCTAGGATTTGACTTGATTCAACAACGAAGCAGTCGGAGCAATGCCAAGCCGAAAACTGTCGAAATTGTAGTTTGGATTTTTTTTTTACGACTGAGGTAGGTAAATTAAATTTCTTGAGACTAAAGTACAGAAAAAAGGTACCGTTGGGTACCGGTATCGATTCACAGGTACCGGTACCGGTATCGGTTCAAATGTGAAAGGTACCCATCCCTAGTGAATACCGGGGCCAGTTGGTCGGCACAGACTTTTAGGACGCGGCCGGGGATGCCGTCCGGTCCTGCTGCCTTCCTGATATCCACTTTCTTAAAGGTCCTCCTCACCTCATGTTCTGTTATTCTGAACACTGAATCTCCATCAGCAGCGCCCCCCCCCCCTCCATTGCAGTGGTTTGTAGGCTGGTGTTGTTATTCACCGCCTCAAACCTCGCATAGAAGGTATTGAGATCATTTGCTAAGGAGATGTCACTGTTCAGCTTGAGGGAGGTGCCTTTGTAATCTGTCATTGTTCTGAGGCCCTGCCACACGTCTATTCTGCATCGAACATTGTACATATGTCTATACTGAACACTGTGACCTCATTTTCTACTTCTAATTTACATGCTATACTATGTTATTTGATACTATCTTGTCTAGCACAGTCTCTGGAGCGTAACAGTAAGAAGCATTTTGTATGAAAGTATTCTGTACTTCTGTATGACAACTATTAAAGAAACTTGAAACTTGAACTTGAAACATGCCTCTAGAGTCAGCCTGTTCAAACTGAAGTTAAACTTTGTCCCTATAACGCCGTTTTGCCTCTATTACTGCTCTCCTGACGTTGTATCTTCCCGTCTTGTGTTCATCCATGTTGCCTGTCACAAGCCCGGCGTTGTATGCTGAGATGCGCACTTTCAGAGCCTCACGGCATGAACCGGAGGTAGTAGGCAGCCATGCCCAGAAAGGAAGACAGCTTGGACAGCGACTGCGGGTCTGGGTGGGACAGGATTGGGGTGATACCCTCCCTGGAGAGCCTGAACCCCAGGAACTCGACCTCAGTAGCTCCAAATGTACACTTCTCCGCGTTGAGTGTGACCCTGTGTTGCTTGAAGCGCTGGAAGACCTGCTCCAGGCGAGCATCGTGGAGTGCAGCGGTGGGCGCATGCACCACCACATCATCCAAGTAGATGCTGACCCCCTGGATGCCAGCCAAAATGAGCGACATTATTTTCTGAAAACAGCTTGGGGCTGATGACAGGCCAAAAGCCATGCGCTTGTACCTGAAAACCCCCACATGTGTGACAAACGCTGTGAGGTCCATACTGCCCGGTGCCAGGGGAACCTGCAGGTAGCCGTGATGTAAATCAATTTTACTGAAAATTGTGGAGCCATGGAAATGGCTAGTCAGCTCCTCCGCTGTGGGGAGGGGATACTTGTCAGGGATGATGGCTTTGTTTACGTCTGTCAAATCGACGCAGAGACGCAGTCCGCCCCCCCGTTTCTTGGCTATCACCAGGTTGGACACCCAGGGCGAGGCGTTGATCGGTTCTATGACGTCCTCCTTCACCAGACGATGAATCTCCTCCTCCACCGCGTCACGGAGGGCCAAGGGAATGCGCTGCAGTGGCTGAATGACGGGTCGGACTGGTGCACAAATCCAGTCATACAGCCCAGGCCTTCGAACAATGTCGGGTGATGGTCAGGCCAGAACGCGGTGACCTGCAGGACGCGTAGACCCCCAGCGTCGGTCAATGTGAAGTCCAGAGCATGAAACAGGTCTAGCCCCATGATGTTAGCCCCTCTCCGCGTGATGTAGAACTCGGTGTCAGGGATGCGTCTCTTTTTGTACTCCACAGGTAGGCAGGCTATCCCTAAAGTGGTGATCGGGGCGTGGCCATACCCCGATAGGGCGTTTGCTGCTGTAGTCAACGGCACGTGACTGAAGAGCTGGTCATAAGTGGACCTATTCAGGAGCGACACTTTAGCCCCTGTGTCCACGATGCGTGGTATGGAGGCCCCACCCACACGACATGTGCAATGACTGAATGAGGCCTGTGGGCTTTGTACTGTATTGATGGGAACAGCCCCAGACTGTACGTGATCAGGAGGAGAGCGACACCAGCGCGCAAAATGGTTAACCCTGTTGCAGTTACGGCAGCGCTTG
Organism: Notolepis coatsorum; assembly: GCF_963971535.1. NCBI lineage: Eukaryota > Metazoa > Chordata > Actinopteri > Aulopiformes > Paralepididae > Notolepis > Notolepis coatsorum. Next base: position 110,478,075 of record NC_140169.1, on the reverse strand, counting down.
CCTAGAGCAGGGCAGGACAGGTCCCTGGTTGCATGCTTAGGGGAGCCGCAGTTACCACAACGCTTTTGTCCATTCTCCCTCGGCGCCCTGTCTGCCACTCTCTGCACATCGAAGCTGTCACCGTCTGCGCCAGCTGTCTCCTGGGACACGTTCTGAATTCCGTCACAGGCTCATGCACCGCGCGGGAGAACTTGCGCGCCTCAGAGATAGCTGTCTCCAACTGTTTTCCAATCACTACTGCATCAGCTAGTGTCATGGAGTCCGGCTCTAATAACAGTCTCTCCCTCAGTTGAGCACACAATGTTCTTTCAATCAGCTGGTCGACTATGAGTCCATCCTCTAAGCCCCCGAAATCACAATGCTTGGCTAGCTCCCGCAAGGCAGACACATATTGCGAAACAGACTCACCAGACCTCTGTGCTCTCTGGCATAACTCAAAACGGTACATCCGACGGCTTCTTCCCAAGCAAAAATGCAACTTCAGAGCCTCGGTAGCAAAAATCCGTTTCCCCTCCTGTCCGAGGCAATGTCGCAGAAGTGCGCACTTTCTAGCTTCTGCCAGATCCTCCTGTCCCAACTCCAATAAATAGTCCTCAAATGACGTTAGCCATCTAACCTGGGTCACCGGGAACAGGTAGAAATGGTGGTGGCGGTGGTAAAACGAAATCAGCCATCTTCGTTCGCCGATTGTTATGTTGAGACAATGAACACACGACCGTGTAGTTTCATAACTTTATTCGACTGACTCTTACGTTACATCACACAACCCTTACTCGAGCGCTACCCACGCCCCTCTCTTAAAGGCACAGTAGCCTACAGTGTAACTGCTAGTGTCTCACAACCTATACGTAGCATAACAGGACATAACAGTAGGGTTTCCCGATTACTTTGTGGATCAAAGTTGGTCACATCAACTGGAAACATGGGCTCATATGCTGATGACATTCAGCTTTACATCAGCACCTCACCCTCCACTCCTCTCCCCCACTGTTACGAGTGCGCTTACTCTGCATGGTGATTGGAACCCAGATAGCAGAGTGAATACGAAAGAAGGCTTGAAATGAGCAGGTAAGAGACGGCGTGGTGACGATAACAATGTTTTACTCACAAGACAGGATACAAGACTGACAAACACAGGTAACATTTAGACAATGAACCAGCAAGTCTCTGCTGGTCCAGACACTTAATATACAAACACTAATTAGAGACAAAAGGTAATTACAAACAGGATACAGGTGTGGTAGACAAACCTAACAGAACACAGAGCACAGAACACAGAGCACACAGGGGAAAACAATAACAATAGAACAAACTGAGACCAACAGACTAAAACACATTTACAAAACACAGACAGGGAAACACAATGGCAGATGACAATGTTAATTAGGTGCATGAGCTGATGCCAGATCTGCCACATCTGGCTCAGCCCACCGGTTGCCAATGTTGTATTGTGAAGTGTATAGAAGGGGGGTTGTGAATGTCTGAGTCCTGGACCAACCGAACCGGGCGGAGGGTTGCCGGATGGTCCCACAGGACCGGGGGAAGTGTTACACCCCACAGCACCTCGTCAACTGCCTCCTCGACATCAAGGCCTGGATGTCATCCAACTGCCTCAAGCTGAACAGCAAGAAAACAGAGCTCATGGTTGTGGCCAAGCAGTCACCGCTCCGGAAGCTTCCGGAAGGTTGGAGATCTCCTTCTGGAAGCTGACGGCTGCTCCATCCACCCTTCCCCAGAAGACCGCAACCTGGGTGTCATACTCAAGTTTCAAGTTTCAAGTTTGTTTATTAAATATCACAATAAAATACACATACTTTACGCTGAAATGCTTGGTTCTGTATGAGCCCCAGAGAGTGTGCTTCATACAGTAAAAAAAGTAAGTAAGAAAGTAAGTAAAAAGTTAATAAAAAAAATTAAGTAAGTAAAGAGGAATATACAATATACAGTACAATATACAATCTAAAGTAGTAAAAATTATTAAACAGTGAGGTACAATGCGGAAAATTTGGTACAAAACTTTGAGGTAAGATGCAATTGCAAATGAGGTATGAATGTAGTGCAAATCCTTTAATAATAGATACATATAATGTAGTGTTAAAGTGTCTAAAGTGAGTGTTAACCCTTTCACTGCCACACTACAAGTTCAAGTTCAAGTTCTTTAATAGTTGTCATACAGAAGTACAGAATACTTTCATACAAAATGCTTCTTACTGTTACGCTCCAGAGACTGTGCTAGACAAGATAGTATCAAATAACATAATAACATAATATAGCATGAATTTAGAAGAAGAAAATGAGGTCACAGTGTTCGGTATAGACATATGTACAATGTTCTGAGTTACCATATAATATACAATACACAATACTATGCAGTGTACTAATGTACAGTACTATCTAGTGCAAAGCAGAAATGGGATGAGGTACAATTTTAGGTACAATTTACAGTAAGGTGTACGAGTTGTAGTGCAATCCTTCATCCATAAATATAAAGTGTGGGGAGTGGGTGCTACAGTGTGTTTGTTTAAAGTGGGTGTGTGCTATAAGTGTGTGGAGTGGGTGCTACAGTGTGTTTGTTTAAAGTGAGTGTGTGCGTGTGGATGTGTGTGCTATGTGCGTTTGGTGGTTGTTGTTGTGTAGTGTTCATTCATTGTTCGTTTAGCAGCCTGATGGCCTGGGGATAGAAGCTTCTTCTGAGTCTTTCTGTGCTCGCCTTGAGACTCCTGTATCGCTTGCCTGACCGCAGCAGTTCAAAGAGGCAGTTGTTCGGGTGACTGGAGTCTTTAATGATTCTACAGAAGGTTAACCCTTTACTATCACACTACCGACGGTAACTGGGGATGACTGTGCCAGCGCTTTCAAAGGAAAGAGACAGGTGAATCCGTTGAATAATCTGCAGAAGAACCCTAGATTCCAGAAGGCTTTTAGTCAGCTTGGCGCATTGCCGCTGGTAACAGATGAGTTCCAACAGGAGATGGAGTCCTTCACATGCATTATGGATGGCCATGGTTGGATGAAGTCAGTTGATGCTGTGTGAGCCAAGATGCTGCAGAAAATGATGGGTGCTGATAAAGTCCTGGATGCAAACTCCAAAGTAGACATTGAACGCCTGCCTCCCCCCAAGGTCTGTCTCATCCCACATGTACAGCGAGCCAACTTCATAGTTGCCTGCTACAAAAGACCAGAACAGCCAATATTCAAGAGGCCCAAAGAACCTGTTAGAACCTGTCTGGACAGTTGGACCCATCCTCCGTCCTTCTCTTGTTGAGGTACTGGCCCAGTAAGTGGAGTCAGAAGACCAAGAAGCTCTTGATAAGGAGGCAGATTACGCAAAAAATAACATGGATGAGGAAGATGGAGAGTACAAGTGTGATGAGGCGGAGGAAGAGATGGAGATCGAAGAGATAGACTTTGACAATTGTTTTAGTGATGCTGATGATTAGTAGTTTAGGGTACAAAATACAAATAGAAAAAATACTTGAATGTTGTGTCAACAAAGAAGATATCCAGTCCATGATATCCAGTGCATATGAAAACATATAGCTTGAACCTTAACAATAAATAAATCACTGATCAAAATCGCATGGGAAAATGTGTTAATTTGTCTCTATATAATTGTTTATGCAAAACTATAATATTTAGGGCATAACAGCATGGAGACAATCTTTATTACAATATTATTTCCAATATTAACCTAAATCGATCTCGTCCAATGCACTACATTTTAGTAAAAAGGGAAAATAGAGATGTGATATACAGATTCCTCAGCTTTTTTCACTGTTTACTTATCATGCAATGCAACACTAATATATGGGCAGTACCCCAAGTCAGTCTGCCCCGAACCCACTTATTAAAAATGATCTTGGGGGTCTGAGGGCAGTAGCCCCACCCCCTCCCTGGGGGAGCACTTCAGTTAAGTACCCTCCCTTTGTTCTTTTTGGGACCGCCCAAAGTCACCCCCGAAATATAACACCTGAGTGCTAGTTCTAAAGTGGCAGAAGGGTGGCAGAAGCGCAGCAGAAGGGAACTGATTTTTCAGTGCTGGATCTGTATGTCTTTTTTCAGTGTTTTTTGCTTTTTCTGTCCTGAAATTTAATCAAGATGTGTTTGAATCTTAAAAATAACTATTGTACTGAATTCCTTGGGTGAAACTTGTTTGGGAAAATATTTTAATTTGTCTCTATATGTTGTTAACTTCAAAAGTTATGCTGTTTTCTTTTTCTTGTTTTTCAGGTTTTGGTTCAGGATAGGTGTAATAAAGGGTTACAAATATACCCCATGGGACATTATTCCAACCTGTTACCTGTCAGAATCTTAAAATAGACACGTCAAGGATTAAGAAAAAACAGGTGGTGAAAAAAAATCCACCCTATGCAGGTGGACCTATGTTTCCATCTAGACCAGGGGTTCCCAAACTTTTTCAGCTCGAGACCCAAAAGAGAAATTTGGTGTTTCCCCGGGACCCACACTTACAAAAATACATCATAAATTGCCATAACATACATTTATAAACTACTGATAAAGAACACAACAAACCATGAATTTCAAATGTATGTGAAATGTATTTTTTTAATTATAAAAGTACATCACAGCAATAATCAGAGTGTAATGTTAAGTTGCTCACCACCTCATAACATATGTACATACAATTTTGTAACACTTTTAAATGAACAAACATGTTTTACTCTCCTTTCTATTTCTCACCCCTTTTTCAACTCTCCATTTCTTACCCCCTCCCTCCGTCCCTCGACCTTAATCCCCAACATTGAGCAACATTCTGATTAATTTGTACTGACTTATTTAAAAATTCTACTGACCTGACATGCTAGAAGGGGTATAATATTTCATCTATGGCACAATGAAATCTAATGAGAGGTATGTGGCTGATCTATTCTGGGCTTGGTTTTTGAAAGTGTTATTCTGAGGTCATGCTGAGCATTTAGTCTGTTTCTGTATTTGTTTTTCAGGTATGCTAGACAGGGCCGCCTGGGAGAAATGCGAGGCCCTGTGCGAGATTTAAACGCGAGCCCCCCCCCCCCCCCCCCCCCCTAAAAGGTAAAAAAAAAAGAAAAAAAAAATACAGTCAACATATTCTTAAATAATAGCGCTGCTGATATGTTGATACAGTCAACATATAGCAAGAGAGAGAGCGAGAGAGAGCTCCCGTTCTACAGTCAATATACAGTGTTATCGCTGCACAGACCCGGCAATTCCCCTGACCCTCCACCAGAGCAAGGCCAGAGAGAGAGAGAGACACATTGGAAAGAAACAACCCAAAACCAGAGCAAATTGAAATGCTATTTGGCCCTAAACAGAGAGTACACAGTGGCAGAATACCTGAGCACTGTGACTGACCCAATACTAAGAAGATCCTTGACTAGGTACAGACTCAGCGAGCACAGCCTAGCCATCGAGAAAGGCCGCCATAGGCAGACCTGGCTCCCAAGCGAAGACAGACCCACTGCACACAAGATGAGGTGGAAACCGAGCTCCACTTCTTAACAACCTGCCCACTATACCAAGACATACTTCCCACAAATTGCAAACACCCAAAGAGACTTTGAAAACATCGACAATAACTAAAAACTCCCATACATACTGGGAGAAATACAAGAATGTGAAATAAAGCCCATTTGAATTGAAGAGAGAGAGATAGATAGAGCATGTCTGTGTGTGTTAGAAAGAGAGAGATAGAGAGAGAGCATGTCTGTTTGTGTGTGTGTGTTAGAGAGAGAGCATGTATATGTGTGTTAGAAAGAGAGAGAAATATAGAGAGAGAGAGCATGTCATTTTGTGTGTTAGAGAGAGATATAGAGCATGAATGAATGAATGAATGAATGAATGAAAACTTTATTTAACAGATTGCAGAATGGTTACAATACAGTACAGCTCAATACATACAATTGTTAAGGGGATGCAGACCTGAGAAAGACGTTTGTCTTGTTTCCATCAGGGTCCCCCATTTTCAATTCATATAGACATTTATGACATACACAACATACATGACATTTATGGCATAGGGACATATAGGTATTTAGTACTGATACATTTGTGACATAAACAGTATTCAAATATACAGTACTGTTACCCCTAGATCCTGACAGAGTATATATGATGGGGAGGGGACTGTACATTAGGAGGGGGTGGGTGGGTGGGAGAGAAATATACATACGGCGGGGAGGGAATATATACATGCGGTGGGGAGGAGACTGTCTATTAGGAGGTGGTGGGGGTTTTGGGCATTTACGGTGGCCAGTTTCGAATTGCAGCCTCCCGTAGGTGCTCTTTAAGAGCGGTTTTGAATGTGGGTAGTGATTCACATTCCTTTACAGCTTTGGGTAGGGCGTTCCACATTGTTGTGGCATAATTGCGAAACGTGTTTAGTCCCTTGTTTGAGCCGAATCTGGGTTTTACATGATTTGTTGAGCTTCCTCTGGTGTAGTGGTTGTGGTATTCACTGACCTTTGGGAAGTATTTTGACATGTACATGGGTACCCCGGTCGTATAGTGTATCTTGTAGACCAGGCCCATTGCAAGTTGCTGTACTCTGTCGTCTACTCTAAGCCATCCTAGGTTGTCAAAGCATGTCAAAGCATGTCTGTGTGTGTTAGAAAGAGAGAGAGAGAGAGAGCATGTGTGTTTGTGTGTTAGAGAGAGAGAGCATGTCTGTGTGTGTGTGTGTTAGAGAGAGAGCATGTATGAGAGAGATAAGCAAAGATGAGCCCCTAAAGGATATTCAACTTTTAATGGAAGAACAAAACAGAAGGAAAAGATAACTTCACAAAGGCAACATGAATATACATAGATCCAAAAGGACAAAGATCAACACTTAAATCCAAAGAAAAGAGGGTCTATACCAGAGAAAACAAAGTAGCAAGGAGCCAATGGCCGACATCAGCTAAATAGGCTAACTGCAAATAGAGTAGCCAGGTACTGACACCAGGCCACACACCGTTAGCTACTACAACAGCTAGCCGGCCCGTTTGGCTGAATATAACGTTAGCTACGTTAGCTAGCCGGCCCGCTTTGGCTCAATATAACATTAGCTACAACAGCTAGCCGGCCCGTTTGGCTCCCGAGAGAGAGAGAGAGAGAGAGATATCCATGGCGGGAATAGAATAGAGTGCATTAAAAACTCACCAAACGTCCAAGAGGATGGAGACAACCGCGTGGAATTGACGAAGTTCATCTGCCGAATGACCGTCCTCTTCATCTTGGCATAACAATGCTGCACGCGCTCTCTCTAGGTTAGCTAACACTAGTTAGCCTTTAGCTAAGCTAGCTACTAGCCGACATCATCATGGCTATCCCGACTGAACCACACGTTAGCACTCGATATTATAACGTAGCTAAAGCTAACTAGCTGTCCCTGCCTTTAGCTAAGCCGACATGGCTAGCCTGACTGAACTGTCTAACATGCAACAACTTTCATCTTCAGTCCATCTGCCGAATGACCGTCCTCTTCGTCTTGGCTGGCTGGCTTCTAAGTTCAGTGGCCTACAAAAAAAAAGAAAAAAAAATAGATTTTTTATTATTATTTTTTTTTTTAAATCATCTTGTGGCCCTCCCGTGGCTGCTCGCGGCCCACCTTTGGGTCGCGACCCCGACTTTGGGAACCACTGTGCTAGAGTAGAAAACCCAGATTCACATAAGTATGTGGTGCCAAACTGAATCAACACATCTACAGCTTTTTTTTATTTTGTTTTATAAAAATAAAAAAATTCTAATAATTTATTAAAACAAGTTATATATTAAAAAAAAAATTAGTTGGCGACCCAATAAAAACGGGTCCGCGACCCAAAACCTAAGTTTGGGAAACGCTTCTAGACTATAGTGCATGGCTGTTCTGTATAGTTTAATAGGAGCCTAATACTGCTCTTCTAATTTAAGGCTCACAAATCACAATGACCTGTAACAATGAAATAGTATAGGCATATTATACATTTCCTGAATCCTTATGGTCCTGAGATTGTTGTAGATTTTGTATTTCGTGTTCCTGTTGCTCCTAGATGACACAAGACTAAAAGATAGTATATCATTTAGGCGAAAATCGTGTAAAATGTGTGTTGTTGACTGTTCAAAGAGCTCCAGTGACCTCTATATTGGTCAGAAAGATTCACATCTTAGCTTGAATGAAATATGACATAGTCCCCTTTAAAATGATACAAAACTCAATATTGTGAAACATTGACAGATGTCCTCTACGTGAGTCTAAACAGGATATGCGCCAGCATCTGAAATGCAATTTCCTGAGGGGGTGGGTATACTTCATGACTTGATAATTATGATAAAGCTACCACTCTGATACCAAAATATCATCTACAGACATAGATCTTTGAAAGAATGATATGTAAGTTTCGTCACCCTGAGTGGTACCGACAAGTGCAATTTTTTCCTCTGGCCCATGGACTATAGGGAAGGGAATTGGGATTGGGCCTAAGTACACTTTGGCCATCTGTGTTAGAGCAGGTGACCTGAGCTGACCTACTTTACATGAACCCACTGAACTACAGGAGTCTATTTTGTTATTGTACACACTGCAAAGCCACGTGAGGTCACAGTCTGTTACATTCATGGGCCATGCACCGAAACATGTCAACCATAAAGCCTTGACACAGAGCTCCCTCTCTGCTTAAACCATAGTTAGGTTGAAAGTATAGAGGACAGATCGACACGCAGCCTACTAACACTATTTAGGAATATAACTGTGTCTAAACAACCAAGCCACCTGTATTCAAGAATAACTTTTTCACAAGACAGACATGAGCACTGGACAAGACAAGTTACCAGGGGTCATATTTCAATCCCTCTACCGAGATCAAATGCAATGAAAATAACTGCTATGTATAGGGCCATCTCACAGTGGAATAGGTTGCCATAATTACTCAAGCTACAAGTTTGATTATGTTATGTATATTGTTTTGTATGTTTATTGTTGGTTTTATTTTTAATTATGTTGTTTGTTTGTATTTATTGTTTTGTGTGGACCCCAGGAAGAGTAGCTGTTGCCATTTGTAACAGCTAATGGGGATCCAAATAAACTTAAACACACACAAGGGCGCACACACACACACACAAACACCACCAGACACATTTTGTGTTGTGTAACCAACCATCCTGGGGTTTGCCCTGCAGATCATAGGAGAAATAAGCAGATTTTCACGGCCCATTAAGAGGGCATTAACAATTAGAGAGCAAGTTGGCAACGTTCCCTGCCAGAGGCGCCGCAGGGACAACGTGGCACAGCAGAGTCCCACGGGCGACACTCATAATTGGGGAGGATGGGAGAAGCATGGACTGGAGGTGTAAAGTTTGTGTAAAGTATTGGTGTAAAGTTGTGGAATTCTCTCCATAGCGAGCTTAAGGGATGTAATAGCGTTTGTCAATTCAAAAAGAATTATAAAAAAAAAAATTGTCAGTATGCAATTCAAATATGAATCGGAATAGTGAGATCTTTTCTTTTCTTCTTTATTATTATTATTTTTTTGTTGTTTAATCTGTGGATTGTTTGTTTCTTTGTATATGGAATGAATGATTATTTTGTGTAAATTAGGTTGTACGCCGACCATCAAGTAATACTTGTTTAGTTTAGGAATAGGGGGCAGGTAACCATAAGATTTATTCTTCTTCCTGCTCCTTTTGCCCATGGTAGAATTGTATTTATGATTTTGTATGAAAACTGTATGATTGCATTGCTTCCATGTGGCAAATAAAAATAAAACTCTGAATCCGAGGGGGGAGGGACTGTTTGCATTGTGATGCGCTCTGTTCTCAAAGGGTTTTACTGACTGCTATGCACCTGGCATATTGATTGCATGCATGCTCATACTCAAGTACTGAAAGGAAGAGCAGGGATTATTTGGGCGTATGGTTCGGACAGATTGGTCTGGAGTTCAATGACATCATTCAAATGATGACTATGTGAGCAGTGAAGGATTCATTACATAACAGTCTAAATTACCCGATCCAATGACATTTTCTAAAACATCATTTTAAACATGTTTTTTGGTTGGCATTCTGAATGTGAAAGGAGTTTGAGTACCGACAGACTGTAATTTGACCACACACTCTCTCTCCTATGGCCAAGAGGAAAGGCCACTTTAAATTAGTATAACAACAGGAACAGTGTATTGCACTACTAAAGCTACCTAGCATGTCCTATATGCTCTGTAAATACTATGTACAGATACCGAGATGTCACACCATGTTACCTGTTACCTGTTTATTGCACAATGTTGTTTTTTTATTGGATTCTATTATATGTTGTACCACTGTTTTTTTATTGGATTCTATTATATGTTGTACCACTGTATTGCACATCGTCACGGGCAAGACCACCCACCCGGATTTCATTGTATACTTGTATGCCGTGACAATTAAAACTCTTGACTTGACTTGACTTGACTCTCTCTCTCTCTCTCTCTCTCTCTCTCTCTCTCTCTCTCTCTCTCTCTCTCTCTCTCTCTCTCTCTCTCTCACACACACTCCCACCCCCTTTTTTATTTTGAGCACCCGGTGACATCTGCAAGTGCGAGATCTCTAGATAGATTGATCTCATAGCAACTGCATTGCCATGGCGACCGAGGTACAGAAGCCATGCTGAGGTGATGCAGAGAAGGACTCGCTGCCAGAAATTTTTTCCAAGAGACAGAGGGCATTTTTTTTGAGAGAGAGAGAGAGAGAGAGAGAGAGAGAGAGAGAGAGAGAGAGAGAGAGAGAGAGAGAGAGAGAGAGAAAAATTGGCTTTATGATTGGTCTCCCACTTGTCCCGCATTTTGTCCCTCTTGCACTCTCACAGGTCTGGACTCATCAACACCGAGCCATGATTGAACACCTTGGTGTAGGTGAAACATTCAAACCTGTGTTTATGTATGCTAGTATTCAGTCATTCATTATTTTCCCTTGTATTCACCACAATCAGCTGCCTGGCATGCAGACTGCCCGGCACGCAGACTGCTCTCCTTGTTAGCATCTGCCAGATGACACAAAAGCATGGTTGCTTTTACCACCGGGCCATCTGGCTTCTCAACCCATAAACCTGCAATGTTTACATGAAAGAAATCAAACCACGACTGCTGCTATTGATCCTGGACTGCTACAAACCAATACTGACATACACTTGTTTTACTTATTACTTTATGGCACATTTATTTATTGATATATTGATATATATATGTATAGTACCCTACTACATTATAGGCTGGTTAAATTATTGCAGGTGTGTAATTACTTTTGATTTCTTTATTTTTTTACTTGATTATTGAAAATTATAGCTTAAAATTAAGCTGTTGAAATGTCATCTGTTTTCGGTATTCTGTGAACCTCTAGGTCAGTTTTCTTTTGTTTATTGGATAGCCAGGTGTCAATCCGTTATTAGGCAATCAGTGTCAATCAACCTACCGGGTCCTTAAAGGGGTGGGACCAAAAATAACAAAAAACAGATGGATCAAAGAGAAACGGGTGACAACAGAAAGACGCTGGTTATAAGTTCAGTACAACCTGTTAAAACACTGTTCATCAAACCAGGGGTTTTATATCAATGTGAAATATGAGAGTACGTGTGTTTGGAGCTGTTTGAGTCGGTAATTCTTCTGAACTATGCTGACACTATAACCACGAGGTGAGCTTTGACTAGTCAGTTAATACTTGCGCTAGCTTGGAGGAGAAGAGACTACATGTGTGCAAAAGACATTTTGCACCAGGTTTCTGAGTGAGCATGGGCGCTATCTTGAGAACCACATGTATGTCAACATTTACACTTAAGGCGAGACAGCACCCCCAAAATTGCCTTTTTGCTTTTTTTCGACAATATTGAGATTTTGTTAATTTTGCTTCCTAAACATGTCTTCTATGAAACTAGTGACAATAAAATGTCAATAACACACATTTAGTTGTTTATTTGACTTCATTTTGCCTGATTGCAACCATAAATGTGCACATATATATGGGGAAGTGCCTCATTTGCATATATAAACATACAATTCAGAAAACTTGCAATATATTTTTTCTTAGTTTATATGTACATATGTACATTTATATGTACAAACTGGGAACGTTTCATAGTGATATCTATTAAAAAACTATTTGTATGCTTATTAGAGGGTACTACACTTACACGGTTACTACACTGTTTGTAGCCTGTGTGTAGTTCTGTTCAGTTCAATAACATCATTATTATTCAGTTATCAGGCATGTGTTTAGGTTGTCTATTACTAATGGTTTGATTGAGTGTTGTGTTTGTTGGCGGTGTTGCAGCCATACTTGGTAGCTAGGTTAAATGTCTTTGGTAATCAAGAATACGCATGACTGCTCACTTCAGTTCACTGACTGGAAAGAAAGATTTATTTGCGCTCTTTCAATATATACAACGTGAATAAACGTATGACGTCACACGACGTGAACGTGAATATGCAGATGAGTATTGATGAGATCAACACTCAACACCCCCACTTGATCTCAGACTGTATAATACCGTAATGAACAAGGTACTTATCAACATTAAACATCAACACTCAACACCCCCACTTGATCTCAGACCGTACAATATCGTGATGAACAAAGGGTACTTTGACATGCATTTTTATTGATCACACACCCAAAATGAATCGCATGAATCTCTCCATCTTGAACTTGGTCATTGGTTTAGTCATAACGTCCGCCACCATGTCTTCTGTAGGACAGTACTCAAGTATGACTTTACCATCATTTACTACTGAACGAACAAAATGATATCTGATATCGATATGTTTGGACCTTTGGCGGCACACTGGATCTTTTGATAAAGCAATTGCACCTTGATTATCTTCAAATATTTTCACTGGTGCATATTGACCATTGTTTTCCATCCCATTCATTAATTGTATCAGGTATAAACTCTCTTGCGTGGTCGCGGCTAACGCCATGTATTCTGCCTTGCAGGTTGACAAGGCTACTGTAGCTTGTTTCTTTGATTTCCAAGAAATCAGTGGGCCATCATCTTGTAGACTGAAGCAATAGCCTGTCGTGCTTCGTCTGTCACTTAAGTCAGATGCCCAGTCCGAATCACTATATCCCACAAGTTTGAGATCTGTCTCACTCTTCCTGTAGCATAGCTTGTGGTCTACTGTGGCCTTCAAATACCTCATCACATGTTTAGCTGTTACCCAGTGCTGTCCATCTGGTTCTGATAAATGCTGTGATAGCTTTCCCACAACCCAGCTCAAATCAGGCCTGGTACAGGTCATTAAGTAAATTAGACTCCCCACAACCTCACGGTATCTTTTGGGATCCACTGGGTCAGCATCACTGTTGTTGTCTAATTTCTGTTCACATGGGGTGGATTTTGGTTTACAATCTGACATACCAAATCTTTCTAGTACCTTAGAAATTTATGTTTTCTGGCTCATCTTCACTGTTCCCGCATCATCCTGGTCAAAACCAATGCCTAGGAAATGTTTCAGTTTCCCAAGATCCTTCATTTAAAATTTCATAGCAAGTGTTTTCTTTACATCATTCAACAGATCATCATTGCTTGCCACAATTATCAAATCATCAACCCATATGAGGATTATTGCCCTTTCTTTTCCTGTTTGTTTACTGTATACACAGTGGTCTGCAGTATTTTGAACAAAATCATTTTCACACAAGTAATCACTCAACATCCTGTTCCAGTTCCTGCCAGATTGTTTCAATCACCGCCATCACCCCAGTCATAATAAACCTCTCCATAAAACAGGGACACGTCCCCAAGGACTTCAAAATTGCGAGAGTGACCCCTCTGCACAAAAAAGGCAGTAAATTAGACCCAGGCAACTACCGCCCTGTTTCTATCCTTACCTCCATCTCGAAAGTCATGGAAAAAATTGTATACGAACAGGTCGAAAAATACCTCGCGGAAAAAAATCTAATCTACGAATTTTCCAATCTGGCTTCAGAACATCCCACTCCACAGACACATGCCTTCTCTATTTAAACGACCACATCAAACAAGAGGTGGACGCGGGCAAATACTGCGGCATGGTCATGCTGGACCTACAAAAGGCCTTCGACACTGTCAATCACACCATTCTGATTGACAAGCTAAAAGCAATTGGTTTTGATAGTCTATCAGTGAGCTGGATGCAATCCTACCTGGAGGGGAGACAGCAGATGGTGGAGGTAAACGGTACCCTATCCCCCCCCCCTCACAGTAAGCTGTGGTGTTCCACAAGGAAGCATACTAGGTCCGCTACTGTTCCTAATTTATGTAAATGACATGTCGTCAGCTTGTGACTGCAACTTGTTCCTGTTTGCGGACGACTCAGCCCTGCTGGTCTCTGACAAGAACAAGTTACAGGTTGAAAAAACCCTCAGCTCAGAACTAGGCAAAATCTGCATATGGCTCGCTGATAACAAACTATCATTACACATGGGCAAAACAGAGTCCATTCTCTTCGGTTCAAATAACAAACTCAGCAAGACCGACGGCTTCTCAGTTACAGTGGGTGACAATATTGTCACAAGGAAAGAAGATATTACCTACCTGGGTTCCATCCTAGAGGCAAATCTTTCCTGTGACAAAATGGCATCCAATGTAATAAAAAAAAGTCAACCAACGAACTCGATTCTTGTACCGGATCTCCTCACTGGTAAACAAGAATACCCTGAAGACTCTGGCAGGAGCACTCATTCAAGGGTACTACGACTATGCTTGCACCTCATGGTACCAAAGCACCTCAAAGGCGCTAAAAACAAAATTACAAACATCTCAAAACAAACTGGTCAGACTACTGCTTGACCTTACTCCTAGAACCCACCTCACCCCTGCCCACTTTGACAACCTAGGATGGCTTAGAGTAGATGACAGAGTACAGCAACTTGCAATGGGCCTGGTCTACAAGATACACTACACGACCAAGGTACCCATGTACATGTCAAAATTAGGGCTGTCAGTTTATCGCGTTAATTAGATTAATTAATTACACAGCAAATTATCGCGTTATGAAAATTAACTCAAAATTAATTACACAAAAAAGTTTTTTTTTTTTTTTTTTTTTTAATAATTTTTTTTTGTATCTCATTCATTCCATAAGAATGTAGAATACACATTTACAGATTTTTTTTTAATATGGTCCATTTGCATGTTCTTGGTATCTGATTCTAGGGACATCTATGAATCTCAGGGAATGTATTCCCAGTGTCAGAAATACTGTGGGCTAGATCCACAAAGAATGGATTGCACAGTGCAAGTTGCACCCTTACTTACAATTCATTATGAATTGAAAATGGGGGACCCTGATGTAAACAAGACGAAAGTCTTTCTCTGATCTGCATCCCCTTAACAATTGTGTGTATTGAGCCGTACTGTATTGTACCCATTCTGCAATCTGTTAATAACATTTTCATTCAATCACTCAATCTGTGCTGTGATTGATTGAATGAAAATTTTATTTTGAGTAAATTGTAATGAACCAAATGAGAATATCAATATTTTTTTTGTTATCTTTGACTGTGAATAACACCATGCTCAAATTGACCAGACCTGAAAAATCTAAGCAAATTAATAGATGGAAGATGATTAAACAGAAGGTTTTGTAGATACAGTACTGAATTCTGCCATCCGGACACATGCAATTTGAAATATGATTATAGAATATAGAATATCAGGCATAAAATGGTTATGCGATTAAAATGCGATTAATTAGATTAATTAATTACAAATCCTGTAATTAATTAGATTAATTTTTTTAATCGCCTGACAGCACTAGTCAAAATACTTCCCAAAGGTCAGTGAATACCACGATCACAACACCAGAGGGAGCTCCACAAATCATGTTAAACCCAGATTTGGCTCAAACAAGGGACTAAACACGTTTCGCAATTATGCCACATCGATGTGGAACGCCCTACCCAAAGCTGTAAAGGAATGTGAATCACTACCCACTTTCAAAAACACTCTAAAAAAACACCTACGGGAGACTGCAATTCGAAACTGGCCCCTGTAAATGTCCTAACACAACCCCCTCCAATGTACAGTAAATTACCAAGTATGGTCTTGTCAATATAGTTGTAGATCTGCACTGGTCTTTACTGTGTAGACCCACCTGCCCCCCACTTCCCTTTTTCCTTCTGGTAGGGTGGTCAATGTAATGTGTCGTTCTCTTTAAGATAATCCATTTCTTCGTGCATGGCTTTAGTCCAGTTGTCTGCCTTGTCTGAGCTCATTGCTTCTCTGAAGGTTTGTGGTGTGTCACATACTCTGTAGCAACAATCTACACTAAATAGTACATGATCATCTGAACTCTCATTGGTAACATATTCAGAGAGGTACTGTGGGGTTCTCCTATCTCTCCTCAGGTAACGAGGCTCACCTCCCTCTATCTGAATATTGTCTGGTCTATCAGAATGATCAGGATCCTGAGACACACCTGGCATTTGTCACATCTGCTCTAGGGATACTTCTCCTCCTATGTAAGTCAGGGAAGTCATCATCAATCACAATTGGATCTGTCTGTGTCTCTTGTGTCTGTGTCCCTTTTACCATGTCAGGCATTGTGGCAAACCTCACTAGCCTATGTTTCATGATCTTTTTAGTGTTTGGGTAGTACACTAAATATGCAGGGCTATTTTTGTCATAACCTACAAAAATCCCTTTTTCACTTCGTGGGTCCAGTTTCTTTTTGTCCTGTTTGTATGCGTAGCACACCGATCCAAATACCCTCATTTTAGATAAGTTCCTGCCTGTCAGCATGTGGAATGGGGTTTGCTTGGTTCTGTTGTTAAAACACCTGTTGCGTATCACTGCCGCTGTCTGTACAGCATACGTCCACATCTCTTTTGGCATATTGCTCTCAATTAACATGCACCGTGCCATGTCAAACAACGTGCGCCAATTTCTCTCAGCCGTACCATTTTGGTGTGGCGAATACGGTGCTGAGAACTCATGTCTAATGCTATTTTTGTTAAGCAGAGACTGAAACTCCTGTCCTGTGAATTCGGTGCCATTATCGGACCGGAGGGATTTCACTTTTCCATATGGAGCTATGTCTGCAAAGAATCTCTCGGTAGCTTTCGCCGTATCACTCTTAGCTTTCAGGAAATACACAAACACGGCACTTGAGTAATCATCTGTAAAAGCTAGGGCATACAGTATTTAAACCCATCTTTGGCTACTGGGTCAATAGGACCATCCAAATCTGTATGTACAAGCTAAAATTTTTCTTTTGCTTTTGTGTCAGGCTCCCTATTTCTGCTTTGAACAAATTTACCTTGTGTGCATATTTCACAATTCATTTTGTTCTTGTCAAATTTACCCTTGATCTGCATTCCCTCTACAACATTCTGTAACCTGGAAACATCATCATAGTTACAGTGCCCAAGGATTGTGTGCCACGTTTGAATATTGTAACAGCCATTACATGAATCGTCAGTTATAGGAACATCACTCACAGTGTTTAAGTAGTAGAGTCGGTTGTGTTCTTCAATGTCGAACTTCTTGCCACTCTCGTGGATGAGTTCGTCATGTCCTTGTTTGAACTTGATTGTAGCTCCGTTGGCAGTAGCTGCTTTTACCGAGAAGATCTCTTGTGGGTAAGATGGTATCAGGAGCGCGTTCCTCAGCTTGGCCTTCACCACTTTCCCCGCGCGATCTACCAGGTGTACCTCTGCATTGCCCCTTTTGGTCGCCACGCCGCTCGTCCTGGTGCCATCCGCCAGCTCGATGAAGTGCTTCTCTGGTTGAAACGTATCGTCGAACTTCTTGAATTTGCGTATGTCCGTTAGTATGTGCAACGTTGCCCCGGTGTCCACCATCAGCCCCTTTTGCTTGGGACCGGCTAGTTGGACGTTGCTTGCTTTGAAGATATACGCGTGTTGTTCCTCTTCGTCACTTTCTTCATCGACCGCTTGCTTCGCGTTATCCTGTCTTTTACTCCTGCAGGTTGCATCTGTGTGTGTGGGGCTGTTGCAGTATCCACACCACTTTGTCTGCCTCTGGCACTCACTGCGCCGACACGCCCGGGCTATGTGTCCCTTTTCTCCACAGTTGAAGCACTTGACGTCGGGTCCTGTAGTCCTCTCTCTCCGTCCGTCGGAGGTACTCACTCTCATCACGTTGTCCTCGGTGTCAGCATGATACTTTTCGGTGTCCCCGAAACTTCTGAGCTTGGTTTTAAACTCGGCAAAAGTCAACTTATCGTCGCCTTGAGTAATGTGAATGGCTGAAAAGAGTCGGGTAGTCCTTTTAAAATCATCGCTATCAACAGTCCATCACTGAACTTCTCGTCAGCCTTCCGAAGTGCTGTAATTATCGTTTCTGCCCTGATAATGTATTCCGTCACACTTTCAGTTGCAGACTTCTTTAAAGACGTTAGCTCTGTGTACAGGCTGATCACTCTGGGTTTTCCTTTTCCCGCATAATAGTCCCTCAGCATCTGGAAAGCCTTTTTCCCGTTGTCTGCTGCTTCCCGCATTATTATGGATAGGCTTTTATCGTCCAGAAACTGGATCAGTTCTGCGTACACCTGTTCATTTTTATCGAGGTCCGCAGCGTCTCTCTCCTCATCTGACTCTCGGTCGGAGTCAGGGTCGTTTAGGATTGTATCCTTCAGTCCCATCAGATGCAGGTGACCCAAAAACGTTGTCTCCCATAGTTCTTAATTTCTCTCGTCCCCATCAAAGCACAATCTAGACCATCTGCTTCCTCCTGTTTCACGCCTGGGCCCATAACTTGTTGGCGGTGTTGCAGCCATACTTGGTAGCTAGGTTAAATGTCTTTGGTAATCAAGAATACGCATGACTGCTCACTTCAGTTCACTGACTGGAAAGAAAGATTTATTTGCACTCTTTCAATATATACAACGTGAATAAACGTATTTCTACATCAAATGTATATACACTCTTTTTCTGGACACTTTTTGTATCACAAACAGTACTGTATTTGCAAATCTGATATGTCATAAATGTATAGATGTAGCAGTACTGTCTATCTGTATGTCATATATGTTATGATGAATTGAAAATGGGGGACCCTGATGTAAACAAGACGAAAGTCTTTCTCTGGTCTGCATCCCCTTAACAATTGTATGTATTGAGCTGTACTGTACCCATTCTGCAATCTGTTAATAAACTTTTCAATCAATCAATGACGTCACACGACGTGAACGTGAATATGCAGATGAGTATCGATGAGATCAACACTCAACAGTGTTTGTAAATAGATGTTTCAAATAAAAATGTATGGCATTTTACAATACAAAACTTTGAGGTTGTTTTCTGAAAAACTAGTTTTTATGCATTTTACTTACGCACAGAGTTGGAACTCCATTTCCCTAGTACCTACACACACCAAACTTTCCACATTTCTTCCCATCCATATTATGCTTCTTTCTATAGAAAGGTTTGTTGATATATCATTCATAGCCGGGTTTATAGTAAATTTTATACCAAAACTAGGCAAACATCTTTTTTTTTATGACAGTAGACAGTATTTCCTGATGTATGGGCTGGTAAAAGGACATAGCCACAAAGTCTTTCTATACAAAGTTTCATTTTGAATGTATCAACAAAATGAAACCAAGTTTTTGAATCTGGCATTATCCATTTTGGTGATGCGAGTGTAGCTGGTTTAAGGCCTACTCCTCAATGTCGGTCGTGTGTGGGAAATGAAGACAGGCTTGTGATCCATTTTATTATTTATTTCACCTGTTAAACAGATATACAAGACAGTGTTATGTCTTGTTATTGGTCTTGGCAACAAGATGGCGCCCTCAGTTCACAGGCCCTTCAAACATCCAGTAGAGACTCACATTTTTTATCAAACATTGAAATAACACATGGAATAAAACAATATAATAAAATAATACAAAACAACTAATAAGATTCACTCATTTACCTGTTAAACAGATATACAAGACAGTGTTATGTCTTGTTATTGGTCTTGGCCACAAGATGGCGCCCTCAGTTCACAGGCTGCAGAAAGGAGAATATCAGTCACAATCTATCGGCGCCAGCTCTGTACACCCCTCCCCCTCGTCCATACTACAAAACCATTTACCATGTGTTCATTCAAAAGATCATCATCACGGTTAAATATCATTACAACAAATGCACAACTGCCCATCCTTAACATAGATACTATTATATACAAATGGTTCATTGCCCGAAACCTTATTTACAACATTTAAACCATCATAACGTTTAGACCAGAAATATATATACAGGTGATGAGCGACCATCTTACCCCTTCAAACATCCAGTAGAGACTGAAGTGAAGAGGGAAATACGAGAGGAAATACGGTGACAACGGTGTCGATTTCAAAATAAAAGACTTGGCTCCCAAAAGTGCAATAAAACAAAACGAAAGCAATGAAATAAAACCAAAGCAATAAAATAAAACGTGAGGGATTATTTGTGGAATACATAACAGTATATTATATATACCTGCTACACGAGTCTTGGCGATACATGCAAATATGTGCATATTTAATGGGGGAAGTGCCTCATTTGCATATATAAACATAAAATTCAGAAAACGTGTAATATATTTTTTCTTAGTTTATATGTACATAACAAACTGGGAAAGTTTCATAGTGATATCTATTCAAGTATTTTTTTTCCCTATTAGGGGGTGCTGTCTCACCTTAAACGATAGGACGTTTATTAGTGTTTGTGTGGATTTGTGTGCTTCAGATGCTGCTACACAAGCTGTTACAGTCGAGGTGCTTGGGACTTGCCTCCGCATGCCAGGGATTCATGCAGATGTCATGGACAGGACTTCAGTACAGGGTTTCTCCGACACACCCCTCACCTTGGACAGAGGACTTTCCCAAGGAACTGTGAGTACAGACAATATTTTCTGGAGGAGCACCAACAATATGGTACCATAAACTGAGTAACAAAACCCTGGGTATTTGTTTTATACTGTCAGCATACTTACTCAGACTAGATAAGCTGTCGGATGCAGCCCATTGTGAAGGTTGAATTGAAGTGGCTGACATGGACAGAGCACGCATTTAACATGTTGCAAGAGGCACTCAATCTCATGACCTTGCCGCCCATTGCATAAGAATGACTTAGGAACTCAAGCCTCCTCCATGCTTCAATGGGGTGCTTCGTGATGTAATGGAAGAAGAGGGGATGATCCTTGAAAGACTAGGTGTAAAGAAATCGACTGGTTCTGTACAAATTGAGGGCATTTATGCCAAAGCTTTACTTGATAGCGGGTCCCAAAATGACTTCAGCAGACATCTCACATTCTCAGCAGAAGGACCCATGCATTGGAGAAATGTGGCATGCTGTTATTCAGAATGGTGCTGACCGTGCCAACAAAGGGAAACATCCTGATGTGTCATTGTTGCTAAAAGAGTGGGAAAAGCTACAGGTCAAAGACTCTATACTGTATTGTACAGAATGAGCAAAAGGCATCAAACAAACCATTTCGCCAGCAATTGTGCCGTGCCTGACCAATCGGGCCACCTTGGGTTTGACAAGACCTATGGCTTGATACAAGAGAGGTTTTATATAATAATGCAGGACCTCTTTAGGGGTATTGGCCTTGCATGAAAGCTCAGATTGAAAGGTACTGTAAAAACTGTCCCAGGTGTGTTCAGAGGAAAACACTGGCTAAGAGAGCTGCTGAGTTGTCACGTCTTAACAGTGATGGATCGATGGATCTCTTCTGTATGGATTTTCTGACAATTGAGCCTGACTCCAGAAACAGTGTGCTTGTAGTTACAGACCACTACATGCGGTATGCTCAAGCTTTTGCAACTAAGGATCAAAAGGGCATTGACTGTGGCTAAGGTTCTGTAGGAACAGTATTTTGTTCAGTATGGTCTAAGTACACTCAGATCAAGGCAGGAAGTCGCCTCATCCATGAACAGTTATTAAGTATGCTTGGCTTAAATCAGGGCGATCCACAGCGTGAGTGGTTCAACAGCACTCTTCTTGACATGCTCGGAACTCTTGAAACACAAACGTAAACACATCAGTCATCTTGTGCACGCATACAATTGCACGCTGAATGAATCAACAGACCATTCTCCATACTTTCTAATGGATGAGAAGCCAGGCTGCCAGTGGATGAGGCAGTATCACATAATGGTACGGCTACCAAATCCTATTTGAAGTATGTTAAAACATGAAACGCAATCTTCAAGCATGCCTATCTTTCTGTTTCTGGAGACAGGGTCTTGATCCGAAGACTAAAAGGGAAGAACAAGCTTGCTGACCACTGGACATCTACTCTTTATGTTGTGGAGTCAACTGCCTGGTTTGCCTGTGTTCAAATTGAATCCAGAAAGTGGACATGGCTCTGAAAAAGTACTGCACCACAATCACATTCTGCCTATTGGACAGGGGGTGCAGCTGCGCTGTGAAAAGAACGAAGAGACTCCAACCTAAAAGGGCTCAAAGCTAAGATAAATTAACACTGTGATCTCTCTTGTTTACCTTTTTTGTATCCACTTTTTCTCCTGTTTTTCTCTGATTTTCTCCCATCCCAATTTCGTTGTTATGCCAATTCCCCCCTCCCCTTCCTGGTCGTTGCTTGCATGTGCCCCCCACTGGTCGGTATAGGGAGTCCTGAAGTCTAACAGATGCTTCCTGCGTCACATAGGAGACAGCCAGCAACCTCTTTTCACCTGCCAGCGCAGACTCTCATTGGTGAAGTGTAACGCGTGTGAGGTCACACTACCTTCAACATATCCATTCTTTGCTGTGCAGGCACCCTGACCGACCTGTAGGAGTCGCTGTTTACAACGACCAGAATACCACCCCACCAGCTTCCCTCCCTCTGACTCTGCCAATGGAGCCAGTATGACGGCCGGCCAAGCCGGAGGCAACGCTGACAGCCGGATTCGATACCGGTGTCTCTTGCGTTGGTGACGAGCGCTTAGACCGCTGCGCCACCCAGCCACCTCTCTTCTTTACCTTTGAACAGGATGACAAGATGGAGTCTACACCTGGCTCAGAAGATGATGAAATGGGTGTGAGGGCTGGGGGAATCCTGCATGCAGCCCAACGAGGGGGCGTGCCGTTTTTCTCCTTCACGCACCTGATGGGAGTTTGCGATCAGCTCGGAAGAGTACTAGTATTGCAGACTCCCCTCCACTCCTGGTCGGGTCGTTCTTGTTACCACCATCTACCTCTGTGTCTCCGGCGTGAGACGACGTGCCACCCATCACCACCTGTCGCCGTTTTCCTGGAGTGGGACACCGTCTTCGCTCTCTATTACTCCACGGGAGGATCCCAGTGTTCTTGACCTTACTCCTAGAACCCACCTCACCCCTGCCCACTTTGACAACCTAGGATGGCTTAGAGTAGATGACAGAGTACAGCAACTTGCAATGGGCCTACAAGATACACTACACGACCAAGGTACCCATGTACATGTCAAAATACTTCCCAAAGGTCAGTGAATACCACGATCACAACACCAGAGGGAGCTCCACAAATCATGTTAAACCCAGATTCGGCTCAAACAAGGGACTAAACACGTTTCGCAATTATGCCACATCAATGTGGAACGCCCTACCCAAAGCTGTAAAGGAATGTGAATCACTACCCACTTTCAAAAACACTCTCAAAAAACACCTAAGGGAGACTGCAACTCGAAACTGGCCCCTGTAAATGTCCGAACACAACCCCCTCCAATGTACAGTAAATTACCAAGTATGGTCTTGTCAATAATCCAATGTACAGTGTTTGTTTGTACAGGTGTACAGTGTCCCCCACCCACCCCTCCTACCCAACCCCCCCCCCCCCCCACTCATACCCAACCCCCCCCCCCCACCCACCCATCCACCTCCAATGTACAGTCCCCCCCACCCCCACCTACCCAATCCAATGTACAGTTTCTACGTCTAATGTATATACTCTTTTCTTTCTGGACTCTTTTTGTATCACAAACAGTACTGTAATTGCAAATCTGTTATGTCATAAATGTATAGATGTAGCAGTACTGTCTATCGGTATGTCATGTATGTCTCATATGTTACGATGAATTGAAAATGGGGGACCCTGATGTAAACAAGACGAAAGTCTTTCTCTGGTCTGCATCCCCTTAACAATTGTATGTATAATTGAGCTGTACTGTACTGTACCCATTCTGCAATCTGTTAATAAAGTTTTCAATCAATCAATCAAAGGTTGATGACGAGAAAGATTGTTTATCCTTATTTCCTCTTAACACTTTGAATGCCCAGCAGGGGGCGCACATTTAGTGCTTGAATGCCCACATCCACTCCAATGTTAACGTTAATACCGCCTAATCTATGTTTAAAATTATGGCTATGTGTCTAATCTGCCCGTCGCATTATCAATTACCTATTTCCAGTCAACATTGTCGAAGCAGATTGTTTTTTTATCGGTTCATTTCCGTTTCATAGCATTTAGAAAACCCCTCGTTTTCACGGAGAAAAAAGAGGATTCCATGATAATCGCCCCGTACTGTAATATTCTAGAACGTTGTCATTTGTCGGCCTATTTAGGAATCGTTTTCGAATAAACGCTAGATTATCGATAGTATATGTGTACGTGTGCACACTGGTGCCGCGCGCTTAAAATCGATTCTCTCAGTTGCTGATCGCTCTTAGAGTCAAACAGCCATATCACATAATCACATAAAAGCTTATATCTCTGTGAAAACGGGTCTGATTATCCTAAGACTGGTAACATAGATTCCTTACCTGAGATCAGATGGTATCCAAATGGATTATTCCAATTCCTGATCGCCATTCCAAAAAATCGATCCTTTTATTGATCCCACGTGTATACTGTAAAAACACATACTCCCCGCTGCTCTGAGGGTCCAGAGTGAAGCTGATCGACGCCGGTTGCATGAGTGAGCAGTAAAATGTGGAGTCCGGTTTTTTTTTTCTCATTCATTTTCATTGAGTCCAATCCAAAAGGATGAATTACCATCTGGGAGACGATAGGGGGCGCTTTTTCACATCTGAGCGCCTGGGGTGGCTGATTTTCCAACAGTAGACTCGGTTGATGAAATATGAATTCAGATCGCTAATAAAAAAAAAAGGGAGAAAAAACGAATATTCTCGTGATGGGCAATCAAAGTGTTAAGAGAAACAAATGCTTTTTTTTTTTTTTTTTTTTTTTACAAGTGGATAGGTTAATGGGAATGTTTATATCCTGTTTATAACCACCTGTTAAGTGAAGATGAGTTATGTTGTTATACACGTCATGAGGACATGACTATTATTTTGTGAGTGTAGTCTTACAAATAGTTTCTTTAATGTAAACTGATAGGTATTTTCAGTTCATTACTGTCTAATATTTTACATCCAGCTCCTCTGGGGGCATAGGTCTCTGGAATGTGCCAGTGAGTCGAGTGATCAAGTCAAACCAGGCACTTAGGAATAGAAATACATTGACCTGATGACCTGTGTGACCTGTGTGACCTAATGTGAGGGTTTCGGTCAGGGATAGGAGAGGAGACCCCACATGCAGGAAACACGAGCAGAGAGAGAAGAGGCTGAGGCGACAGAATGAAGTGAACAGGCTTTTACTGAGCAGTTGCAAATAAGAATACAAGTTGAAACTGTTACAAACAAAAGCGAACTGCAAAACCCGAAAAGAATACTCAGCAGAGCTGGAAAAATATGGACTAAGTAGGAACGGACTCACGGGGAATACTGGTGACAAAGGTGAGTACGTGACCGAACACAACTGTGATAACAATGAGACAATGAGCTCTATATACTGCCTGTGATTACTAACAAGTGCCAGCTGGTATCAGGTCACGCATGGCCAAGACAGGTGACACAAGGTAGTTAGTAAAAAAAAACACATCATTAATAAAAGCATGTGTAAAGGAATATCTAAAAGGAACAACCCTTAAAGGAGCATATGTAAAGATGTTAACACTAATAAAAACAAGTGAAAAGGGAAAAGCCTTAAAGGGACACATGTAAAGTATTAACATTTAGAGAATACATATGTAAAAGAGTTAACACTAATAAAAACATGTGAAAAGGGATACGCCTTAAAGGGACACAAGTAAAGTATTAACACTTAGAGAATACATATGTAAAAGAGTTAACACTAACAAAAACATGTGAAAAGGGATAAGCCTTAAAGGGACACAAGTAAAGTATTAACACTTAGAGAAAACATATGTAAAAGAGATGAACCTTTAAAGGAACATGAAAAGATAAACCTTTTAAAAACACAAGCTAAAACGCACCACACAACATGAACAGATAAAACACAGCACCATTAACAATATCCAGAAGACCTAGGACTAAAGGGATAATGTCGAATATCTGGAGCTGCTGCGTTTGGCCACCAGAGGGCGGCAGAAAAGCACTGTTCACATTGTTCGGGCATGATCCCTGGCTGGGACCATGACACCTAATGCATGGCTGTATCCGGGCACAGGCCAGTGAGAGGAGCAAACCAGATTCATCCTTAGACTACCATATATATGACCAAGCCTGATCATCCATTTTAACCAGTGGCTCGCTAAATTTGGAACCCACATAGTATAAAGCCGAACTTGTGTCATCATTCTAGAGCCTTGCAGCCCCCATGGAGGGCTGTGGTCTCCAGGACTGTTCCTCGTTCTCCGTGTGTTCCTGTCAATAAATACCATTGATTGACTTCACATTTGTTTTTTCCTGAACCTTTGTCCAGCTGGCTCATACATATCAATCCAAATAACTCAGTTTTTCTACTATCAAAACCCTTGTGGTTTGACATTTATTCATGTGATTTTATATACATGTGGGTTATAGTTGGCTAAGTATGATGCAGGGGGGGGGGGGGGGGGGGGGGTAAGTTAGCAATAACAGTATAGCTATACAGTAAGCTAACCAGGCCTCTCTGTACCCTAGTCAGAATCAGATGCCTAAAGCTACTGTATACTGCATCCTAATATTGTATTTTAGTATGGCCTCACCAATTAACCTCCCATGCACAAGGGTTATCAGATTAATGAGTAGGCCTATGCCATGAACATTGTGTAACAAAATTTGAATTGAGTGGGTGGGCTACACACACACACACACACACACACACACACACACACACACACACACACATGTATATATATATATTAGAGGTGGGCATAGATTAATTTTTTTAATCTAGATTAATCTATCTGCAATCCTGGATTTAATCTAGATTAATCTAGATTAATTTGGCTCAAAAAAAAAAAAAAAAAAACCTGCCGAAGGCATTCAAAATATGTGTGTTCTACCCAAATAATGACCAGAAGTAAGTCCTTACTTTTTCTTTCCTCCTTATGTTTCTCAGGCCAGGTGGCCCATTACACCATGAGCCCATCTCCCGTTTCCAAAATGCATTACAGACTGTTTGAAAAAGCTGTTTTGCTATAATAATTGGTAATAATCAAAATAATGTTCAATAAGATGTACTTGTGTTTAATAAGTTGTTTTATTCAGAAGTTAACACAAATACATAATATTACCAGTACAGTACAGTATCTAGCACACTCTCAGGAGCAAAACAGAAAGAATCAT
Source organism: Notolepis coatsorum (assembly GCF_963971535.1). NCBI lineage: Eukaryota > Metazoa > Chordata > Actinopteri > Aulopiformes > Paralepididae > Notolepis > Notolepis coatsorum. The sequence continues at coordinate 110,450,623 of NC_140169.1, read as the reverse complement.
TTCAAACTTGAACTATGTGACATGGCTTGAATCAACTGCTCCAGTGGAGTTGCTCAGTGGCCAATGGTGTCAACTGTGGTTGTACTGGGCAGCTCCCAGGTGTGAATGGAAAAGAACATCTGTGCTCAGCGAACCTACCCTGGGTAAATTTTTTTTTTTTTATTTTTTTTTTAGATTAATGCGTTAATTATATTATCGCGCGATACTAGTATAGCGTTAACGCAGCACGTTAACGCCGTTAACGGCCCAGCTCTAATATATATATATATTAGATAAATATATATATATATATATATATATAATTATTATTGTATTTTATTTTTTTATACTAATATATATCTTTATATGACTAGCACTCTATTATGGCTAGTTCTCTTACTGCTGAGCTGACCTGTTTCTCTTGTCAAATACATTTCATTGTAGGGGTGGCTGGGTAGCGCAGCGGACTAAGCGCCTGCCTACCACCGCAGAGACACTGGTATCGAATCCGGCTGTCAGCGGTACCTCCGGCTTGGTCGGTCGTCCATACTGACACAATTGGCAGTGTCAGCGGGTGGGAAGCCGGTGGGGTGTATCCTGGTTGTTGTAAACAGCGACTCCTACAGGTCGGTCAGGGCGCCTGCACAGCGAGGGAGGGAACTGGGGGAGGTAGTGTGATCCTCCCATGCGTTACACTTCCCCAGTGAGAGTCCTCGCTGTCAGGTGAAAAGAAGCGGCTGGCTGTCTCCACATGTATCGGAGGAAGCATGTGATAGACTTCAACCCTCCCTAGACCGGCAAGTGGGGGGAAAATGCGGGCAACGACCAGGAAGGGGAGGGGGGAATTGGCATAACGACTATATTGGGATCGGAGAAAAATACAGAGAAAGGAGGAGAAAAGGTATATAAAAAAAATACATTTCATTGTACCGTTGACCCCGTGTTGACCTACACATGATTGAACTCTTTGTACACCTTTATCCATTCTTTAGCCAATTAAAGTAGTGCTAAACTCACTCTGTGTTCATTGGGGTCACAGGGAAGTTTCAATGCTATCGTTAATTTGAACAGCTAAAACAGTTTTTGAGTGTTTTAGCTGTATGAGGAGAAGGCCGTCTCGCTCACTGCACATGTCTCTGGGATCAGCAAGACAAGAGTGTGTAAAATGAAATATTACCGTATGAGGTCACCCAGATCAGAGTGAATTGTGAAATGTCCATTACAAGCTATGGGCTCCTTTTCTTTTTTTTTTAAACTTTATTTTTTTAGCGTTTATCGCTTTCCTGGTCAAGCATGACCGACAGTTGTAGGGTGAAACGGGAGAGAGAGCAGGGGGAGACATTCGGCAAATGACGGCGAGTCCGGGAATCGAACTCGGAGTCAACCAGATCCGTGACGCAGCACGGAGTCCCGCGACGCAGCGCGGTAACATGGTGTGCTACTGGAGCACCCTATGGGCTCCTTTTCAGCTCTCTACCTCTGTCTAACGTGATAGGAGATATTGTTGACACGCAAAACACATTGCATGCATCAGCTGTCAGCTGCCTAGGCTTAATCCTTAAAATAGTAATAACTTCATATCAATAACAAATATGCTTCAGGTTTGAAAGGGATAGATTTATTTGACATAATGTATGAATCCAGTCCATTTCTGATGCTTCTTCTCTCAGACCAATGCAATATCTTGGAACTAGCTACATGTAGATAGCCCCAGTGCATAGTAATACACTGGTTTCTTCAAGAAACAAAGTTGTTCCAAAATATTGCATCGATCTGAGAGAAGAATCGAGCATCCAAAATATATGAAGACCCTGTGTGCTGCCTGTCTGAAGCTGCTTGCTTGGAACACAGCCAGAACATTGACTACAGGTCTCTGCAACAGCTATGCATTGATTACACTACTACCAACAAATCTGAATTATTCCTTTAACTCTTTCTCTGCCACGCATTAGCCTCATCCTTAGCAGCTGACGCCAGCGCTGTAAACGGTGGGAGCCGCTCACCTTGTTTGCAGGGCTATAACTATTTAAATATTATAACTATATATGCAATACTATGGCCCATTTGACATCGAGTATTTTTTCCATCCATACATTGTCATTTTATACCGTGGTGAATATAAGTATAGTTTTAGAGTGGGATAATTCCTGGACCACTAGTAATAGGCTGCGACGCATATTATACTTAATCCATTGGCATTTCGTCCCTACACGCTACAATAAAAAATTAAAATGCATATGATCTGTATATTATGTTCCATCATGCATGCATGAAAGGGGGGGGGTCGTTTATGATTAATTGATTGTCAATAACGGCATTCGTTAGTACAACAGCATACGTTGATCGATGGCTATGAGAACAATGGACAACCAAGCTGAAATTAACATTAGATTGCTCTTACCTGTGGCCGATGAGACTCCAAAAAGAATATTCCAATTATTTGATTGCCATCTGCTAGATTGTATGTCCATTTGGCTCACGTCATAACCTCCAAAAGCATAATGATTCTGGCATCCCGAAGGCGATTAAATGCGATCAGGTGTATATCTTGATCCACGTTACAAGATAACTCCGCCCGGAGGAATTTCAATGACGCACAGAGTCATACTTCCTTCAGAAAGTAAGTGCAACATCGGCCGCATACCACCAGGCGGCGGTATTGGACCGCTGCGATCTCTGCCACCCAGTTCCACAGCATACCAGGATAAATTATTAATGGGAATAGCCAATAAAAGAAATAACGATCATAATAACATATATACGTGGTTGCCGTTCAACGATTGGCGGGCTAACACATATTAAGTCGTTGTTGGCGGCCATTGAGTTAAGGTAGAATGTGTAAGAGCCCTGCTTGGTATTGCACTTTGTTTACTTTTTCTTTTGTTTTGGTCTGATGTGTGGGTTGAAGTTTATAACTATACTGTGAATTTCTACAGACCTCTCAATAACAACTCCAGAAATCAAACACACACATCACACCAAAACAAAAAATGTAAACAAAGAGGGGGGCTCTTTTTCCTTTTACATTACATTCTACCTTTAAAGATTGGTGTTAGCGTCTGGGTTAGGAGTAAACATGGAATCCAGTGAGGAGCCCAGGTCAGTGAAAACATACAAGCTGGACAGATTCTAATTTAAGAATATATATGAAGAATTCTCATCTATAATGTCTAATGTGGTACAGCTCAGGTTCAATTTGTGAATGTGAACAAGCCTTTTAAGCGGAATAGCAGAGACAAGACTCCAGTGGTAATGAATCCTAGAACCCATCTTAACACTTTCAGTGCCAGCCATAACGTTGATTAATGTCCTTGGATGCCAGCATCCACTTCAATGATAGCGTTAAAAACACATAATCTATGCTTTAAATTATGGCTATGTGTCTAATCTGCCCGTCGCTTGCAGTCAACATTGTCGAAACGGATTGTTTTTTAATCGGTTCATATCCTTTTTATAGCATTTCGAAAAGCTATCGTTCTCTCGGAAACTTCAGGAAAATAGAAAGATTCCGTCATAAACGGCATTTATTGGAATATTCTCGAATACACTAGACACGTTGTCATTTGTCGGCCTATTTATGAATCGTTTTCAAATAAACGCTAGATTATCGATAGTATATGTGTACTTATGCACGCTATAGAAGCGAGCTGAGAAATCGATTATCTTATTTCCTCAACAGCACACACACACACACACACACAAACACACACACACACACACACATATACACATACGGGACACGCTGTTTTCTCAGTGAAAACAGCTCTGATTATCCTAAAACTGGTAACATAGACTGCTTACCTTAGATCAGATGTTCTCCAAAAAGATTATTCCAATTCCTGATCGCCATTCCAAATATCGATCGCGTTTATTGATTGATTATTGGCTGCTGTAAATATATATTCCAGGCTGCTTTCCATCTCGCGATCACTTCCCTCTTGATCAGATCCCTCGCCAGCATAGTGGAGCCAGTAGGCAGATCCACCAGTGTAATCGAATGGCCTGCAGTTACACAGGGATAGACGATATGGGGCGGTATTTTCCCATCGGAGCTCCTAGAGGGGCTGCTGTACCAACGGGAGACTCGGTTGATGAAATATGAATTCAGATCGCTAATAAAAAAATCAAACGACAATTCGCATCGGTGGCACTCAACGGGGGGCATGAAATAACGAGGTAACACGTCTGTGGCACTCAAAGTGTTAATAATGGGGACTAATGAGACCTGACCCCTATCTTTTTGAATGGGGAGTCATCCATATCTAAGAATCTGCCATACATATAATCTTTCATATTTTAATTCACTGGTAAATGACTAACACTGAATGGTTAATTTGGTCAAAAAGGACAATTTTGTGATATAATTAAATTTGTTCCCACTGTGTGCAGGATTGCCACGATGGGTTATACATGGCAAATTGTAGATACTCACTCACTCGTGGATGTTCCATGAGGGATATTTATTCCAACACATGCACAGGTCATGTACATGCTTCTAGCGACGTTCTCCTGCGCTGACACAGTGCTAACATAGTGTGGAGAGAGTTCTGGCTATGCGAGACTAAGCGACACCTTTATCGCCCCTAAATCATCCTCGAGTGGCATTGTTCCGCTTTCGATTGCAAGATATTAATAACACAAAAGCTGGCCCCCAGCTGCTAAAGAACACTTTGGTGCACACGTCGGGATGTGCACAGGTACATGCATCGCCAGAGGCTGGTTCAGTTCAGCTCAGCGCGTTATGGTTTGCAAACCGAGACGTCCCGGTGGTTAATGACTCGAGTGCGCACCTGTCAGACAGTCCAAAGTTGATTGGAAACGCGCGCAGGCAGAGGAGCGGAGCTGCATTCTGAAGCATCTCACTCCATTCATGGTAAGAATGACATTTTTCATAGTCGGTGTACATTACACTAGGGTGGAACAGAACAGAGTGGTGCTTTTGCAACTCACTAGTCTGTATGTAAAGAGAGGGAGAGAGATACTTGCACACACACAGTCGACTCTGCTTCTGTAATCAAACTGCAGACATGAGAATGAGAATGCTTGTACGGACAGGTCGTTGGTCATCACATTGTTCCATTCAGAGTGTTCCTCGAGTGGAATCTCTTCCCAAAAGATGCACATGCGGTCTCGCTCCGGTAGCACAGCTCTACACACAAACCTTATCATTGTTTAACAGTAAAATGTATTCATTCATTTTGAATTGTGTAAATGTGTGTATTCACGTAATGGCACAAGCAAAACCTACGTAAGATGTATGTTAGAAAGTATATAACAATACCAAGGGAAGGAAATGTATTTGTTAGTGTGATTGTTTCACCATGCCAAGGCTCATGTAGAGTGTCTCTATTCCTCTGTTCCTGTTTCAAGGTTTCAAACCTTATTTTCCAGATTTTGATTCTCACAAAGGCCTGTAACAGCATCTGTTTTCAGGGAATGCAATTGAAAGGAAAGTCATGAGATTGGCTAGACGATGAGGAGATATCCCTTGAATAGGACATTGTGTGCCAATCTGCCAGTCTCTTGTTACAAACTCTCGTAAATGTCAATACGACAAGATAAATCATTGCTGACTTCAGACAATCACATTCCTATTTCCATCAATGGGTAATTTGTTGAAATTGTTGATCGTTTTTGATTTCTTGGTATAAACACATCTCAGAGACCCTCTCAACACCAGTTCCATCCTCAAGAAGGCCCAGCAGAGACTGTATTTTCTGAGGCTTCTCAATAGTTTTGGTATGACAACCAAAACTTTTGTGAACTTTTATCACTGTACTGTTCTGTATCACAACCTGACTGCTGAGGCAACCTGACTGCTCGGGACTAGGGTTGGGTACCGACTGACTTACGTCGGTACTATCGAGTACGTATTGATTAGATCAATCTGTGCCAAATGTCATACCTTGAGACTGTTTCCTTCGGTAGTATCATCCTTTTCCAATGCGAACGGTGTGTGGCTGTTCCCAGCTGCAGATGATCTCAACTCAGTTCAACTTTAACATTAGCGTTATAGCTGGGCAGGATGCATGCCCTTTGCAAAATGTAGATCAACGGTGCACCTCTGCTGAATCTTGCTAAATAAATTAAACTCCAAGTATTTGCCAATGGTTCTTCTCAGATGTTGAGGAGAAGTGGCAGTTAACATGTTGCTAACAACAAAACTAGCTACAGAGTTGTATTGTGAGGTTTGTGGCGATGAATGAAAGAGCCACTTGCAACAATCCAGGGATGCGTTCAAGAGCAGAAAAAAACCTATTATTATAATTTTTTACAACTGACATTTATTTTTTGTCATTAAAGAGAGAATCAATTACAGGGAAAAGGGTACCGATATTGGTTCAGATGTGAATGGTACCCAACCCTACTCAGAACTGAAAACTGCTACAAAGGACTGTAAAGACAGCAGCAAAAACCATTGGCACGGAACTACCACAACTTTATAACATTTACACCACTCATGTTCTGTTCTTGCTCCTTCCATCTAAAGAATGTTACTGGGGCATCAAATCACACATCACTTGACTCAGTAACAGTTTCCTTCCACAGGCAGCAGGTTGGTGAACAGCTGACGCACCCATACTGTAATTACTGTATGCACTTCACATTCGATGTGCATATTGTGTATGCACTTCACATTCCTGTATAATTACACCTGCACAGTGCACAGATTTGACAAGTATTTTATTTGAATACATTTTCATCATTGCCCATTAAAATCAATTATGAGAGTAAACATAAACACAAGAGGGCACTATGACACAAAGCTTCACCTAGAGACAGATCAACTATCTGACAACATTTTACTACATGCCAATTCCAGAGTCAGCCTCATATTGTAGGTAAAATCTCTTAGTTACATCAATATTGTGCTGTCAGTTTCATGTTGTAGGTTAAGTATTTAATGTTAGCTATTGGCCAATTGTCCTCTGTCATCTTGTTCTAATAAGGAAATGCCCACATGAAATGTGTATAATATAAATTGATAAATCTACTAATCTACTAATCTTTGCACAAAATCCATATTTTCTCCCTGCAAATGTCTTAAGATTGTGTTAGCAATGTTGTGTTTAAAGGGGGAAGCATTAAAGCGACTCATACACACCCTCCCCGATTCGAGCCTCCTATCAGTTTATGTTCATTAATGTCTACATTAATGTCTATATCATAGCCATCTTACCTTTCTCCCATCCTCCAATTGGATTCCTCCTACCAACTTTTAAGCAATGTTTTGACAGCATCAAACACCTCAGCTGTCATCTCGCATCCCACCATCACCCCATTCTCCTCCTCAAATTCTTTGGGTCAATCCTTTAGATATATCAAAAGGGGGGGGGGGGGCAGCACAACTTAGGTCTCAACAACCTGGGGTTGACACCACCCTCTGTGGCTCCACAGGTCGCCACACACCTTGGTTCACAGCATGGGAGGCCGTCACACAACCCTGGTCTATGACCGCAGGCCACCAACACGCACCTGGTTATTCCACACATAATGGAGTTGCCACATGCACCTGGTTATTCCACACATAATGGAGTTGCCACAGGCACCTGGTTATTCCACACATCATGGAGTTGCCACACGCACCTGGTTATTCCACACATCATCGAGTTGCCACATGCACCTGGTTATTCCACACATCATCGAGTTGCCACACACACCTGGTTATTCCACACATCATGGAGTTGCCACACGCACCTGGTTATTCCACACATCATGGAGTTGCCACACGCACCCAGGTCCATGTCCACGGATCGACACCACCGTCCAGGCGTGTCGGCACTACATGGGCCTTGATGGCCTCATACTGGAACTACAGCCAACATGGGCCTTGATGCCACCCTGCAGCATGCGAGCCAAACTAGCTTCATAATCTTATCATCATTCTCCCATGCAGTCAGTTGATAATGGAAGCGCAAACTTGTCAACTAGTTCTCAAGTTTCAAGTTTCTCAAGTTTCTTTATTAGTTGTCATACAGAAGTACAGAATACTTTTATATAAAATGCTTCTTTCTGTTTTGCTCCAGAGATTGTGCTAGATAAAATAGATAAGTATAAAATAAGTATAGTAAGTATAAAATAGAAGTCAAGTACGTAGACAAAAGTGTTCAGTATATACATATATACAATGCAGAGTAGAAGTAACTGATATACAATACAATATACTATACAGTACAAAGCAGAAATGGGATGAGGTACAATTTACAGTAAGGTGTAATGAGGTATGGGTTGTAGTGCAAATTCTTTACCAATAAATATAAAGTGTGTTTAGGTGTTCTAAAGTGGGTAAAGTGGGTGCTGCAGTGAGTTGTTTGTTTAAAGTGAGTGTGTGCGTGTGGATGTGTGTGCTGTGAGTGCATTTGATGGTTGTTACATAGTGTTATTGTCATTTAGCATTCTGATGGCCTGAGGATAGAAGCTTCTTCTGAGTCTCTCTGTGCTTGCCATGAGACTCCGGTATCGCTTGCCTGACCGCAGCAGTTCAAAAAGGCAGTTGTTTGGGTGGCTGGAGTCTTTGATAATTCTCTTAGCCTTACCCATGCACCGCTTGTTGTAAATGTCCTGGAGAGTGGGAAGCCCCTCCAATTGTGCGTTCGGCTGAACGGGCCACTCTCTGTAGTCTGCTACGGTCTTGTGCGGTGCTATTCCCAAACCAGGAGGTGATATTGCCAGTCAGGATGCTCTCTATTGTGCATGCGTAGAAGTTCTTAAGGATCTTCTGACTGACTTGGAACTTCCTTAGGCGCCTGAGGAAGTAGAGGCGTTGCCGTGCCTTCTTCACAACACTGTCAATGTGTGTGGTCCATGTCAAGTCCTCGGATATGTGGACTCCGAGGTACTTGAAACTGTTCACTCTCTCAACCGGTGCCCCTTCGATGCTGAGGGGGCTGTAGTCCCTGACCCCCGACCTCCTGAAGTCCTATAACCTAGTATGTAAGGTTATCGTGTACTATTATATTGTGTATACATGAGTGCATTGTGTACATAGTCTATGTAGGCCTGCAGTGTTTTTAATTGTTTTCTTTGGGATGGCGTGTCTTTTGTGTGTCCAAGACAGAGAGAGAACCGAGCACAAGTATTGAATTGTACTTCAACAAACAAAAGTTGAAGTTGATAATACAGTTGAACTTGATGCAAATTACATTTCTGTTCCTAACATGTTTCCGAGCATCAGGTTTTTGAATTAATTGTCATGTATTCATCTTATATTTGGAAGGTTATCCAAGCAGGACTGCATCAACCATTTTGTAATATTCAGTCTGTACCACAATGACGACCTGGTAATTGAACTGATGAAATGTAAAGTTGACTGGTTAGGATCATAGTCAGGATGAGCACATACACACTAGTGTACATACTGTACACACACACACACACACACACATACAGTAAGTGTGTACGTTTTGACCATGTTGCTACACAGATGTACCTGTGATGCTGACAGATTGAGCAGCCTGGTCGGTAACCGTGACGCATTATGTTACTGTATGACTATACACAGAGTCACCTGATACACTCTCTGAAGGCTGCACGCACACATACATGCACATGGATACACACACATACAGATGGATACACTCGTACAGACACACATACAGTACATACACATGGAAGCACACAGATACACATACAGTAGAGGTACATACACACACACACACACACACGCACACACACACACACACACACACACACACACACACACACACACACACACACACACACACACACACACACACTCCCAGATACGTACTCCCACAGTCTTGTCCACACATACACAGGTATTTTTTAAACCATAGCTTTTTCTATGTGGTTTGGCCTTTTGTCCACACGCAAACTGCGTTTTAGGTAATTGAAACCAGACTTTTTTCTTTTTTTTAATACACTGTGGATTTGTGTGGACGGATGAAACCAAAGCTTATGGAAAATGCTGACATCATGACTAATGGCCCGTCCACTGCAATCAGGACCATGGAGAGCTCCCTGCAGCCTCCTGTCTACACTGCAATCAGGGCCATGGAGAGCTCCCTGCAGCCTCCTGTCTACACTGCAATCAGGACCATGGAGAGCTCCCTGCAGCCTCCTGTCCACACTGCAATCAGGACCATGGAGAGCTCCCTGCAGCCTCCTGTCCACACTGTAATCAGGACCATGGAGAGCTCCCTGCAGCCTCCTGTCTACACTGCAACCAGGGCCATGGAGAGCTCCCTGCAGCCTCCTGTCCACACTGCAATCAGGACCATGGAGAGCTCCCTGCAGCCTCCAGTCCACACTGCAATCAGGACCATGGAGAGCTCCCTGCAGCCTCCTGTCCACACTGCAATCAGGGCCATGGAGAGCTCCCTGCAGCCTCCTGTCCACACTGCAATCAGGGCCATGGAGAGCTCCCTGCAGCCTCCTGTCCACACTGCAATCAGGACCATGGAGAGGTCCCTGCAGCCTCCTGTCCACACTGCAATCAGGACCATGGAGAGCTCCCTGCAGCCTCCTGTCCACACTGCAATCAGGACCATGGAGAGGTCCCTGCAGCCTCCTGTCCACACTGCAATCAGGGCCATGGAGAGGTCCCTGCAGCCTCCTGTCCACACTGCAATCAGGGCCATGGAGAGCTCCCTGCAGCCTCCTGTCCACACTGCAATCAGGACCATGGAGAGGTCCCTGCAGCCTCCTGTCCACACAAAAACTGAGTTTTAGGGAGAGTGTTTTTGCGTTGTTGTGTGGATGGAGAGATTTTCTAAAACACTTGGGGCGGGATCCACAAATAATGGATTGCATGGTGCTAATTGCACCCTTACTTAAAAAATAAAATGTTTAAAGAATAAAATAGCAAAAAATTAAAACAGAGGTAATAATTGAAAAACAATTACATATTGTGGTGCCCTGATTGGTCATTAAGGTTCTAAATAGAGTTGTTCCGATACCGATACTGGTATCGGAAATGCCGCCGATACTGCCTAAAATGCTGGTATCGGTATCGGCGAGTACACGTAAATTCTAGCCTCCGATCCCATGATGTAATTTATCTCCTGCCGAGTCCTGCGGAGAGTGAGGATTATAAAATGAACATGTTTTAAAGTGTGATGCTGTGTCATTTTAACAGCAGATACACTTTCTTAAATTCCATTGTCCCCGACAGTGCGGTGTGACGGGGAGCTCGGACGGGAATCGGGATGTGTTTGGCTGGTGTTATGATAGCATTAGCTGGAAAGATAGCTAGTTGGAACAACATCCGCTTTTAACGTTACATCAAATCAGATGATCGCCTGTCCTTTCTCCAGGACCTAACACTGTCCGTGACCGTCTATCAACAATAATGCACCCACGGTGAATTGTATTTAAGTTAAGTAGCTACGGACTAGCGTTAGCTGACTATTACTAGCGTTATCTTAATGTTCAATGCGGGAAGACGAGCTAGGTCAGTTAGCTTAGCTTGATAACGTTACCGTGTCTAAAGTTGGTGCTATTCACATAATCCAGCAATAATGGCTGCAGACCTGCAAGCAAAGTACAGCAAGTGCCAAAGGATAAGAGTCTGAGGCGGAGTTTCAAAAGAGAATGTTGAATATTTATTTTGCATCAAAAATCACAACATGAACGTTCTATCTGCCACTAGCTTACAGACTGAATAGGGTATATCTGCAGAGCCACTGAGTAGCGAGTGCAACACCGTTTAATGTCCGTGTGGATCATTGGAGTAGGGTATATCTGCAGTGCTGCAGCCCATACTCATTGATTAATGATACTAATACAAATCTATACAATCACCTGTTGTTGAATAAATACTATACGTTCTAGTTATTACTAAAAAACAGTATAACAGTATCTGAAAAAAAAAAGAAAAAAAAAAAGTATAATTTATATAATTTTTTTTTTAATTTTTTTTTATGCACTGGTATCGGATAAATATCGGTATCGGCCGATACCCAAAGCTTAGGTATCGGAATCGGATCGGAAAGGGAAAAATGGTATCGGAACATCTCTAGTTCTAAACCGACCCATAGACACTAGAGTGTCTAGTTTCAGTGTTTCCTGCAGGGTATTCCATGATGTAGGGGCAGAAAATCCAAAAGCAGATCTACCAAGTTCAGTACAAACTCTAGACAACTGGTCTATGCCTGAAGACCTGTCACGGATAGTACAGAGAACCCAAATGCAGAACACAGATGAACAGGCAGGTCTTGGTATAACCCAAAAAGCGGGTGTGTTTATTATGAAGAGGAGTCGCATATCCAGGCAGATGTAGGTCATACACGGAGGGGGTATTCATAAAGTCCAGGGCCCTCATTTATCAATGTTGCATATGCACAGACATTTTTGTAAACCGCTCATACGATCATTTCTAAGCACAGTGTGGGATTTATCAATATGAACGTGTGCTTGAACGGCACGGTGGCACAGTGGTTAGCACTGCTGCCTCACAGCAAGATGGTCCTGGGTTCGAACCCCAGCAGGGGGCCTTTCTGTGTGGAGTTTACATGTTCTCCCTGTGTTTGCGTGGGTTTCCTCTGGGTACTCCAGTTTCCTCCCACACTGCATGGTTATCAATGACACCAACGCCAAATAGTGGTTAAGGGTTTTTATTGACCATTTGGGTTGCACAGGCAGCAATCTGCTTCAGTGACTCATTAATTTCATCACAGTGCAAAGGTCGGTCAGCTTGTCTCTTATTTCCACAATTACACGTGTTGTGTCTTGCTGGTTCTCTAGGACTGCTTCAGTCAACACCTTTGGTTCCCGGCGCGCCGAAGAGGGTCTAGACACTCCCTGCTCCTCCTGGGTGTCCACAGGACTAAGCAACTCAGCCGAGTTGTCTGTGGAATAGACAATTTCATTTGATTTATTTATTTGCTAAAGAAAATTGTAATCATACTGTTAAATATTGTTTAAAATAAAAATCGAAATACTATTATTTTGTGTCATGTTTCCTAATAAAATTGTTGAAAACAAAATTATTTCTACCTTCCATTTGTTGGTTAGATGGCCTAGCTTGTTCTGCCGTAATGTTGCTGTCTCTGTGCGCTGAGACAGCGGCGTGTCTCCAATGATGCTGGCAATCCGTGCGTCCAAAGGGGAGAGCTCCTTCTGACTTTGCACCCCCAGTCGCACTGATATCCCTCTTGAACTCCATCAGTCGCATTTTGGCTGACAGTTTCACGTCAACCCATTTCTTTTTTTCTTTTCTTTTTTTACTCCTGCCACAGATCTCTGTTCTGAGGATATCGAATTTTTGGATTCGGTCACTTGCTCCCATGCAGCAGTTTTTCTTTTGTTGGTTATTCCCACACTGGGTGAACCAAACAATGGGTCTCATTTCCCAATATTTTCCAAAGAGTTCTCTTGGAAGACTTATCTTGGAACCGACTGAGACAGAATCAATGACAAGTTCACTCTGAGTCCTCAACACGCTGGTAATGTCTTAAGTGTCTCAAACATTCGCACCTGTGATATCTGCGTTGGAGAATGGCATATGTCTCAAACGCGAAAGCGCGTCCCCGTTCAGGTCATTTGCATACAAAACAACGTCTCCAGAGCTCCTTATAACAATGCAGCCGTGTGAAAATGGAATGGCGGAAGCGCTTTGCGAGTCTTGCGACCCATCAAAATGAGATTAGATTAATGTATTGGCATCATATATAGTACAGCTCGTGGTACACCTGCCACAGCGCGTGCACACACACACACGCGCGCGCAGTACTGTATAGCCTACGCCCTACGGCATAATGAATGAACGCAGTATAGGCTTATTATTCCATTAATGACTTGTTTCATTAGGATTTAGTAGATATAGAGTATCTACTAAGTCCTAATGAAACAAGCAACTAGAATATATTAAGCCTATACTGTTCATTCATTAGGCCATTAGGCCATACTGGCGCACACAAGACTTGTTATGGAATATTAATGGAGTCTATTTCCACGTGATTAGCTTTCGTTCTTATTTATTTATTTATCCACTGTCATTTCAGTGTTGGTGTATAGGCTATATAGTGTATTTCAATATAAGTTTAATTGATTAATGATATATTCGAAGGAATGCAGGTTTATAGCTATATCAAACAAAGGTCTGTCCCATTGTATACCAATCAATGGGATATATTGCATGTTGACCTGCATTCTTTCAAATGTATATAATTAATCATTAAAACAGATATGTAACAAATAAGAAATACAAATTCCACAGAAGGCATTAAATAATTATTATTTTCAATCATTTCACAATAATTGCATAATTGTGTTTGAATATCTGAGTAATTAAAGTAATTATACATTTGTCCAAAATAGCTGGTTCAGATATGGTTAATCCAGCTGCCCTGTGATCAGAGGAATCCATATTATTTATTTTTCCGACATCAAATGCGTAATTTCTTATCGTACAAATATTGTCATATTTATTTTAATTATGATTAAGTAATTAATTAAAAGGAGGCCTGTAGCGTTGACATGAAGGAATCACTATGAGAACTGTCTGTCAAGTTAATACAATTTTCAATTAGTCAACCAATCATAAGTGTGCTCCTCAGCACTCTTAAATCTGCTCTCAGCCACGCTCAAATCTGATCTCAGGAACATTTGGGGAATCGCGCTACCAGCCCTAATATGTCTTAAATGGGCCGAAATCTGCCTAAGAGGAAATTGTTGGTCGTAAATCCGTTCGGGAATGAGACCCAATAACTCTACCTCCATAACAAGGACATCAATTTCGTTCTCAGTGAAGTTTCTCTCCTTCATTCGCTTAGCCATTATTCCACATTCCACAAATAGGCATGTTTCCACATGGAATTTAAAGGGGTGTTTTGTTACCATATATGGTTAATTATGGGTGGTTCTGTATGCAAAGATTTATAATTGTGCACGAGCGAAGAGCGTAAGAACAATTGGTATTTATCAACAGAGAGTACTTGCAGGTGTACTGTACACACATTTGATAAATCCAGATTTTTCTAAATTCTGTGCGTAGGAGAAAAAATATAACTCTTTCTATGCAATGTTGATAAATTAGGGCCCAGGGACTTACGTCGGGCGGGGTAGTCAGACAGGCGAGGGGTCGTAGACGGAATCAGATACTCAGACATTCCATGGAGTAGGCAAGTAGCAGGGTAGTCAGACAGGCGAGGGGTCGTAGACGAGATCAGATACTCAGACAGTCCAGGAAGTAGGCGAGGAGCAGGGTAGCCAGACAGGCGAGGGGCAAGCCCAGATTAAGAATTCAGAGGCCTCTGGGCCAGACTCTTGTGGAGGCCCCCACAGCCACACACACATGTGCACGCCCGCACAGTGGTGTTTTTTTTATATGTAAAACATTGGTGGGGCAGCCACCAACCAAGGCTACATACCAGGCAAACTACAGTAATCAAAATTACAGTAATCCTCCTACTGATGTGTTTTTAACATGTCAACAAACAGCTATCCATCGAGAGAGAGAAAGTATAGTTGAGGACTTTTTTTTAAGTATTGAACATTTATTTTATTCCCTGTCTGCCAAAGTTATTGACAGGGTACCACACAATATATTATACGTTATTGTTCAGCTAAAAACAAGCCTACAAACATCACAAAACAAACTGGTCAGACTACTGCTTGACCTTACTCCTAAAACCCACCTCACCCCTGCCCATTTTGACAACCTAGGATGGCTTAGAGTAGACGACAGAGTACAGCAACTTGCAATGGGCCTGGTCTACAAGATACACTACACCACACAGGTACCCACATGTTGAAATACTTCCCAAAGGTCAGTAAATACCATGCCCACAACACCAGAGGGATTTCCACAAATCATGTGCAACCCAGATTCGGCACAAACAAGGGACTAAACACATTTTGCAATTATGCCACAACAATGTGGAACGCCCTACCCACAGCTGTAAAAATATGTGAATCCCTACATTCAAAACCTCCCACCTACTGGAGGCTGCAATTCGAAACTGGCCACCGTAAATGTCCAACCCCCCCCCCCCCCCTCCTAATAGACAGTCTCCTGCCCACCGTATGTGTAACGTTCTGGGTTCTCGGGTCTGGTGGACCTGAGATCCCGGCTACCATCCTGTCACCTGTCACTTTCCTTTCCCTTGATTGTATTATTGGTTGTCACCTGGTATTGGCTGTCACTCTGTGGAACGTGTGGAATGTCTGGTATGTTGCCCTCAAGTAACTCCTGTCTTCTCTGTTCCTCGTCGGCTCTTCACACAATCTCCAGAACCAGTATGCGGCGGTACCAAGAGACAAGTGCTGCAGTAACTAGCATTCTATCCTTTTGTTCTCTGTTTATCAGTACTCCTATTTACCTAAACTGCTCTACGGTTGTTCCTAATAAAGAGGATACCCGAATTGTGAAGAACGAACCTACTCTCCGTCTCCTTATTGCCAACCACTATTGGAACTCTACACTCTTACCTGGTGCCATCGTAACAGAAGAGCCGACCAAGATGAGTTCCACGGATTCGATCTGGGCAGAACTCCAGACACAGAAGGACGGTCTGCGAGTGGTAGTGGAGCGTCAGAAGGAGGTGGGCAGCGAGCTGGGACGCCTGGGCAGTATATCCGGTACTGCCCAGAGGACGGTGGATTCGGCCCTGGCATCGGCCAACATCGCTCGACAGACGGCTGCCGGGACGGGGGCTACAGGAAGTCTTTCGTCTGAGGATGCGGCTTCCAACAGCGAGGGAGGGCGATCGTTTCCAGAGGAGGTTCGGGAGCCGAGGCTGACACCGCCTGGGCCCTATGGGGGAGCCCCGGAGGGGTGTCGAGAGTTTGTCACCCAGTGTTCGCTTATATTCAAGCTCCAGCCACGGTCATTCCCTTCCGCCATGTCCCGGGTGGCCTACATCATCACCCTTCTCACCGGCCGGGCCCTCTCCTGGGCTACGGCAGAATGGGAGAGCGGGTCGATGATCTGCCACGATGCGGACGCCTTTACCGGGGAGTTAAGACGTGTGTTCGACACTTCCCGTGTAATTTCCATTTATGAAGCCGGTGGGCGGCTTATCGCTTGCCGGCAAGGCCTCCGCACCGTGGCAGATTATGCCATTGATTTCCGCATTCTGGCCCGGGAGGCGGCCTGGCCCGAAATACCCTGCTGTGTTCTGTTTGTCCAGGGGCTCTCGGTTCGCATGAAGGATGAGCTGTCAGTTCGCGAGTTGCCGGAGCACCTGGATGGCATCATAAACCTAGCCATTAAGATGGACAATCGGCATCGGGAGAGAGGACGGGAGAGAGGATCAACAGCGTCTGAGCCTCAGGTACGATTCCCTTTCTCTTCCGGTGCTGATCCCATTCCGTGATACACAGGGGAACCACTGGGTGACGAACCAATGCAGTTGGGAGCGCTGTCGCTCTCCGACGCCGAGAGGAGGAGGTACGTGGAGCAGAAACGTTGCTTACGGTGTGGGCGGACCGGTCACCGCTTCGGCAGTTGTCGGGCTGAGTCGGGAAACGGGAGGGCTCGCTAGGCTCCGGAGAGGCTTTAGCAGGTGGGCTCCTTTCTCCTTTCACCTGGGATTTGCGAAAATATTTTGAGGTTACTGTGGGTTGTGGGGAGACTTTCAAAAGAACCAGGGCATTGGTGGATTCGGGGGCAGCGGGGAATTTGATTAATGTGGGGTTGGCTGAACAGTGGGGTTTAGCCTTAGAGACATTGCAGGTACCTATTCCGGTCCAGGCATTGGATGGACAGCCACTGGGTGATGGGATCATTACCCAGAGGATGGCGCGATTACACATCCAAGTGGCCGGTGGGGGGTGGGAATGGGTACAGTTTTATGTCATCAGATCTCCCCAGTGTGTTGTTGTTTTGGATCATCCGTGGTTAGCCGAACGTAATCCTGTCATTAATTGGGCAACGGGTGAACTTTCGGTGGGGAGCGGCGTCGAGTCGTTCCCCGGCGAGGGTTTACCCACCCCTTCTTCTTTTTTGTCTCCCTCTTCTCTCTCCAGGATGGTGGTGAGCGTTGCAGATTCTGTCATACCTCCTAATCCTGATTTAATGGGTGTGCCCGAGATCTATTGGGACCTTGCGGACGTTTTTAGTAAAGCGCGTGCTAAAGCACTACCGCCTCATAGGTCATACTACTGCCCCATTGATCTTCTACCCGGCGCCTCTCCACCCGTGGGCGTATGTTCTCCCTCTCTCGCCCTGAGACTGTGTCTATGAACGATTACATTCAGGAGGCATTGCTCGCGGGGCATATCCGCCCGTCCACATCCCCTGCCGGCGCTGGCTTCTTTTTCGTTGCTAAAAAGGATGGGGGTCAGCGACCGTGCATTGATTATAGGGGATTGAACAACGTTTCCGTTAAGAACCGTTATCCTCTATTTCTCATGGACACTGCCTTTGAGTGCTTACAGGGGGCACAGGTCTTCTCTAAACTTACGTAATGCATACAATCTGGTCAGGATTAGAGAAGGGGACGAGTGGAAGACTGCGTTTAATACTCCTAATGGGCATTATGAGTATTTAGTCATGCCCTTTGGTTTGGCTAATGCTCCAGCAGTCTTCCAAGCCCTGGTCAACGATGTGCTGCAGGACTTAATTGGGGTGTCAGTTTTTGTTTACCTAGATGACATCCTGATTTTTTCTCGCGATATGGTGCAACACCAACTGCATGTTCGTGAGGTGCTTCGCCGTCTCCTTGAGCATCAGCTATTTGTTAAGGCAGAGAAGTGTGTGTTTCACGCTGACACCGTTTCCTTCCTGGGCTTTGTGTTGACGAAGGGTGATCTTCGCATGGATCCAGCCAAGGTGAGTGCAGTCTTGGATTGGCCACGGCCTTGGAGCTGCAACGTTTTTTGGGCTTTGCAAATTTTTACAGGCGTTTTATTCGCAATTTTAGCGCCTTAGCCAATCCGTTAACAGCTCTCACTAAGTCCTCTCTCCCTGGCTTTGAATGGTCGCCTAGGGCAGAGTCTGCCTTCTGCGACCTCAAACGTCGTTTTACCTCCGCCCCTGTACTGATCCGCCACGATGCAGAGGCTCAGTCTATTGTGGAGGTGGATGTCTCTGATATCGCGTGGGGGGGGGGGGGGGGGGGGGGTGATCTCTCAGAGATGTTTAAAGGACGGTAAAGTGCATCCTTGCGCTTTTTTTTCTCACCGGCTGTCTTCGGCCGAGCGTAACTACGATGTGGGTAATCGGGAGTTATTGGCAATCAAATTGGCACTACAGGAGTGGAGACATTGCAGAGGTGGTCTTTGATCATACCAAGCTGGAGGATTTTCTTGATCAAATCAACCTACCACAGATCTCAGAAGAAAGTGCTAGGTTGTTAGCCGCACCAATCACGCTGGTTGAACTTAGAGAGGCGATTGCGAATATGCAACGGGGCAAGGCTCCCGGATGGGACGGCATTCCACCGGAACTCTATCTTGCATTTTGGGATGTACTCGGTCCCTTATTACTCTCAATGATTTTACACTCAATCAAAGAGGGCAATTTTTCTAGAGATGTCAATATGGCGCTTATATCTGTTTTACTTAAGAAGGATAAGGACCCCACCGAATGTGGCAGCTACAGGCCCCTAAGTCTCCTCGGAGCCGATCTTAAGCTATATGCCAAGGTTCTAGCCACCCGTCTTCAAAAGCACATGACATCTCTAGTTCACCCTGATCAGACCGGCTTCATAAGAGGCCGCCTGGTTACTGACAACATCAGACGGTTACTGCACGTGATTAATGCCAGCAAGGATATTGCAATCCCTACAGCGGTCATGTCCTTGGACGCAATGAAGGCATTTGACAGATTGGAGTGGTCTTATTTATGGGCAGTTCTCAGAAGGATGGGGTTGGGTGAGGGCTTCATTCATAAGATCAAAGTTCTATACACTGGGCCTTCGGCGATGATCTTAACGGGAAAGTTATGTTCACCACTCTTCTCTGTCTCACGCTCTTCTAGACAGGGTTGTCCTCTTAGTCCCGGACTCTTCGCTTTATCCCTCGAACCTCTAGCTCAATACATAAGACAATCCCAAATTATATCTCCTATTTCAATTCAGGGCACACATCACCATATTAGCTTATACGCAGATGATGTACTCCTGTTTATGCAGAATCCCTCCGTCTCTCTACCTCATCTGCTCGGCGTGATAGATGAATTTGGCAGTCTATCCGGCTTTAAGATCAACTGGCCAAAATCTGCCTTTCTTCCACTTAATGAGCCTGCGAAGGCTACCATCCTACCGGCAAACATACTTATGGTGGAGCACTTTAAATGTCTCGGGATTGAAATATTCCCCACTATTAGCCAGACGGTAAGGTATAATTACTCCAGCTTGGGTGACAGGATTACGAATGACTTTAACAGATGGTCCAAATAAAAAAATTCATTACAGGCCTGTGCGTCAATAATTAAAATGAATATTTTACCCAGAATTAACTTTATCAGCTCCATGCTCCCGTTACCTCCTCCTGCTGGTTACTGGCAGAAATTGCACTCTGCCTCATATAAATTTGTTTGGAACAATAAACGCCCGCGCTTGAAGAGATCAACTGCCCAAAGGAATAAACTCAATGGGGGCTTAGCATTTCCAGACTTTAAATATTCTTTTCAAGCTTTCTCTCTGAGACCTTTGATCACTTGGTTTGACGCTCAAGCAGCTGTATCTTGGCGACCATTGGAGGAGAAGTTGTTGTCCCCATATAGACTTCAGGATATTGTGTATACCAACATATCAATTAAACAATGTAAATTACGATTTGGACCTCTTATCACACATGTGATCCAGACTTGGCGTGACACTCAGAAAGGGGGTAAAAAACGCCAACAATGGCACACGCATTCCCCTCTATTTAATAACAATCTTCTCCTTATTGGACAACAACCTATTAGATACCCTAGATGGGAAAAGAAAGGCATACACACATTGGGGGATATCTTCGATAACTCTGGTCTCTGCTCTTTTCAGGATATATCCAACGGATATGATCTCCCCGGAACCTCCTTTTTCTTTTATTTACAAATAAGAGCAGCTCTGAAGGCTCATGGAGTGCCATGGGACGCTCCACTAGTGCATCACCGCTTTCACAAATTCTTTTATGACAAAGAGACATCGAGAGGCTTCGTTTCTGACTTTTATCGGCATTTACTCATGTCCTCGTATAAAGATCTTCCCCTGGATACGATTTGGAGAAAGGATGTCCCGGAGTTGGATGTAGATTTTGATTGGGATGCAGTCTGGGAAAATGTTCAGTTATCCTCACACAACCCAGATCACCAACAGATTCACCTACATTTTATTCACAGGACTTATTTAACCCCTAGACGATTGAATTCAATGGGTCTCAGACCTGACTCTTTATGTACCTTGTGTCCAAACGGCGCCACAGGTACATTTATGCATATGTACTGGGAATGCCCCCCTGTTGTGAGTTTTTGGGAAAATGTTACATATCAGCTCTCGGACATTTTCTCTTTAACCATACCTGTATCTCCTTCTGTATTGTTATTGAATG
Organism: Notolepis coatsorum; assembly: GCF_963971535.1. Lineage (NCBI taxonomy): Eukaryota > Metazoa > Chordata > Actinopteri > Aulopiformes > Paralepididae > Notolepis > Notolepis coatsorum. The sequence goes on along the minus strand of NC_140169.1, from coordinate 110,429,203 downwards.
ATCTCTCTCAATTACCGACCTCTATACAGGTGAAAAGACTCATTTTGGCCGGCCTCACAGCCGCAAAATAATTTATTGCCTCACGTTGGTTTCACCCAGACAAACTCTGCCCGAAGGTATGGTTTCTCACCTACCTTGATGTGATCTATTTGGAGATATCCACGGCACGTGTTGTAGGGGTTAAGGAATCTAATATCGCAATTTGGTTGGCTGCAGTGGCAAAGTTAAAATAACGCATATAAGTTTGGGAATTTGTTTTGTTTTGTTTTGATTTTAGTTTTTTTTACTGAATAATGTATTGTGAGTGTGACTCATGTTGAGGTCCTTGGGTGAGCGGGGGGGGGGGGGGGGGAGAACGAGCGAGTGTCCATGTAGGATGATCACTGTACAGTCTGTATCAGTTATTGTCTTGTCATGTGTTGTTAAGTTATTGTCTTGGGAAGTCTTTTGATGTATTATTATTGTATTGTTTGTGATATATGTTTTGTTTCATGTTGGAAAAAAATTAAAATTTAAATATTTGATCCAAAAAAAAGGGAGTGGAGACATTGGTTGGAGGGTGCGGCACATCCCTTCATTGTTTGGACTTGTAGCATCCCTGGGAGAGTGATGGATGGACTTCTTTACTGGTGTTTCATGAATGTTTATTTTCATTTCACAACGTAAGAGCTGAAGTGAAAAGACAAAGAAAGACAAAGAAAAGATACTCAGATATATATACATTATATATATACAGATTAGACATTAGATATACATAAGTGCCACATTCACATTGTTCAATAAGCTAACATAACACTTGACACAAATGGCTTCCAATAACAGTGACATAGCCAAATACATTAATGAATACAAATATAAAATAAACAGCCCATATCACTAAATAGGACAAATTGACATCCCAGTACCATGTCCTCTCTCTCCAACAGGGGGCTTAACCATAAACCACATGAAAGTCTTCTTTCCGGATCTATAAGCAAACAAAAACTCTTAAAATGCTGGTACTAAGGACCTTATTAAATGTGTAGGCAAGCTAGCAATTTGCAATGACCAAACTAGCTAGAAAACAACGTATTTTCACAGTAGCAGGAATAACTTTAGGTTGTCAAAACACAAACAAAAGTGAATTCAAACCAATATTAAAACCATAGAAAGTGCACAGCAGTTACCTTGTAAACCATTTCCAAATAACAAAAGAATAACGAAGATATCCACGGAGATTTCTCTTTCCTTTTAACTGTAACCTAAACTTTCATTTTATCCGTCAAGCTGAGCTCATGCTCGCAGTATCTGCTTCCGGTTAGCTACTTCCGGTTTGGCGGTGCTTCAAAATAAAGGTTCCCTATCACACACAAACCGAATGACGCTACCTGGAGGGTTGTTTACAGGACTGATCATAAGAACTTGGCTTACATCCAAGGGGCTAAACGCCTTAACTCTCGCCAGGCCAGGTGGGCGTTATTCTTCACTCGATTTCGATTTACCATCTCCTATCGACCGGTTCCAAAAACGTTAAGCCTGGCGCATTGTCGCGCCAATTTGATCCTCCGGGTCGAGAGAAGAGCCCCCATCCCATTATTCCACAGGCCTTGATTTTGGCACCCGTGACTTGGGGCATAGATAAGGTGGTAAGATCGGCTCTGGCACGGGAGCCTGATCCTGGTGGGGGTCCTCCGGGACAGCAGTATATGCCCAAGGCTGCACGCTCACACCTGCTGCAGTGGGCACATACTTCTTCACTCACCGGCCACCCTGGGACCACTAGAACCCTGGAGTTTATCCGTAGGAGGTTCTGGTGGTCGACAGTGGAGGGGGATACGCGTTCCTTTGTGGCGGCCTGCCCGGTGTGTGCCGTGCACCAGCAGGTCTCCTCCGGCCTCTTCCTATTCCCAAACGTCCGTGGTCGCACATATCCCTGGATTTTATTTCAGGCCTACCCTTGTCAGATGGGTTCACTGCCATTTTGGTGGTGGTGGACCGTTTCTCCAAGGCGGCTCACTTCATTCCCCTTCCCAAACTTCCCTCGGCCCGAGAGACGGCTGATTTGGTGGTACAGCACGTCTTTCGGGTCCACGGGCTCCCAGTGGATATCGTGTCGGACCGGGGTCCTCAGTTCGCCTCCAGGTTCTGGAAGGCGTTTGCCACCAGTCTCGGCACCTCCGTCAGCCTGTCGTCTGGGTTTCACCCGCAGTCGAACGGGCAGACGGAGCGCGTCAACCAGGATCTGGAGGGGATCTTGAGGTGTTACGTTGCCGGGTGTCCGGCAACGTGGAGTAGGAGGGTGGCCTGGGCTGAGTATGCGCATAATACCCTCCTCTCCTCCTCTACCGGTATGTCTCCATTTCAGTGTCAATATGGTTTTCAACCTCCTCTGTTTCCCGAGCAGGAGCAGGAGGCGGAGGTGCCTTCGGTCCAGGCACACAGTGCGGAGGATCCTGGGTTGTAGACGGAGGGGTAGGGAGTTTCAGTTTTTGGCGTTCTTGGGTGCCTCAAAGGGATATTTTGGATCCCAGCCTGATCGTTGATTTACGGCGGCTGCATCCCGAGGCCCCTAGGTGAACGTCGGGTGCCGGTCGTCGGGTGCCGGTCGTCGGGGGGAGGTACTGTAACGTTCTGGGTTCTCGGGTCTGGTGGACCTGAGATCCCGGCTACCATCCTGTCACCTGTCACTTTCCTTTCCCTTGATTGTATTATTGGTTGTGTCACCTGGTATTGGCTGTCACTCTGTGGAACGTGTGGAATGTCTGGTATGTTGCCCTCAAATAACTCCTGTCTTCTCTGTTCCTCGTCGGCTCTTCACACAATCTCCAGAACCAGTACGCGGCGGTACCAAGAGACAAGTGCTGCAGTAACTAGCATTCTATCCTTTTGTTCTCTGTTGATCAGTACTCCTATTTACCTAAACTGCTCTACGGTTGTTCCTAATAAAGAGGATACCCGAATTGTGAAGAACGAACCTACTGGAACTCTACACTCTTACCTGGTGCCATCGTAACACATATGTATATATTTTCTCCCCACCGTATGTATATTTATGTACAGTCTCCTCCCCATCATATGTATATATTCTCTGTTAGGATCTATGGGTAACAGTACTGTATATTTGCATATCGTATGTAACAGTACTATATACTTGTATGTCATGTATGTCCCTATGCCATAAATGTCATGTCATGTATGTTGTGTATGTCATAAATGTCGCTGTGAATTGAGGGTGGGGGACCCTGATGTGGACAGGGCGGGCATCTTTCTCTGGTCTGCATCCCCTTGACAGTTGTGTGTATTGAGCCGTGTGTTGTGCACATTCTGCAGTCTGTTGAATAAAGTTTTCATTCATTCACCTCCCTCTGGTATTTTATGGCCACTTCCGTCCACGCCTCACTTGACTTGACTTACTCGCGTTTTATTTTTATTTTTTTTAAACAGTCTTGACTTTAGGCACATAGCGAATGAATGAAGGCTTTATTTGGCAGATTGCAGAGTGGGTACAATACAGTGCGGCTCAGTACGCGCAGTTGTTGGGGGGATGCAGACCAGAGAGGGACGTTTGTCTTGCTTGCATCGGGGTCCCCCATTTTCAATTCATGGTGAACATTGCTGCGGTTGAGTAGTAGTACCTACTTACTGGTCACAGCGGAGGCTTCAATAACGTTTGAATGATAATCCATTTTGTGAATCCATTTGTTGAAACAACTTTGTTGGCCGACAGCTCCTGCTACCTTAACGTTAGCTGCGCTCTAACATTACATAGCTTAATTAACGTGTATAACATACCACTGTAACATTAAGCAGCTTGTGTTCCACTGGGAAAGCATCACTGCATACACTTTGTTTAATCCAAACGTCCATTCGGAAACGTTGTATTATGAAACCAGTATGATTGTTCTCTCATTCTTCATTTTTATTTTATTACGAGCTACTAATCTAAACATGTGGTGTCGCACAATGGAAGTGGACACGGTTTCAGGTTTCACAGTCAGGCTGTTTTTGTTTATCCCGTCATTCAGTGAATAACGATCAGAGCCAATCAGAGGCAGATCGGCGCTGGTCTTTGTATAATGCACGTGTTAGAACCAATCAAAGGCAGAGTTTTTTTATTTTTTTTATTTTGAGCGCACATGGCCGGGAAAAAGACGCTACTAGTGTAGTAGAGGCCCTTCGTCACTAGGGGGAGCTCGAGGCCCACGGGCCGCGGCCCCAACGGCCCGTTGGTTAATCCGGGCTTGGCGAGGGGTCGTAGACAGGATCTAGAGGAGCCGCGAGCCGCCGTGGGGGGGTCGCCAGATGGAGAAAAAAATATCCAAAACAAGATTTATTTTTTTCAGTCAGGCCACTGAACTTAGAAGCAGGTCAGGCCAGTGTTTCTAGTTGCAGCGGCACAATAGTTAGATAACCTAGGTCGGGAACAACCAGGAGATCACTGCAACTCACACAAGTTGGAGAACTATCTCTCTCTCTCTCTCTCTCTCTCTCGCTCACACACACACAAAGGGAGCCGCATGTGATTGGTGGAGGCGGGACCCTTACAAAAAACTAAAAATCCATCAAAATCAGTGTTGTTGCTAATCATTGACACATGCTAGCCTGTAATAATCCCCCCCAGAAAAATCTACTTTGCATTTGATATATTGCAAATATATGCCATCACACACACTGGCATTTAAAGGGTTAGAATTATAAAATGAATATGTGGTGTTATGATCAGGGCTGAAGTTGAATAAAAGATTTATGAAAGAAAAAGTGGTATTTCAACATATAGTAATATTTGTATGGCGTTTTTGAAGAGGACAATTTAGTCCCTTATGTTAAGAGTGAGTATTTTTTTCAATCTGACATTACAAAAAAACTGAAAATCCATCAAAATCAGTGTTGTTTCTAATCATACATATGCTAGCCTGGTTTTTAACAATAATTTGTGATGCCATCACAAACACTGGCATTTTTTTTTTTTTTTAAACTTTGGCCATTTCCCTGGCTCTTTTATACGTTTATCGCATTTATACTTGGTCAAGTTCGACCGACAGAAGGGGGTTCAGATGGGGGGGAAGACACTCTGGGAAAGGCACGGCTGCAGTCCGGGATTCGAACTCGCTCAGCCCCAGATCCGTGACGAGCACGGTTGTCCACGGCGCTGAAATAGCACTCGCGGTACGTGGTGAGCTACTGGAGCTCCCCCAAACACTGGCATTTAAAGGGTACAAATAAAAAAAGTCCTACACCAGAATGCAAGAAATGAAGTCTTTGTAACAAGAAATGTCCTGGTGGGGAACCCCCAGACCCCCGCTTAAAAAGTGGCCTGACTGGGGCTATATTTCGCACTATATTTCCTGGCGTGAATGATTTCCCCAGTCCGGCCCAAGTTAAAAGCCTCCAATTCTTATTAGTGTGTGTGTGTTTGAACGTTTGCATGTTTCAACCATACATTTCCATTTATATAAAAAAAAATAAAAATACATTTAAAAAAATAAAAATAAATTTACCTCTTATAATTACCTCCTGACACCGTTATTTTGGGGGTCACGGCCTGAAAACTTTGGGAACCCCTGGCCTAGAGCGCCACCCAGGGGGCTGCCAAAAACTGCACCCAGCAAAGAAAATGATATATAGCCTATATATATATATTTTTTTTTTACATCGTCTTTCTGCCCCCCTCTATATCGGCAACCAATATTTTGACATTAAAAAAATAATCTAACATAAGGGAAAATGAGCCAAAAATCTAAAACGGTCGTCGGCGAGGTTGGGGGGGGGGGGGGGGGGGTGCCACCTCGACTTTAGGTGTTCAGTCAGAACATGCTAGAGCGCTGCACATTGATGGGTATTTCTTCTTAATTTTCTTTGAAAGCAAATTTGCACATTCTTTCATTGTTTGTTATTGTTTTTGTTTTTTCACTTTTTCTCCTTTTTTTCTATTTTTCTCCCATCCCAATTCCACTGTGCCAATTCTCCCCTCCCCTGTCTTGAATGTTGCTCACATATGCCCCCCACTGGCCGGTTGTAGGGAGGATAGAAGCCTTGCATCACGTGTCCCCTCCGATACACGAGGAGGCAGCCTGTCACATCTTTTCACCTGCCAGCGCGGACTCTCATTGGCGAAGTGTAACGTGTGGGAGGCTCACACTACCCCCGCCATTTCCTGTCTCTGCTGTGCAGGCGTCCCCAACCGACCTGTAGAAGTCGCTGTCCACAACGTCCAGATTACCACCTATCGACTTCCACCCGCTAACTCTGTCAATTGAGTTAGTATGACGGCTGGCCAAAGGCAACGCCGACAGCCGGAGTCGAACCCGGTGTCTCTTGCGTTGGTGACAAGCACAATGTCCGCTGCGCCACCCAGTCGCCCCTGTTTGTTATTATTATTATTATTATTATTATTATTATTATTATTTATTATTATTATTATTATTATTATTATTATTATTATTATTATTATTATTATTATTATTATTATTATTATTATTATTATTATTATTATTATTATTATTATTATTATTATTATTATAGTTTGTTAGCTAAGTTGTTTATTTATTTTTATTATTTAGTGTGCACTTTACATTTCTTCTCCATTTTCTTTGAAAGCACATTCTTTTATTGTTTGTTATTGTTATTATTATTAATATTATTATTATTGTTTGTTTATTTGTTTGAATTCTTTAGTGTGCACTTTACATTTATTCTGTAAAGGTGCAGTACTCTACTGTATAACTGTTAAGCTGTGGTGAAGCTTGCCTATGTGCTAGGTCCGGCCCTGCGGCTCCACCACACTTGTGAGAGAAGGTGTATGCTGTATATAAGGGTACCAGTGTGATGGAGTTATTCAGTGTGATCCAGATCTTTTCTGTGAGAGTAGGCAGTTATGAAGTCTGCTTTCTTCATGGCTGATTGGCAGTTCCATAAGCCCCCACATATGGTGATAGGTATATTTTGGTTGGCGGGTTTGCTTCCAAACTGTCTTGAAGTTGGCCTGAAGGAGGAGATTGAAATAGGGATAGGTAGGAAGCACATGGTAAGGGGGATAAAGGATAAAGTAGTAATAAGTAAGGTTTTCAGAAGATGAAAAGAGTAAGACTAAGTCAGGGTCTACTTATCCATCTGTAGGGTGGTTTCTGAGGAACTCCCATGTTTGGAGACGCCGCTTCGCTGCCGCTAATGCAGCATGCACATTATATCCCAAGCTCTAGTTACTAATGTGAGACACCTGTGGTCAACTGCTGGAAATTGGAGGGGTTGAAACTATTTCGAACAGGCCAGCTTTTTTAACAGCTGTGGCCTGCTCTGCCAGTTAATCACCCAATTTAGCAAAACAATAGCAGTGAACAATGAACAATGAACAAACAGTGAACAATGGCAGTGAAACCAGTCAGAAAACAGATTTCACCACTGAAATCAGTGCTATCACATAATTATATGTGATAGCCAGTGTTTCAGTCATTCAGTGGCGTTTTGAGAAATCTCAACATGATGTACAGACTTCTGGTTTGAGATTTAAGAATATTTTACATTGTTGTAATATTCGTCTACATAAAGATATCATCAATATAACATTTAATTCAATTGTGTGTGTCTGTGTATCGTATGTGTGTGTGTTTATTTTTATAAGTCATTTCCACTTTATTAGATTGTATACAGTTGAGTGATAGAAAATATGTGTGGGTGTCATATGACAAAGGTTATGATTCAGATTCAAACCCACAGTGTCACGAGGACATGATGCTTCTTAGTGCTAAGCTACCAGTACGCCTCTCAAAATGTCATTTAAAAAATGTGATTACATTTAATTGTGTAATTAAATGTTATCAATGAAGGAATGTTACAATGTCCTCAATATTAATGATCAGTGTGGACCTATAGTATATGAATGAAAGCACTGTTGACAGAAATCAACAGAAAAGGGAAAAGAAATGTTTGGACCAAAATTGCCTTCACTGAGATGAGGCTGCAGTGCCGGGAATGGTGGTTCCAACCTATCCATGGCCAAGTTGATTCTGGTCCACGCTACATAGGGTACATCAGGAGAGGTTGGCTATGGTTCTACTATCTCGCCGTTTGCCTATACCGGTTGCCATGGTTTCCACAGATGGCACATGGGCCTCTGGGCTCAGCTGGTTCACGGACCACGGGTCTATGTTCCCCATGGCCAAAACTGGAATCTATTAGCCTGGCCTCGGACGAATAATTTTATGGCAAGGGCCTACCTGTGAAAGTCGTGAATAAAACAATTTAGAGCTCTTCTACACCATCCACCCTGGCCACAACACCTTCCACCTCCCCTCATGGAAGAGACCGCAGACTGTGATGTCAGCCATGTTACATAGGCAGGTTGGTCATTATTATTATTGTTGTATTTGTTACATTTATTGTAACATTCATAGAATCATACCATGTAAAACATTAGGTTAGTATAGGTAAGTTATCTCATTCATTCATAAATTAGTTGATATGGTGCTAATATATTCACCTATTGTACTAATTTAAATGTCTATGTTCACCTTCTCAGGTACCACCCCTTCCTGTAGACTAGAGTCTGAACACCTGGTTGATTGATTGACACCTGGTTGATTGTGACTCCCATCACTCATCAAGGGGCGGGTGGATAAAACCTTAGGTCACAGTTATTCAGGGCCCATTATTATTTGGTGGTGTGTGAACCTGTTGGTTCACCTTTGCTTTGGTATTTCTTATTTTTGGTTAGTCTGCTATACCAGTTGAGGCGGGTTGTGTCTGGTGACACTGTTTGTGTTGCTTTGCCTCGTTTAGTTTTCCTTTGGTTTTAATTTATTTAGTTGATTATTGTTTATTGTTTGTTATTATTTGTTAGTTGATTTATCCCTTGTCTTGCCTTGTTTTGTCTTGTTTTATTGTTCCTTGTTAGTTTATGGGTTCCATTACCCTTTGTTTAATCAATATTATTATTTATTCATCCTATCTCCTACCGGGTCATTACAGTACCTTAAAGGTTCTGGGTTCATAACACCCTTCAGATTATTTAACTATGTGATGAGCCAGACACAGGAATACTCTCATCTCCTTGAGCAGTGACCTTCATTAACAACTGCACTGAAATCCCTTGTCCATCCACCACACAATCAGCCCTTAAGCCCTACAACTGCAACCCTTCCTACCTCTGTATAATTTATATTCTGTACATAACCCTCACATCACAGAATCCTCCAGTTAAATTGTTCAATAGGCTCTCAAATACAGATGATCTTTATATTCTGTTTATTATGCTGCTATTACTGTATCTTTTGACACTTCTCAGATTCTACTTTTGGCCTTCACACCTGCTGCATTTGCACAATACCTCCAACACTTATGTGCATGAACTCCTTGTTTTATTAAATGAAACAATTTTCTTTCTGCATTCTATTTTATATTATATATCAAACACAAGGGGAGAGGTTCGAAACCAAACCCCCATAGCGGTGACTCTTTATAGTAATGAAGACTGGGTGCACTCGTTTAACAGCTCCCTGGCGGGCATTGATTGGTCCCACATCAGTGATCTTAATAGGTGCTGATAGACCCCCATCTGCTAGCCAAGAGTCTACTGACGATAGAATTGTGGCTAGTGGAGTATTTGCACTAGGCATCAGTGACCATGCAGGGGCGTTTTTAGGGTTAGAAAACATTGGCCCTTTTTTTTATTTTTTAAATAAACACAGAAATACGCAATTTTAGAGTAATTAGAGATGAATACTGAAGAACTACAATAGAGGTTCTCAAAGTGAGGTCCATGTCCATGAGAGGGATCTGGGCAGTCCCCATAGAAAATTCAAAGTTAACAGGACCAAATCATCAGTTTCTTATTTATTTATTTAACCTTTATTTAGCCAGATAAAACATTGATCTGGTCCAAGAGGCCCCAACAGGAGTACAAATATACATAAATATATACATATACTGTACATACATATACACCATTAACAAAATAAAAACACAGTTAACACTTTAGTTGCCAAAGGACGAGTTTAGGCGTCCTTCCCCGCCATGCTCAAGTTGCCGAAGACGCCGTAACTCGTCTTTGATATCAATATTTCAAAAATCTGTGATCGGAATCATATTTCCTTTCCGGGGCCCTGAGACACAAGTGTGATCTCCTCTCAATCCTCTAGCGGTTCAAGACCGCCATCTGGTGGCCGATCGGCAGATCGAAAAAACGGATGTTACCTTTAACCCGGCAGGACTCACTCCATATGTGGTCCGGGCACTCGCTAATGTTAGAGAGACTCAGTCTTCACACAGTGAACATCGATCGCTGCAAATAACTCGAAAAAACAACATGATTTGGACGTATATATTATTATACAACCTGGAAATGGACCGGGTATTTCAACATCCCATAATGGAAAACTGTCTACCCCACGCTGATCGCCCAACGGCCCGCGGAGACTGGGGTGAGTTTTAGCGTGTAATATTACCGTGTTCGACACTAACTGCTATGATGAACATTTGACCCACATTAGATGAATGGTAAAACGTTGCCCACGGAATTATAAACGATCCCCCGCCCATCCGGTCAATATCAGATGATACGTAGAAACTTCTAGAAGTACGTCCAATTGACATTTTTTATCTCGCACAGATTCCTACCAAACTGTATTTCATCATCAATATAATGTATTTGGGGCTATAAATCACGTTCTGGAGAAAGCTGCAGAAAGAGATGAAAACATACTTATACTTGTTTTAGTATGAATATGTGAATGAAAAAGTTTAACGTTGCTACACCATGAACAATACATATAGGACCTTGAATGGGCCCTAATAATGGCAATCTAGCAATAGAATTTAAAAAGTTATAGCCCTGCAAAGAAGGGGAACTTCTCCATGTTAAATAGAGCTGGAAACGGAAGGTATATCATGAATTTAACCTTAGGCAATCAAAGTGTTAAGAATCATACACATAAGCAAATAAACAAACAAACATATGCACAGCCTATGTACAAAAGAAATAAACAGTTCATCTCTAGTCTTTACAGTTTTCTTCAATTGCATAAACACGCAAATCAAAAGTATTACACAATTATCAAAACCTTACACTCAAGGAGCAAAACATAGGCCCAGATTTGCACCCCTATGAGCACAATGTCAGCCTCACACTTTTCGCAAAACAATACAACATATTTTCATCAGTCTACAGCATTGGTCTTGTGTAGTGTTTGGTGAATTTATTGTATATTTGCACATCCTCTGCATACTTCACTTACAGTACTCTAATCACTGAGAAGTAGAATTGCTAAATGTGTTTTAGGTTAAGCACAGCAGTGTGCGTAACTGGTTCAAACAGAATTAAGTCATATGAAACGTGTGTTTCATATGGTAACAAAATGTAGTTTTTATAAATTAGTGTATGGTTTTGACAAGTGTTTAATTTAGCAAAGGATCTGAGGTGTTCTGATAATTGTGTGTGGTTGTGCTAATTGTGTGTTTTGAAACACCGGGCCCCGTTTTCAAAATCATGCTTAAGCAATCGAAAAAAAACTGTATTGTGTGTTTCATTATATACATATGTAATGGCCTTTGGATTGAGGAACATACTACCAGCCAAAGGAGGAAGGAGAAAAGGATGGACGAGTATGTAGTTGAGTCATCTTGTGGCACAAGCTCAGACCTCAGCTCAGGAGATCAGCTGAGACAGAGATTGTTCTATCCAGTCGTCGACAGAATGCTGCAAGAGCTTGAGAGCAGGTTCTCATGAGTTGGATAACAACTTATGAGAGGCATACAGGCATGTTATCCAGCCTCAGACCAGTTTCTCTCAGTGGAATTGCTGCAACCCCTCGCCACACATTACAATATCCAACTATTGCCAGAGGAGATCACAGTTGCAAAGTGTTTCCTGGTCAGGACAGGCAGAGATGCAGTCCCTACTATCCTACTAAGTGTCTTTTCCCTCCTGGATGATAATAAGAAGAAGAAGAAGAAGAAGAAGAAGAAGAAGAAGAAGAAGAAGAAGAAGAAGAAGAAGAAGAAGAAGAAGAAGAAGAAGAAGAAGAAGAAGAAGAAGAAGAAGAAGAAGAAGAAGAAGAAGAATGCATTTGATTTATAAGGCGCCTTTCAGGACACTAAAAAAAAGTCCACAAATCGGTGAATGAAAAAATTATAGGATCAAATGAAAACTACTTACTAAAAATGGATGTAACGTAGTAATGGTTCAGACGATAACTACAACATTGATACAACATTCAGGTCTGGTAAATTTTAGCATGTTGTTATTCACAGTCAAAGATAAAAACATTTTTATTGATATTCTCATTTGGTTCATTACAATTTACTCAAGCCTATACAGACACGTGGGCTAGATCCACAAAGAATGGATTGCACGGAGCAAGTTGCACCCTTACTTACAATTCATTATGAATAGAAAATGATGGACCCTGATGTAAACAATCTGTTAATAAAATTTTCATTCAATCAATCAATCTGCACGGTGATTGATTGAATGAAAATTAATAACAGATTGCAGAATGGCTACAATACAGTATGGCTCAATACACACAATTGTTAAGGGGATGCAGACCAGAGAAAGACTTTCGTCTTGTTTACATCAGGGTCCCCCATTTTCAATTCATAATGAATTGTAAGTAAGGGTGCTACTTGCTCCGTGCAATCCATTCTTTGTGGATCTAGCCCACAGTATTTCTGACACTGGGAATACATTCCCTGAGATCCATAGATGTCCCTAGAATCAGATACCAAGAACATGCAAATGGACATATTAAAAAAAAGTCTGTAAATGTGTATTCTACGTTCTTATGGAATGAATGAGATATTAAAAAAAATATATATATATATATTTTATTTTGTATTTTTTTTTAATTAATTTTGAGTTAATTTTCATAACGCGATAATTTGCTGTGTAATTAATTCATCTAATTAACGCGATAAACTGACAGCCCTAATCTAGACATTTATGACATACGAGATCTACAAATATACAGTACTGTTTATGAGTACAAAAAGAGTAGGTGATGGGTAGTGGTATCAGGAAGACTACAATGTTGTATCAATGTTGTAGTTATCGTCTGAACCATTACTACATTACAAGGACACTTAGTAACAAATCCTGGGTAACTGTTTATAGGCCTATTGTTTATAATTACATGTATGTTAAAAACAGTATTGTCATTTAAACAGATCGGACTCACCCCATATCTGCTGTTCGCACTCCAGTATAGCAGTTCACATGACATGTTAAGTTTAGAGGCAGGTCTGCCTCTTGGACTCCAGTATGGCAGTACTCTCCGTCTTTGCCATTCTCTGCCTGTCACATGACTGGGAGGGTACCAAGTGTCCTTAACCTCTTAAGCATTGGGTAAAAATGGGGCTATTCTTTAGATTTTTTGGACGATTGCATACCCAAGTAATTTGCGATTTATTATACTTATACTTATAGCACATGCATGGGTCTGGTCTCTTTTGAAATGTAACATTCTGATGTTTCTTACACAATAAATAAAGATAACTTTGAGTGCTAATGAAATAGAGTAACAGAGGTTTGAACACACTGAAGTAAACCACGTTTTTGGTACTCACATTTCTTTTTACTGGTTGCCAAATGCCTGTTTTTAAGTTCTAGCTGAGAGGTAGCCTGAAGTCTTATGTAGTACAGGTCCAAAGTTTATAAAAATCCCACGGAAAATGTATGTTTTACAATGGTTTTTGTAATGTGTGTACCAGTAAAAATTTGGCATGATTATCCAAAATGGCCATCCGCTGCCATTCATTTCGATGCTCTAGTCAAAACAATGGACTTCTTCGTCTTCTTGTGTCACCTTCCCCCACTGTCAGTGCTTGTCTGGGATCGCTTTCAGAGCAGGCACTCCTTGGTTACACCGGTGGTCAATCATTTTTGCCATCAGCGGTGACTGGTCAGTTCAGTCACCGTTCACAACCGGACGTGGTCACTCGTCCGAGCGGCTTGTCAAATGACGCCCGCCATCAGGCTGTCCGATATTCAGCGCCAGACCCGACATTTCTCGGGTTTCGCCGCCATGCGTTGAGCACCAGAACCCATGAAAACCAGAGAAATCTCGGGTTTTCATCGTTTTTCTTTTATTCGATTTTAATATTCTATACAGTCTCACGGACCTCTGTGTATCATTGGGACTCATTCTGAGACCTCGAGATTGCAATGCCGGCCGAATCCTGCTAGGTGGCAGTATCGCCTACCCTTTGAAACCTTATTTCACACTGTGTGTTACATTTTATATGGTCCGGGCGGAGAATGGGACCCGGGCAAGTGAAATGCTTCATTCGAGCCACTTGGAACGCGTCCAGCACACTTGATGCATAGTTTGTCCCATTTCATGTCAGGGACCCTGGAAATCGTGATCAGACAATTGGAATATTAATTTTGGAATACCTCCTAGCAAAGGTAAGGACTATATGACGTCAATCCTACTTTGATCCTACAATGATTTCACATTGATCGCAACGATCATATGTCACGTACTCCAAAACGTATGCCGTTGCTGACGATCAGAGCATCACAAAACAACCCCCCCCTTTGATGCCTTTATGATGAAACATAATACCTATTATATACCTTTGATTTTTAAATAGTATCGTGTCCAGGCGAGCAACTTTCGCAAAATGCACATAGCGCTCCATAACTCAGCTTCCAGGAATTAGCCCGGATCACTCTGAAACTATACAATATTCACCACGGGATAACACGGAAACGTATACATGAAAGAATTAGCTCTTTTTTACATGTTGGACGAGAGATAGTGAGATAGTGTCAAATGAGCCATAGTATTGTCTCCATAGCTATAATATAGAATATAGATATAGCTCTGCAAACATTGTGAAACACCGTGAAAATGACCATCTTTTTAAGCGTGGCCACAGGCAGTGCAGATGGGGAGATAGTGTGGTGCTGAAAGTGTTAACAGGTTAATGTGGGTCTCAGAGGGTTAAACAAGCACAGCCAGTCTGATTAATCCTATGGAATAACAAACACTTGGAGTGCTAATAACATGGGAGGCTGAAACAACACTGACGATGAGTGGGGGAAAAACGCTGTCGATAACAGGAATAGTGATGAGCTGATGGCAGGCAGGTGTGTAGGCAGAAGAGGTGAAGGGAATGAGCCAGGATGATAGAAACAGGAAGACATCCATATATGGTCATAGGAAGCTTCGCTGTAAACACAGAGCAGAGAAGAATTAGGGTCTGGCTGTGGCTGTAACAGTACCCTCGGATGAGTGTGGGGTCCAGGATAATAATAATAATAATAATAATAATAATAATAATAATAATAATAATAATAATAATAATAATAATAATAATAATAATAATAGTAACTGGACTTTGAAGAAGTCTTTATTTATCATGCAGTGACACACACATGCAATTGGTGGCACACACAGGAACACACACATGCAATTTTTTTTGGGTCGCCAAAGAAATTGAGTCTCTGCGCTTGACCCATCCCGTCGTCCTCCCCCCCCCCAAGGGCAGCCGGGAGCAGATAAGGGCTGCGGCGTGGGGCCGCGCCCCGGGGACAAATCCAAGTGCTCCTGTCCGTCCTCTGGCCTGTAATCCATCCAAATCCACCAGATACTGGAACCCCCAGCCACTGCAGCGCAATAGAGGGCTAGTGGCCACAGAAGCACCAAGGGCTTGACAGAATGATGCCTTCAAAAATCTGTCCACAATGGTGAGTATGATGGTGTTACTGTGTGATGGGGGGAGTCAAGTGATGAAATCCACAGAGACACCCAGTACTGGCACCGAGAAAGACTTGAGTGTCAGCAGTCATGGTGGGCCACCAGAAATGCCATTTAAGCAGGGACATGGTACGGAGAACCTGAGAGCAGACAGAGTCAGGCACAAAGAGACGGTTAGGGGTTCCATTACCTGAGGGGTTAGGGGTCTGGCTGGGTCTGCTGGGCCTCTCTGATGACTGACTCGATCTCCCAAGTGGCTGTGGCCACAACACAGGAGGAGGGTAGGATAGTGTCAGGGCTCACGGGAACCTCTTCGGGAACATAATGGTGAGAGGGCATCTGGCTTGATGGTCTTGGATCCAGGATGGTAGGTGAGTTAAAGCGGCCGAAGAATAGTGGCCAACGGGCTTGATGGGAGTTAAGGCATTTACAGTAGCAGTTTGGATGATCAGCCCATACCATAAACGGGAGCTCAGACCCCTCTAGCCAGTTTCTTCATTCCTCCAGGGCGAGCTTGACAGCCAAGAGCTCCTGATGTCATAGTTATTCTCCGCAGGGGACAGACGGCGATAGAAGAAGGCACAAGGATGGAGCTTTTGGTCACCCACTGAAAGCTGGGAAAGAAGCGCCCCTACTTCTGTATCAGAGGCATCAACCTCCATGGGACGAGAACGAGTGCCGATGTGAAGCACCTCCTAAGCTCAGCAAAGGCTGGCTCCACCTCAGCTGTCCAGTTAAAGGGAGTGGATGACGAGATGAGCCAAGTGAGGGGCACGACAAGGAGGCTGTAGTCCCTGATGAACCTTCGGTAGAAGTTGGCAAAACCAACAAACTGCCTGGAGCTGTTTGAGCTTTTGATGGTTTGGCCCACTCTGCAACCACATTGATTTTACCCCGGGTCCGTCTTATCTGCCCACTCTCAATGATGTATCCAAGGATTCTGAGAACACTGTGACCTAATTTTTTTACTTCTAATTTTACTATGTTATTTTATTTCATACTTATCTTGTCTTGCACAGTCTCTGGAGCGCAACAGTAAGAAGCATTTTGTATAAAAGTATTCTGTACTTCTGTATGACAACTATTAAAGAAACTTGAACTTGAAACTTGAAACTCCACTCTATTGATTTTGGTGACCCTATGACCTTTCCTCTAATGCCACCATCAGGCCAAACCATTAAACCCTAAATTCTAGTGTTTAGTGTTTCTCTAATACCTTTCGTTAGAATCTCTTCTAATTAGCTGACCCTTAGAGTAAGAAGCCTATTGATTTTAGTGAGCCCATGACCTTTCCTATAGCACCACCATCAATACTTAGCTTACCTAGCTCATGGCTAATAAAAAACATTTTGCGATGTCAAAAGTTATTGATACCAAATCACAGTATGAACATCATTATGAACAAGAAATTGCTTGAGCAACATATTAGACATACTGGTCATGTCATGGGAATGGTCATTACAAGTCAATTACATAAGGTTCCAAGCCCTCTACACTAATTTTCATAATTAGCCATAATCATTTTTATTAATTGAATAATTGCCCAAAGTACCATACTCAAGTATTGTATGTATGTGAATTAGGGCACTACAGACTCAGATGGAAACATAAGTCAAAATTATTATCTGGTCGTAGGCTAACCAGAGGGTGGTGAGATGAGCGTGGGGGTAATTGTGAGAAAAGGTGATGAAAGAGGTGATGGTGGGCAGGTCAAATGGCGGAAAAGGGAAATGGAGAGAGGAATGGAAGGAGCAGAATGCGTTCCAGGCTGTCCAGTCCGGTCAATGGTCTCTAACTAGTAACTACACACCCTCAAGACCCCTACGCTCTGCATCTTCTGGCCGTCTCAGACCCACTCCTATCCGAGCTCCGGGAGGGTCATCAAGGAGAAGCTGCCTTTCCTCAGTCCTTGCCCCACAATGGTGGAACGAACTGCCCACCACAGTTAGGACAGCCAAAACCCGTCCAATCTTTCTCCGTTGACTAAAGCCGCGCTTCTTCATCCATTATCTGACATGAAAAAATAAGTACAAAAATGCTGCAAACCACCTGCCCGTGTAGTAACCCCCCCCCCCCCCCCCCCCGAATCCTCGATGGGTCACGGTGAAGTGGGTAGAGTATGGTCAGATTCTACATTTCCCCGGAGGAGTTAATTGAGATGTTGCTTACTGCTGGTGCTAGAGGGCTGGGAAGTAGATGGGAGAGGTTAGGTGGCAGGCTGGAGTCGGGAGAGTGCAGGTGCCCTAGGCGGAGAGGAGATTTTGCTTTCTCATCAACCTCAAGAGTGGGATTCCCCTCTGGGCCAGCTATTGTTGGATCCTCCCCACGGACTTTGATTGATTGATTGAAAACTTTATTAACAGATTGCAGAATGGGTACAGTACAGGGCCAAGGCGCATACGCTGTGGATGGCTCAAGCGGAGCCTCTCCCCCTCCTCCTAAGTTGCTGTGGTTGTGGGTCGGGTTTGGTTGGGGAAGATCCATGTTGATAAACAGTCAGTTTGATTGTTACTTTTCATGGATGGAAGTCATCTGACCTAGGGTGACAAGAAAGCATATTAAACAAGTGACGTGTGGATGGTGAAGCCAGGATATTCAAGATAACTTATAACCATTGCACTAACAATATACTTACCTGTAGCCTACTTATCGTAATTTCTAAACGTTACAATATGGATATACTTACCTTTACTTATATAATAATAATGTACAGTTTCTACGTCAAATGTATATACTCCCTTTTCTGGACTCTTTTTGTATCACAAACAGTACTGTATTTGCAAATCTGGTGTGTCATAAATGTATAGATGTAGCAGTACTGTCTATCTGTATGTCATGTATGTCATATATGTTCTGATTAATTGAAAATGGGGGACCCTGATGTAAACAAGACGAAAGTCTTTCTCTGGTCTGCATCCCCTTAACAATTGTGTGTATTGAGCTGTACTGTATTGTACCCATTCTGCAATCTGTTAATAAAGTTTTCAATCAATCAATCAAAAACTTACGTTCAGAATACATCCTGTGCAATCGGGTGAAAGTGCATAATTACATGACAATGAATGATTGGTATTAGGGATGTCCGATATTATCGGCCTACCGATATTATCAGCCGATATTGGCATTAAAATGTAATACCGGATAATATCTGTACCTTTTACATTTATTTAACCTTTATTTACCCAGGCAAGCAAGTAAGAACAAATTCTTATTTTATTTATTCTCAAAAGTATGCATAATGTTGTGTTGAAATTATTTCCGTTTTTTGGGGGGGGGGAAACCCTGCATATATCGGTATCGGTTGATATCGGTATTGGAAATTAAGAGTTGGACAATATCGGTATACGGAGATCGGTAAAAAAGCCAATATCGAACATCCCTAATTGGTATCTGAAAGACATTTTACGCACATACAGTACCTTCTTATTTCCTTAAAGAGATGAGATGTGGGGGAAGGGAAAGAGAGGGGATTTTAAATGATTGGGCCAATGGCGAGCCGCCACCAGAACCAGTAGGTTGAGCAAAATTTGGGCTTTAATGGATTGGTTGCTGGATAGGCGGAACTGTGGGACTAGAGGGGCAGACCGGGGTATGACGAAACGAAGGGGCGCAAAGGGGGCATAGTGTGCTCTTCCTCATGAAATTTGTATATAATATTTCAATTAATGTTTATTTATAGCTATTAACTCATTGGACGCCACAGACTTGAGCAAGATAAAAGATTCCTAAAAGATAGGAATAAGTGGCGGTGTTTGCAGGGCTATATATATATTCTATATTATAGCTATGGATACAATACTATGGCCCATTTGACATCAACTGTCTATCGTTCAATATGTGAAAAAGAATAAATGTTTTCATCAATACGTTCGCGTGTTATACCGTGGTGAATATAAGTATAGTTTTAGAGTGATCCTGTCTAATCCCAGAAAATGACGATTTCTTGCCTGGACACGCTACTATTTCCAAATCAAATGTATATAATAGGTATTATGTTTTTGATGCTTTGATCGTCACCAACGGCATACGTTGTGGAGTAACGTTACACACACACCTTGCAATCGAGGTGAAATCATGGTTGGATCAAAGCAGGATTGATATAATTTAGTCCTTACCTTCACTAGGAGGTACCCCAAAAAGAATATTCCAATTGTCTGATCGCGAGTCCAAGTATTGGTGTCCATCGTGTCACCAACATAATCCACCACAACAGATGCATCGGGGGCATTTGACACTTCTCAATGCGATCGGGATACCCGCTCGACTCGCCTGACAAAGAAAACTGCGCCCGAAGACATTTGAACGTTGCACAGGCATAAGGTTTCAAAGGGTGCTCGATACTGCCACCTGGGAGGATGTGGCCAGTATTGCACTTTGGCATTCTCAGAATGATTCCCCATGTTAACCCCCGAGTCTGTGTGCCTGTAATGAATAGAAATATCGAATAAAAGAAATAATGATGAAAACCCGACTATACTCGGGTCTGGCGCTGAACGGGGTGGCGAGATAACTGCCGCTGATTGAGTTAATGATCAGCTCAACAAGGAACCGGGCGGTATCTGCTCTTCGTTTCTAATTTATAAAGAATAGCCCACAAATTTCACATTTAGGCTATTTATCATTCTTATGTATGAGGAATTAGTTCAATAATAGACTTTAGAAAAACAATTTTTAAATGGGCCAATTTTAACTTGTAGGAGAAAAGTGCCAAGACGGCAACAATCTGTCTGGACAAACACGTCTCCTGGCCAAGATACAGCAAGATGATGCTATAACATAATCTGACATGGTGACCATCATGAAAGATGATTTAGTCTGATCCCGGCATTATTTGGAACGATGTAGACTATAACTTGTTTGGGGAAATACCTATAAGAGCACCCTACAGAAGGTATGTACACTGCAAAAAAAAAGCAATACGAATATTAAATCATGTTGGGTATCGTGAGCATACTAATAATTTTCTTTTTAAAGACACAAACATTGAAATGTATGGACATAGTGAAATTCAGAACTGCAGAAATTATGTTCAAAGCAAGAAATAATGTACTGCCAGGTAATATTCAAAAAATATTTAGGGATCGAGAGGGAAAACATGATTTAAGAAGGAATTATCATTTAAAACAACCCTATGTCCGCACTACTCTTAAAGGTTTATGTATTTCAGTTTGTGGTGTAATCCTGTGGAATGGCTTAGATGAAGAAACAAAAATTAGCAAGAACATTGTACAGTTCAAAAATAGATATAGGAAAACTCTCATTGATGAGTACAAAAATGAGGAGCTCTAAAATGGTTATTTCTACTAACATTTGTGTTATTTTTTTATTGATGTTTATTTTGTTTGTTGTTTTAGGTTTTGTTTTATGTATGATATTGTGAGAAAGGGGCAGGACATATGCATTTGCTTCCTTCTGCTCCTTCTCAAACTCATTTGTTTATCATTTAATGAAGAATGTAAGAATTTCATTTAAAAAAAAATTCTTTAGTTTATGATTTTTATTGTGTTTTGTATATGGTTGATTGTTCGAAATAAAATAAACTCAACTCAACTCAACTAACATAATATTTTGCGCAAATGCATTTCAGTCTGCCTTTTTTCCATTCAAACTATGCACATAAACATCATTCTTAGACTTTTTCTGCTCAGAAGATCACACAAATATTATGGGCAGCCTATATATTTGATTATACAAGGCTGCATGGAAAGAACACAAGAAAAGCCAGGGATGAAAGGCTTTATTCTGTTGGGTCTAGGGTGACCAGATGCAAAAAGTCCAAAAGTGGGACAACAGTAAGATTTTGGTGGGACAAAGTGGGACAACAGTACGATTTTGGTGGGACAAAGTGGGACAGATAGATTTTTTATTAGAATAACTGCCATGGTCTTCACTGAATAGATTTAAATCAAAGGTTAAAGGTTAAATCAAAATAAATACAAATTAAATACCACCTAACATGTTTTAAATATTCAAACGTCATCACTTGACAGGAATGTCTTGTGTTTGATATTCCCTGTTAACACAGAACTAGGGAAAACAGTGTAGTATAATACAAAAATAATAATACAAATAAATTGTGTTTCTATATTAGAATAACTGCCATGGTCTTCACCGAATAGATTTAAATCAAAGGTTAAAGGTTACCACAGTCGGCTGACCTGTATGAATGGGAGTGTTGTACTGTGTGATAGACACTTGTTATCTCAGCTGCAGTGACCTTGTCCGTCTGGCTATCATTGTTTGGTTTAAAAAGAAACGTATCCATAGATCTGGATGTTTCTTTTTGGTGACCCACTTTCAAGTGAGACTCACGTCCACTGTGGCGCTTCAAGTTGTATTCTCCTCCATGTGCAATTGAAAACGAACTATGACACAAAACACAGAAAGCCTGCTGCGGATTGCCTGCCATCTGCCTCACCCAGTCATGTGTCGTTTGCCAGTCTTGGTTGTAACTGCAGGTCCGTTTCTTTTTACTGCTTTCCATCTTGAACTAGTTCGCTTGTAATGTTGTTGTGTTTTTTTTGACCAATCAGATTTGCGATATGAGGTAGCGTCACGACTCAGTCTCAGTCACGTCACAAGCAGGCAAGCAGCACGCTAAAGTACTATAACCAATCAGAGCAATGTGTGTGGACAAGAGGCGGGTTGCTACGTTTACTGTCTGTAGGGAGGGGCTTTTAGACGCATGTTTTTTTTTGGCTTCGAAAAGAGGGACATCCTCTCAATATGAGGGACGCGGGACATTTGGTCAAATGGTGGGACAGTACAACCAAAAGGGGGACACCTGGTCACCCTAGTTGGGTCGTTTGACCTCTTCACAGGGTGCTAGGCCCACTGTTCTGGCGTTAACTGTGGAAATGGTTCACAAATCATTTCTGAAGGCAGTACTGCATATGTAGGGGGGTGGGACTGTGTGTATTAGGAGGGATTTGGTGAAAGACTCATTTAAATTGCCTTGCGTGAAAGGACAATAAGTAAATAAATCTTCTTCCTCTTCTTCATTGTGTATAAGAAAACCTGATTTGACCTTTAATGGTGTAGGTATATCTAACAGTCGGTCCCCTGCAAGGTAGCTGTATCAGTTGAGACACTGATCAACTGACCCTCCTCATTGTGGTAGCAGATTGTGACACCCTCTTTACATCAGAAAGCATGAGCTTTAATGAAGGGAGATCAGTACCTGCTCTCTATTGACTGTCATTTGGTCATATCTCTATCTACACTCTCTGCACACACACACACACTCACTCACTCACTCACTCACTCACTCACTCACTCACTCACTCACTCACTCACTCACTCACTCACTCACTCACTCACTCACTCACTCACTCACTCACTCACTCACTCACTCACTCACTCACTCACTCACGCACGCACGCACGCACGCACGCACGCACGCACGCACGCACACACACAATCAGATATTTGAAAACAAACTTTATCCCTCACTGATGACTCAATACTTCAAACTTTTATTTTTTTTTATTTTTATTTTTTTAACTGTTTTCCATGATGGGATCAGAATCAACCCAAATCACTAAATGTCAATGATAGATGAATTTCAATGTGCTAAATTAGATACCTTGCAGGGGGATTAAATTATTTATCTATAGGTTATAAGCCTGCTATCTTCTGGTGAAAAGGTTGAAAACAGCATGTTATCAGTTGCATTTGCCTAACTTAACTAAAATGTGTAAACTGTATAGGCTGTTACAATGATTGTGCCCTTTTATAGCTACTTCACATTGCAGTCCAGTTTTGCTGTCCATTTTTGTCATACATTAAAGGGGAACTACACCCAAGAAATACATGTTATTCCTATGGTCTAAGACAGTCCAAAATATTAGTGAGAACAAACAACTCTTGCCCTAATCCAAAAACTGGAGTGCTAAAACTCAAACTTGTGATGCCATCAAGTATAAACTCTGGAGCTATAGACAATGCATTTGGAAATATGGTATAGGTGACACTGAGAGCACCTAGGGGAATGTTCTGAGTATATACATACATTTTCTGTTTCAGAAGTGAAAACACTACCATAGAATAAAGCATATTTGAGTATAAAAACTCAAACAAACATTATGTGGGTCCACAAAATCATTCTCTCATTCGTTGTCTATGGAGCAGCTCCAGACTTTAGACCTGATAACATCAAAAGTTTGTTCGCCTCTGGCTTTGGGAGAGAGTAGCTCATGTTCACAAATCTTGATTGAACTTTCCTATATAGGCCATGGAAATAATGGAATTCTTAATTCTGGTTATGTTCCCCTTTAAAGACAAATACAGTGGATGTTTAGCACCATTTGTTTTTCACAATTTAGCTAAAGGTTCAGGTTAGACCTTTCTTCTTACTTCTGCTTAGGCTACAAGTGACTTTCACACTTGACACAAACCACATCAGAATAGAAAATACAGTGGGTTGTGAATAGGCGAGACTTGCACTGGAAGAAAGAGGGAGCTGAGTTGTTCTGCTTGTACATCATGCATATAGAAAATGACCACCATAATATATCACAATGATGCTAGATTGGAATTGTGGACCTTATTTAACCTGCATGCTCAAACCTGGCTTACACCCAAGAGTATTTTGTTTTGATGCACCAGCAATTCCTGGAATGATCTTCAACTCACACTAAAAATCAATACCCCACTGTCACATGGACAATTTAAAAACATTATCACAAACCTCCCAACCCTCATATGTAAGCATTTAAATGTCTCTTTCTTTGTTTATTTTTGTCTTTTCACCTGTTTGTCCTATTCATGCTAATCTTTTTTCCCTTTTATATGTATTCATAACTGTTTGAACTTGTAATCTCGAAGGCATTGAAAATGAGGGTAAAACCTCAATGTCCCATTTGAGAATTAAAAGGTTTCAATCAATATATATATTGATCATGCAAACCAATTTCGATTCCATAAGCCTATATTGCATTGGTGATTTTGTCACACTTGTGCACAGTAGGCTACTGCAGTTGTGAATTTGTGATATTTTGTCTTTTTTGGTCAGCCCACTTTCCTTAATAAACAACACATTTAATGACCAACTGATAAATAATGAACGAATGAATGAATTTAAATCAATCGATCAAGTTAGCAGTGTGGAATTGCTTATGATGGAAGTGCAAGCAAATAACTGCAACTAAAGAAGAACAAGAGACAAGAAGAACTTTCACATTGTGTTCCATCGCAGAGACGTGATTCAATCGTTGTGTACCTCACATTTATTAAACAAAAAACATTTGTTCAATGAAACATACCACCGTTTACAAGGTTTGGCAATTGATCATTGAGGACAACCTCGTGCCAACAGTATCCTACTCACGTGTCAGAACATCAGTATCGGTTTCCTGGTCTTACCTTTTAAAAACCGAACTTCACAAGAACACTAGAGTAAAATATATTAGCGCAAGCGCACATACTCGCACGCGCGCACACAGACACACACACGCACACACACACACGTGAATACTGTATAAAAAATAAAGTGATCAAAAATTAAACGTGGTTCACTGATAAAGAAATGAAACAACTGTTTCAAATGTTCAAAGATAGACTTAATTAAAAAAACGAAAAACAATAGCCTATGTCTAAGCAAGGAAAGACAAGAACAACATATAACAGTCCAACTCAATCGTTTTTAACATTGAATCATCTTTGTTTTCCTTTTTTTTTCACAATGCTTATGAAACAAAATAACATTGTTATGTGCCAAGTGTTAATAATTGGTAGCAGCAGCATCTGAACATGTTCGCACTGTGGACTGAACACTTGAGCGATAGCTCGTCATCTCGGGGTTAGACGTGGAGCACTGCTGTTTTGGAATCAAGAAGATCGTTCCTGTATTGCTCGAGCCAGTCTCGAAGCTCGGAGATTCGGTAGCCCTCTGGACCCCTGCCCCCCTGATACACCACCCTCTCGTCCCTCAAAATGTAAAGCCTCTCGAAATAGGCTCCATACGCCGCGTTGGAGGCGTTGTCCATATTATCCACCACAACGTTGCTCCCAGGCACTTCTGAGTGCATCAGCTGAGCGGCTTTCAGCCTGTCCTCCAAACAGCGGTGTTTGGGGATCTGATATGGAGCGTCCGAGCTCACCCACCCGTCCGACGGATGCGCCTCTTCAATATATACAAGTAAAGAGTCTGCGATGTCCGCGTACTGGCTGGCGACGCGGTGAAATGCAGCTAAGCGCGTCATGAACGGCGGTCAGGAGCAACTACCAAAGTTCAGGATGAGTGGTCTTCTCCCTTTCATATAGTCTAGAATCCGAACCCTCCTCTGCTCCTGGAGGAGGACCACCTCGGTGTTGGGTGCTGTGTACCCGAGGTGCGCGGATTTGAAAAAGTCTATTTTTTGACCGTACCACACGGACCGGAGAGACTCCAGGGTAAACATTTTGTTGGCGTCGGACACGCACACCGGCGGGTCGTCGGGACTGTCCTCCTGTTCGCCCATTTTTAGCAGCACTTTTTTCCTAATGCACAGGAAATCCAGGAGCCATAGCATGAGTGCCGCCAAGAAGAAGCGCGGTAGCAGCATCAGGCACAGGGCGGCGTGCTTCAGAGCCCGCACCATTTGGACACCGTCATTTGGACACTCGCGCATCTCGCTCCCAGCCTGGTGAGGGATGAGACTGGCCGAGTGATGATGAGACAATTGTAGTCTATCAGTCACCTTTACCCATTGGAGAAAACTATCAGACGCTCTCAGTTGCTCTTTTTATAGATACAGCGCGTTTGAAAGGAGAGGGGAAAAAAGAAAAGAAAAAAAACACGCCTCCGAATCCTGCACCGCCCCCTCACATGGTGGGGATTACCTCCCGTCAACTCTCCGCTTCAAAGATCCAGAGAGAGAGAGAGAGAGAGAGAGAGATCCAGAGAGAGAGAGAGAGAGAGAGAGGGAGAGAGAGGGGGGGGGAGCTGTCAGTTCTGCTCGAGTAAGGGCTATACAAACTTGCTGTTTGTTGCCATTATGCACTTGGACATGTTGGTTGATTTGATGAAATAAGGGACTGGTCAATATTTGTGTATGAAAAAGAAAACAAGCCAATGTAGGCTCCTCAACCGTCGGGGTGTCTGCACATAATAACAGGGGCATAATAATAAGACATGACGTTCTAGAAATCATTTGAAGCAGTCGGTATAATGGGAAGTGGGGCTATAATAAACACTTAAATATTTTAACTGTTTTTGTATAAACACGCAAATGCACATTTTAACTTTACATTTAATCTCTATGGCATTCGATTGCCTTCTTATTTTGAGATAATTGTGTGAAGAGGTCGTCGCGGCCCACGGTCACGGAGACTCACTAGACGGCGCTCAACGCATAACAGCGACAAGCACATGGATATATAGCCCACAGCCGGCATCCTAAAAATCTGTCTGAGCCTGAGGTGCATAGGGCACATATCCCTTGTGACTCTTTCCCCCGACTTTACTTACCCGTTCGTTTATTTGTAAACAATGTATTGTAAATTCCGAGGGTAAGGAGGTTTGACTAATGAATTAATGAACTGGCCAGAAATACAATCTACTCTAATATAATTAACTGACCAGACATAGTCTACTGTAATATAATTAATTGACCAGACATATACTCTACTCTAATATAATTAACTGGCCAGACATATAGTCTACTTTAATAATTGCCCTCACACGCGGAACGACAGAACCAGCGCTCAGGACACGGATAATCCAATTGGCTCACGACTGAATGTCATTATTGTATGGAGCCACGGCCACTGATACTCCGATGAGAACGATGCAGGTAAAATGGTGTTTTCTTTGATCTGTAAACAGGAGTTAACAGACACTCTCAGAGTAAGAACACGGAGACCAGAGCGATGGATTAGCATGTCATGCGATTTGTCTATTTATCATAATAGAACGCCTCCTGCATTTGATTGGACAAATGCAGACTATGTCACAGGCATGAGAAGTCAGTAGAACAGCATGACCTCAAATGTGCTTATATAAAGTAAGTCAATCAAACTAAACTATTTTTTCTGTGCAGCCTTATGTAATTATCCACAACCAGTGTTGTGCTATACTGAAAAATAGTAACTCAGTTACTTTACTAGTTACTCATTTCAAAAGTAACTCCGTTACGTTACTAGTTACTTACACCCAAAAGTAATGCGTTACTGTGAAAAGTAACTATTTAGTTACTTGAAGATGAAAAAAATTGCTCCCATGCAGCCAGATACAGATACTCAAAATCGGTTGATCAACTTGACAGTTTCCATTCACATCACTGAACTCTGCTAAGCAATGTGGTCACCGTCTAGATACAAACACAAATCACAAACACAAATGTCCAGACGTAATAAGAAATGCACCGTGCCTGCTCGGGGAGGTTGTGCGCATGCACGTTTAGGTTGAGCGCATGCACGTCTAGGTTCTAGGTTGAAAATAAGTGCTTGAGGAAAAGCCTTGAGCGTTTCATTATAACAGTCTTGCAACGTTGTTTAAGATATCAATCGTGCATTGCAACGTTAGAATAGTTAGGATATCAATTGTGCATGAAAGGACTATATTTATATTGTTTGATTAGTATTGATGAGATTCCCTGGCAGATTTGTAGTCAAAATGCGTTGATGAACTTGAGTTTCCATTCATTTACATTCACATCACTGCACTCACCAGTGTCTGTCGAGATGTAAAGTTAGTCCAGCAGCCCCTTAAACATTTTCTTTGTTTCATTTCCATGTTGTACTGTATATTCTCTCTCCAAGTAGTTGAAAAAAGTGTTCCGTCCCATTTGCTGTGTGTCGCCTCATATCATTCTACGCGGGTGGCGAGTGGATTTGGATGAGTGACAGTCCTCGTAGTTAACGTTAGACTCCAGTATCTTTGAGCCAAAACACAAATGACATAACTAAAACGTTATTTTCTTTTCGCTCGACAAAAGAGAAATACGCGAGTGCTCTGCCTGGGCTTTACTTTGTAACGCGTTAGTCCCAACACTGTCCACAACACAAGTTAATTCAAACTGCAGACATTTTAGATGTATACTGTAGGATCCACCCCCCCTTTTTCTTTACATTTACACAAATTAGTCAATAATAATAATAAAGGGTTTTAAATCTTCTATGAGGTGAATGCCTTGGACATTTTCTTCACTTTATGGATACCCCAGCCCCCAGTTATGTTTACAAGTCTATTTCAAAGTTGAAGCATCTCACATTTGTGTCTGATATTTAGGGGGTGAAAATGTCACATTAATCAAAATGATGAAACTTTTAAAGTTCAAGCATTCCAGTTTTAAGAGGACTTAGAGCCAGCATAGACTTGAATATTAAGTTCAGAATTAAATATACTGAGGACTGAAATCCCAAAACGACATTTATATAGAATGACTACATTGTTAACTATGTGACACTCGAGTAAATTCAGTATCAAGTCCGTTTACACTTATCTACTGTATGTAGCCTATCATTTTGAATTGAGGACTTTTATCAGCTGTATAGCAGGATATTTCTGCTTTAACTTAAGTGAAGGATTTGCAACCAATGATGGTTACAGTGTGGTAATTTAACACTTTTCTTTTTCTTTTTAATTTGCCTTAATATTAACCCATTCTGCGCCATCGCTTAATTCGCTAGAGGGCGCTAGTACGCCACTGCTGTAAGTCAATGGGGGTACTGCGAAATTTGCGAGTGCTTAAAATTAGTGCTGTCAATAGACAAAAAAATTATAAAAAAATTAACTAATTAATCTCATAATTTTCTGTAATTAATCTAGATTAATCTAGATTAAAAATAGCATTTTTCTACTTAAGACCGAAGCTTGTAACAGATATTTACTTGAGTAAAATCATGGAATTAATGTAAAATCAACACAAAGAAAGTATATTTAGATTTAAAGACTATTTTAATAGCTTTCTTTGAATACAGTTTCTCTCCTGTCCTGTGAAATACAAATGTTCAACAAAACCATCAACATTAAAGGTGGTCGGGTGGCGTAGCGGAGATTGCGCTCGTCACCAATGCAAGAGGCTGCGGTCTCGACTCCCGGAGTAAGCATTGCCTGTGGCTTGGGCCGATCGTCATACTAACTCGTTTGGCTGAGTTAGCGGGAGGGAAGTCGTGGGTGGTAATCTGGCGTTGTGGACAGCGACGCCTACAGGTCAGGTCTGGGAGCCTGCTCAGCGAAAGGCAGGAAGTGGTGAAGGCAGCGTGACCTCCCACGCGTTACACTTCACCAATGAGAGTCCTCGCTGCCAGGTGAAAAGAGAGCCGCTGGCTGTCTCCGCATGTGTCGGAGGAAGCATGTGGTAGACTTCAGGGTTCCCTTGTACCGACCAGTAGGGGGAACATGCGCACAACAACCAGGTAGGGGAGGGGGGGAATTGGCATAACGACTAAATTGGGATGGGGAGAAAAGCTTTGAAAATCAGGCGGAGAAAAAGAGAAAAAATAAAAATAAAAACATCAACATTGACTCAGCTAGACCTCTTTCTTATATCCGTGGCGCTAAGATTGAAGATTTTTCACTCCATAGATTAATCTAGATTAATGTATTTTAATGCTTTAAATAATTTTAATTAATCTCCAAAGTTAAAGCATTAACTTTGACAGCCCTACTTAAAATATATCTTAAAGGTGACATGTACTATCAATGTCATTTTTCAGTCTCTAGCATTGTATTATAGTAATAGGAGTTCGTATCAATGTGTTTTAGTGTCTAAATACCATATTAGCGGATTGCTTTGATTCAGCTCAGCCCCTTTCCTCCTCCAGTAAATCAGGCCATTTTGATTTGAACGGCCGATATACGTCATACTGGGTAGCAGACAGTGATGTGATTGGCTCTGTGGTTGTAGCTAATGCCCGCCCACATTCTACCTAGACTGACTGTACACAGCGAGTGGAAACCAGTATGAGACGCTGCATGGGGAGAGAGAGAGAGAGAGAGAGAGATAGAGAGCACTTGGGGGGGTACCTGCCGGCCGCGCGCCACACACCCGCAAACGGGAGATTGAAAGAAAGAAGAAAAAAAAAACACAAGCTGCCGCGGACTCTCATCACCGAGAGCCGAGAGGGAGAGAAAGGAAGAGAGAGGGAGGGAGGGAGAGAGGGGGCCTTGTCAATAACGGCCTGTCTTTTTTTTCTCTCTCTCTCTCCCACCCCCTCCCTCTCTCTCTCTCTCTCTCTCTGCCGCGCGGACTCATCACGAGAGGGAGAGAAAGGAAGAGAGAGGGAGGGAGGGAGAGAGGGGGCCTTGTCAATAACGGCCTGTCTTTTTTTTTTCTCTCTCTCTCTCTCTCTCTCTCTCTCTCTCTCTCTCTCTCTCTCTCTCTCTCTCTCTCTCTCTCTCTCACTCTCTTCTCTCTCTCTCTCTCTCTCTCTCTCTCTCTCTCTCTCTCTCTCTTTCTCTCTCTCTCTCTTCCCCCCCCTTCCTCCCTCCCTCTACCAGTGCAGACTGTGTGGCACTGTCACTCAAAGTGCTTATGGGCGGAGCCAGGCTGAAAAATGATGGTTTTGAGTACTTGATTAGAAATATAAAACAATGCATTTTTTTGAAAAAACCCTTACAAATGTCTTCAATAGACTAACAGGAATTGTGTAAAGTTGCCCAAATAGTGCTAGGAATAGCAGTACATAGCCCCTTTAAATTATAGCTATGGGTCTAATACACCCGTCGATTATCAGTGAGTTGCTTCCAGTCAACATGTACAAAACGGATTGTTTTTTCATCGGTACATTTCCGTTTTATACCGTTTTGAATATGAGTATAGTTTGGGTGCTTCTGAGTAATTCCAGAGAAAGACGCGATAATAGCGTTTGAGTGGAATACACTAAACACGTTGTCATTTTTCGCCTGATTATCGAATCTTCCTGAAATCAACGCTAGATCATCATTATTATCCTTCCTCGTGCAAGAATGAAAAGAGCCCTGCCACCAATGGCACACAGCCACACACACAGAGACAGCATCAATTGGGGTAGAAATAAATATCAGATCAACGATCAAATTTATATATAGTGTTCTTACCTTGTATCTGATGTAATGCAAAAGAAATAATCCAATTATCTGATCGCCATTCCAAATACTGCTTGTGGAGGTCCGTACCACATTACCGACCGTTACATATGGGCGGGCGGGCGGGGTTACATGTCCATGCCATCGTTGTATAGACCTACCTCGCCTGAGTATTTAAACCCTGCCTGCACGGCTCAGATCGTCCCAGAAAAGAAACTACACCATTCCCAATGGGGTGCAATACCAGGCGGCGGTATTTGCCCTTTTGCGAGCTCAGACCCATTCCCAACGATAACATCAGGCTGGATGGATGAAAATGAATGGATATCGCTAATAAAAGAAATAACGATTAAAACCCGACTATACTCGTGATTGGCGCTCAAGCGATGGCGAGTTAACCCGACTATCATCGTGACTGGTGCTGAATGAGTTAAGGCAAATTGAAAAAAGGAGGGGATAATGACATGTTTGACTTGTGCTTTACTTATCCTAAATATTCACCTCCATAGAAATTTGTTTACACTTAACACACTGTGAGGGTTTCCTTGTCGTCTGTTATCTTGACATGCCCATCAGCTAAGACGAGCTGCAGTATCACCCCAAGACTCATTCCTTCACTCAATGCACCCAGAAAAGAGAGAGCACTCTCCCATGTGCAAATACCTCTTGAACTTTAAACTTGTACAATCTACAAGATTGTACAAGACCACCCGCATTTCATTGTATACTTGTATGCCGTGACAAATAAAACTCTTGACTTGACTTGAACTCCAGCTCCACATCTACTTTCTACGATCTCACACGTTGGGCTTACTGAGATATTGGTGGCGTGACTCTTGATCCTTTATCCCACAGCGCGCAGGACTGCCACCATTGGCTATGTTTGGCACATTTTGGTCACTCACTCACTCACTAGCCGGCATGTGTATAGGACGCATGCCGGTGGTGCTTCTAATGATGCCTTTCTTTGCAATTTTGAGAACAATCACCTCTCTTGCCACTAACCCGCTTTCACTTGAAAAATATGAACAGCAGCTTCTAGCGATTCCTTTCTCTGCATCTCACAAAATCACTACGCTCCTTACACAAGATTTTGGAAGGACATTTTTATTGCCTATTGTTACTTTAGCTAACTCTAATATGTTAGCGTTTCGCCTAATTTAGTTAACATTGTCAGTGTGTACAGATGCTATGCTGCACACATGAGGAGCTAAGGACACACAGCTACAACCACCGATACAGAGGTATGGACACACAAAGGACAACAAATAGTGTTGCAGAGGTGAGGATCATAGACTGTGAGGACACGCAAGGTTACTGTTGTAAACCAAAGATGATACATAAGAGGATTGACTCTACTTTTGCCAATAGAGTAATTGATAAAGTAGTTCATAGAATACAGTTCCACACAGTGACTTTAGAATTATTTGGGAAATTAAATAAATTGGGAAAATTACACGAAATAGCCATTTATGACTGTTTTGGGGTATACTCTTTCATTTCTCTAGACCTTTTTTTTTATACAGATACATCAAATGCATTTGAAATGCAGCGTATTCTCTTGAGAAATAGCGTTTTTTATTCACAATCACGTGATGAAACAATGACGTGTGTTCTGCTAAACTGATTTATGGCCTGCTTAAATCATACAACTGTGTGCGCAAGCAATGGCTTAAAAGGCAGTAACATTTCCTCAGATGGGAGATGTGGTAGAAATGATGTTTCCCCTATCTATTAAAACAATATTCTGACTATGAAAATGGTGGTAACTCTCCTCTACTAACAATCAAATTTCAGCCAACACACACACACACTACCAAAAAGCCTGGGCTTAGCTAGAGGGAGACAGACGACCTGTCAGAAAAGTCACCTGGCGTTACAGTCATTCTGTCAGCCTCCATAAGTAAGAAAAGCAGATGATATTCCATCCATGGGGCTATTCCTCTCTGTTAGCTTCTATAATAATATTAATCTTGAGTAATCTTGTGCGCAGTCACTGCAAACCCTGTGGACAACTTGCTAGCTGGCTGCTGGCTTTAGGCGTAAAGCTAACATTAGGCTTGTTTATACTTCCCTGCAATAGAAGGAAAATATGCTGTATGCTAATTAGATGGATGACAACTTCCCTGTACTACAGTTGAAAAGGGAAAGTGTTTTTTTTTTACCTTACAAAATATAATATCCAATATGGTAAATTATTAATCTGGCAGATCTGTGCAAGTATAGGAGCAACAATCATACAATCTGCACATAATCGGTATAACTTGCACTGGGGAATAAGCTGATCAACAGTGAGTTGATGGAGGCACAGACCTGATCACGTGAGACCGATTGGTCAATAGGCATTGGCCAGGGCTGGACTGGGACAACAAATCGGCCCTGGCACTTTTGGCCCAGACCGGCCCACCACAATCGGTCGGACACCACCCACCAGTACACCATCCTTGCGGTTCCCTTATATGCATACGGCATACCTACTGTACTATTCCCCCAAACCACTACAAAGCTGGGTAGTATGTGCCATGGACAAGTGGACCAGTGCAAGTGGACCAGTGTACTCACTCGCTCTTGGCTGAATCTTGTTTTGGGTGATGATGTAAACACCTGCATCATAGCAGGCTCAGGACGGGCAAAGTATTCTACAGCCTGTTCCTCCCTGTCTCTCTCCTTCACAACCTGGCATGACCAGACATAATGAGAGAGAGATGATTACAATTAACTGGTACATTCAGGTCCAGAATTGTTGGAATTCCCTGACAAAGATGTGCAAAAAGCTGTACAATTTAAACAATACCATACTGGATACTGGATACTCGAGACTCATATCCACGTGCACTCATTGTACCATCTTGTATTTTGTACTTTTTATATTGTATATCTATAGTATATATCGGACTGTGAAGCTCTGTATCCCCATGCTGCTTTGACACCTGAATGTCCCCAAGGGGATTAATAAAGGATCATCTTATCTTATGAGCAAATAGTTGTTTATTCAATTAATGCATGGAGCTGTTCCATCTTATTTCAATTGATACTAACTACTCAGTTCGTACAGATTTCAAGTATCCAAATATCAATCATGAATATCGCATAAGGTTTACAAAGTTAATACAGCACCTTTTTGTTTTATATTCATGTTCAGAGAGGAGTAATAGTTAGATCTTTGTATGTGATTTATATGGCAATTAAATCAATGGTGTGCTTGTTTGTTTGGGGAGTTTGACCTACAGTTAATGTGCCTACCACATGAAGGCAATTTGTGTAGGTGGAGAGCTATCACAGATAGTAATAACAGTAGGTAATCCACACCATATATATCCTAATAGTTACCACCATACCTGGCTGAAAATAAACTTTTCTGCCTGTTGTGAATGTGTTTTTTCCCTGTAGGCTAATACATAAGTAGGCATACATTTTTGCAGTTGAGCGGTTTTTGCAGTTGCAGTTGAGCTACAGGTGTTGTATATTATACAAGCTTTTCGTGCATCTTTATCAAGGGAACCCTTGCCCTAATGATTTTAATATTATGATGATGATACGATATGGACCTAGGTCACTCACAGCAATGTGGGCTTAGCCAACGCGATGCTGACAGAATAACGTTAGCTAGTTAACATTAGAATACTCAGCTGGAGTTGCGACTGCATTAGGGAACTATGCTAGCTACAAAAACAATGCCAATAGCTTATGCTGCGTTATTTGACATTGACTGACTGAGAGACCACCAACAGTAGTTGACGGTTTCACTTTATGATAGCGTTACGACTTACGAGTATGTAAGTCAAAGTAGGCAAAGTAGGCAAAATCTGCATATGGCTCGCCGACAACAAACTATCATTACACATGGGCAAAACAGAGTCCATTCTCTTCGGTTCAAATAACAAACCCAGCAAGACCGACGGCTTCTCAGTTACAGTGGGTGACAATATTGTCACAAGGAAAGATAAAATTACCTACCTGGGTTCCATCCTAGAGGCTAATCTTTCCTGTGACAAAATGGCATCCAATGTAATAAAAAAAGTCAACCAACAAACTCGATTCTTGTACCGGATCTCCTCTCTGGTAAACAAGAATACCCTGAAGACTCTGGCAGGAGCACTCATTCAAGGGTACTACGACTATGCTTGCACCTCATGGTACCAAAGCACCTCAAAGGCACTAAAAACAAATTACAAACATCTCAAAACAAACTAGTCAGACTACTGCTTGACCTGACTCCTAGAACCCACCTCACCCCTGCCCACTTTGACAACCTAGGATGGCTTAGAGTAGACGACAGAGTACAGCAACTTGCAATGGGCCTGGTCTACAAGATACACTACACGACCAAGGTACCCATGTACATGTCAAAATACTTCCCAAAGGTCAGTGAATACCACGATCACAACACCAGAGGGAGCTCCACAAATCATGTTAAACCCAGATTCGGCTCAAACAAGGGACTAAACACGTTTCACAATTATGCCACATCAATGTGGAACGCCCTACCCAAAGCTGTAAAGGAATGTGAATCACTACCCACCTTCAAAAACACTCAAAAAACACCTGCGGGAGACTGCAATTCGAAACTGGCCCCTACAAATGTCCTAACCCAGTTGTACAGTAAATTACCAAGTATGGCTTTGTCAGTATTCCAATGTACAGTGTACAGTGTCCCCCCCCCCTACCCAACCCCCCCCCCCCCCACCTCCAATGTACAGCCCCCCACCCACCCAACCCCACCCCACCTACCCAACCTCCTCCAATGTACAGTTTCTACGTCAAGTGTATATACACTCTTTTTCTGGACACTTTTTGTATCACAAACAGTACTGTATTTGCAAATCTGGTATGTCATAAATGTATAGATGTAGCAGTACTGTCTATCTGTATGTTGTGTATGTCATATATGTTATGATGAATTGAAAATGGGGGACCCTGATGTAAACAAGACGAAAGTCTTTCTCTGGTCTGCATCCCCTTAACAATTGTATGTATTGAGTTGTACTGTACTGTAACTATTCTGCAATCTGTTAATAAACTTTTCAACCAATCAATCAATCAATCACAGCCAATCTGACCAGTGTAAGGGTAGTGATGCAGAAAGCAGCTGAGGACAATTTGATTTTACATCAGATGGATGTGAAGACAGCCTATCTGCACGCACCCATAGATAGGGAGATATACATGGAACAACCTGAAGGTTACGAAAAGAAAGAAGAGAAGCTAGTGTGTAAGCTAGAAAAATCCATTTACGGCCTGAAACAGTCTGGGCGAAATTGGAACGAGATGCTTCATACATGTCTCATTGAAGATCACTTCCTACAGAACCCAGTAGACCCCTGTGTTTACTCAAGAGAGTCAAAAGAGTTAGGAATCGTCATTTGGGTGGATGATTTGATAATCGCAGCAGACAACACTAGAAACCTAGAACAGGTGAAAGGTATGCTCTCCACCAGATTCAAAATGAAAGACTTTGGAAGGTTAAAGCATTTTCTAGGCATGGACTTTGAACAGTCTGCCAATTGTGTAAAAATATCCCAGAAGAGATATGTGGAAAAGATCCTGAAACGTTTTGACATGCAAGAATGTAGATCAAGGGAAACACCATGTGATAAAAAATTAGACTACCAGGAGGATGCTCAGAAACTGACAGATGTAAAAATGTACAGAGAAGCTGTGGGTAGCCTCATTTATTTGACAACATGTACTCGCCCTGACCTATGTTTTGTAGTGAGTAAATTGTCACAGCATTTTGCTGACCCCACAGAGGAGCATTGGATTACAGCAAAACATGTTTTTCGTTATCACAAAGGTACAGCAGATAAACAGCTGTGTTTCAGAAAGAGCAGCGAGGGCTTAGGGCTTAAAGCCTACACGCAGGGGTGTCAAACTCATTTTCACAGAGGGCCACATCAGCATTATGGTTGCCCTCAAAGGGCCAAAGACCGTATAAATGTTAATGTAATGTAAAATAAATGTAGCTACTCATTTACATATTGTTAAACATGTTGTTTCTGTATTTATTACTTATTCAAGTTATACATATTGCATATGCATTTGCATAGATGTAGCTTATGTTATTTTAACAAATAATTTTAGTTTATCAGAACCCCATATTACTCCATTAATCAATGATCAAACCATGCAAGTAAATAACAAAGAAGAAGATCATCAAATACAAGCTATGACATTAAGTTTGTTCAAAACCTTTTTGTCACAGTCAAGAGGGGCAGAACTAACAACTGAGCTGCAAAGAACACGTGGGACAGATGTAGCAGAAAACAAATGGCTGCACACAACCTTGCAGAGGCCATACATCCAACTAATGGAAGATAGTTTAATTAACTTTAATTAACAGATTACAGAATGGGTACAGTACCGTACAGCTCAATACACACAATTGTTAAGGGGATGCAGACCAGAGAAAGACTTTCGACTTGTTTACATCAGGGTCCACCATTTTCTATTCATAATGAAATCGCTATTATGTGTCTGCATGAACACACAACTGTAACTGTACTCAAAAATAACAAAATAAGGGTTGTCTTAGTTCACAACTATATTGGTGAAGTTTTGGGTGGGACTTGTTTGCGTCCCTACAGCTTCTTATTCAATTGAGCGAGATGCTCGGTTATGCCACACAGCCAGTTTACATCTGACAGTTCAGACAATATTTCTTCAACCCTTTGTTACCTATTCCGCCTGGATCTTTTTTGTATTTTGGGCTGTAAAATTGTCAAAGAATGTCTGAGGAGTAAGTGCTTTTGGCTTTTTTCCTTTGTTACTTCATCAATACCTCAGATGTTCAACATACATGTATGTGTAAGAATGTGTAATAACTAAGGCTGTCAAAGTTAAAGCTTTATTAATGCATTAACCCACAATTATTTTAACGCCGCAATTTTTTAACCCAAGATTAATGTTTACATTTTTATTAAATTTTTTTTTAGCAGAGCTCTTGGGGGGCCACATCAAATGACGTGGCGAGCCACATTTGGCCCGCGGGCCATGAGTTTGACACCTATGGCCTACAGTGATGCAGACTGGGCAGCTGACACCACAGATAGAAGAAGTATCACAGGATATTGTGTGAATTTGAACACAAACAGCTCTCTGGTTTCGTGGAAAACAAAGAAGCAGCCCACAGTGGCACTATCAACGTGTGAAGCCGAATATATGGCTCTAGCTATGACAATACAGGAATGTATTTATCTAGAACAACTGCTCGAAGGGATGGATACCTATGTAAGAAGACTGTTGTTTACGAGGACAACCAGGGAACCATTGCGATTGCTAGAAACCCTGTGTGCCGGCAGAGATGTAAACATGTCGATATAAAATATCAGTTCATCAGATCTGTCATCAGAGAAGAAAGAATGACACTGATTTACTGTCCAACGGACGACATGGTAGCAGACGCTATGACGAAACCTGCTTCCAAATTGAAATTGAAGAGATTTGCAGAGGTCATGTTTGGTGTGTAAATATTGACTGCCATATTCTTTTTGATGTTCTGAATTGTATTATTTTCTTTGTAAATTGTTTTTGAAGAAGTTATACAGTGTGCTATACAACCCTAAGTGGGAGTGTTAAAGTTAGAGGTTATATGTAGGATTGCAAGTAACTGTCTAACTGTATATATAACTGTTTCCATTAGAGGGCGCTCTAGGCGGAGCCACTAATGCTGCCACCAGGTGGCGAGTATTTAAGGAGATGTCTCCTCCCCCTCTATTTCTTTCCCACCTGCCTCTCACGAGAGGAGAACTCTTGTACTGCTGCTTTACCATGTGAATAAAAAACCACGACAAAGGCTAAAGATAGAAACCATGCCTCTTGACCACATTATTGTCGCCCCATAGCCAGATTCTGTCAACACGGTCGTTGACCAAACTTTAAAAATTCTTTATAAATCAAATTATATCGGCCCCAAGGTGCGTCGGCCCACCGGGAAAATGCCCGGTATGCCAGATAACCAGTCCAGCCGTGGCATTGGCTACTGTGCTAGTAGGGATGTGTCAGGAAGAAATATTTGTAATAAATAATGACTTAACTAAGGGTCATACAAGCCATAGTACTTTGAGAAACATGCATTGAGCATATTCCAAACCATGAAAACATCTAGGTTAGAAATCGTCATTGTCACATGAATTGCCATTTTAGCTACGGAGCCTTATTCACTCCTATTCATTTTTCAATGATCCCACTTACTGGCGCTAGAGGGCGCTAATAATCTGAGCATTCTATTGAGGGAATAGGGAGTTGGGGGGAGTTTTTATATTTGAACGCTGTGCCAGAGTAGCGTCCTCTGACCTCTGACTCCATCCAGAATAGGGCCATGACCAAAGGTCAGTGAAGTTCACGACCACAACACCAGAGGGAGTTCCACAAATCATGTGCAACCCAGATTCGGCTCAAACAAGGGACTAAACACGTTTTGCAATTATGCCACAATAATGTGGAACGCCCTACCCACAGCCGTAAAGGAATGTGAATCCCTCCTTCAAAACCGCTCTCAAAGAGCATCTACGGGTGGCTGCAATTCTAAACTGGGCCCGGTAGATGTCAACACCCCCCCCCCCCCCCCAACCCCCTCCAATGTACAGTTTCTTCCCTTTCGGGTGTATATTTCTTTATGATCTCTTTTTTCTTACACAGTACTGTATATTTGTATGTCTTGTATGTCATAAATGTCTTGATGAATTGAAAATGGATGACCCTTATGTAAACAAGACGGAAGTATTTTTCTGGTCTGCATCCTCTTAGCAGTTGTTTGTATTGAGCCGTACTGTAGAAGGGGACTCATTTTGTGCAAAAATGGAAAGCTTGCCAATGTTCATGAGGCAGAATTATTACAATAGCCGATAATACTCTATTCTTCTTGACTTGTTTAAAGAAGACGTGTCCGGCCCATGGGGACATTAACGTGTGTTGTCGGGCCTTACAAATGAATTTGATTTGATTTTAATACATTTTCCCAATGATAAATCCCTATACGGGTGGACCGTGCGGGAAACGAAAGTGACGTCAGACTACACCTCCCTATTAGTCTGCTGTCACCCCCTTGCTCATTGAACACCCCCTTGCTGCACCTACACGTGTAGTACAGGTGTGTCACAGGTCTGAACACCCTCTTGCTGCACCTCCACCTGTAGTACAGGTGTGTCACAGGTCTGAACCCCCTCTTGCTGCACCTACACGTGTAGTACAGGTGTGTCACAGGTCTGAACCCCCTCTTGCTGCACCTCCACATGTAGTACAGGTGTGTCACAGGTCTGGACCTTTTCGTGCTTGTTTGTTTTCGCCAGGGAATTTTGTTGCTGAAATAAACTGCTGGCACCTTACTTTCATTAGACGCAGCTCGTAGCTTGGCATGGGAGCGTGGGTCATATGAGGACAGCCCAGAATAGGAAAAACAGTCCAGACACAGCCTGCAGCGAAGCACTAAGAGTGGCAGAGATCCAGCAGAAACCGGCCAGGGAATCACAGGAGAGCCAATGAATGTACAAGCTGTAGGTACACTACACACACACACACACACACACACACACACACACACACACACACACACACACACACACACACACACACACACACACACACACACACACACACACACACACACACACACACACACACACACGTAAGTGTCCATGTGGCTGCACTCTTAAAGCTGTCAGGTGTTAAGTATATGTCTGAACGTAAATGTATATACTGTAGATACATATATCGTATACATACAGTTTTATGGTTCTCTCCTCATTGGGGAGGCAATGAAATACTACCAAGAGTCATGGTCAAAATACAGTCCTGTTCCTTATGTTCGTCAAGCTTTTGAGTAGGCTTGTGGTTACTAGGCAACCGTCATGAAGTCCCACTCAGGCTAATCCGTCTATCAAGGCAAGGTCTGGCTGTGACTGAGTGGAACCTTCACTGCCCACTGATACATCACCTTGGATCAACCACTGTCTTTTGGCCATGAAAGCTGTGCACATGCCCACCACTGAACATCACTGTTTGCTGAAAGTCTCTTTTTGCTATCTTATCCAAAACAAGTTGTGTTTTTGGTAGATACATCATGTCTACGCTGTGCTCTGCGAAGCATATTTTCTCTGTTCGGGCAAACATTCAAGAGTGGACAGTGCTGTTTCTTGTAACTTTTCAGCTAGAAAAACAAAGCTAAAGAGATGATCTTGGGACAAACTTTGTCAACTAAGAAACAGACTAAGAAATGACGTAAACTCCATGATCAAAACTGCTAAAACAAATTTCATCAATGACAAAACTGAGGAAAACAAAAATAAACCATGTGAACTTTGGAAATTAAAATTACTCAATAATCAACTAGGCTGCAGTAAAAAACTTAAAACCAGGTTCTCAAACATAAACATAAAGAAGGACAACACACTCATCACAGACAAGCTGGATGTAGCCAATTACTTAAACACTTTCTTCACAAACATAGCCACAACACTGGTAAACAAACTACCCTCCCACTCAGGGCAGTATGGGGTAGAACACATAGTAGCATACTACAAGAACCTAGGCGTCCACAAAGACGACTTCAAACTGGAAATGGTAACTACAGATGAGGTACTCAAAAAACTGAGCGCCCTCCAACCGAACAAGGCCACTGGCCAACATCCCCTCCAAATTCCTCAGAGACTCAGCAGCCGCCATCACCCCAGTCATCACACACATAATAAACCTCTCCATAAAACAGGGACACGTCCCCAAGGACTTCAAAATTGCGAGAGTAACACCCCTGCACAAAAAGGGCAACAAATTAGACCCAGGCAACTACCGCCCTGTTTCAATCCTTACATCCATCTCGAAAGTCATGGAAAAAATAATATACGAACAGGTCGAAAAGTACCTTGCGGAAAAAAATCTAATCTACGAATTCCAATCTGGCTTCAGAACATCCCACTCCACTGACACATGCCTTCTCTATTTGAACAACCACATCAAACAAGAGGTGGACGCGGGCAAATACTGCGGCATGGTCATGCTGGACCTACAAAAGGCCTTCGACACTGTCAATCACACCATTCTGATTGACAAGCTAAAAGCAATTGGTTTTGATAGTCTATCAGTGAGCTGGATACAATCCTACCTGGAGGGGAGAGAACAGATGGTGGAGGTAAACGGTACCCTACCCCCCCCCCCCCTCCCAGTGAGCTGTGGTGTTCCACAAGGAAGCATACTAGGACCGCTACTGTTCCTAATTTATGCAAATGACATGTCGTCAGCTTGTGACTGCAACTTGTTCCTGTTTGCGGACGACTCAGCCCTGCTGGTCTCTGACAAGAACAAGTTACAGGTTGAAAAAACCCTCAGCTCGGAACTAGGCAAAATCTGCATATGGCTCGACGACAACAAACTATCATTACACATGGGCAAAACAGAGTCCATTCTCTTCGGTTCAAATAACAAACTCAGCAAGACCGACGGCTTCTTAGTTACAGTGGGTGACGCTATTGTCACAAGGAAAGATGAAATTACCTACCTGGGTTCCATCCTAGAGGCTAATCTTTCCTGTGACAAAATGGCATCCAATGTAATAAAAAAAAGTCAACCAACGAACTCGATTCTTGTACCGGATCTCCTCTCTGGTAAACAAGAATACCCTGAAGACTCTGGCAGGAGCACTCATTCAAGGGTACTACGACTATGCTTGCACCTCATGGTACCAAAGCACCTCAAAGGCACTAAAAACCAAATTACAATCATCTCAAAACAAACTAGTCAGACTACTGCTTGACCTGACTCCTAGAACCCACCTCACCCCTGCCTACTTTGACAACCTAGGATGGCTTAGAGTAGACGACAGAGTACAGCAACTTGCAATGGGCTGGTCTACAAGATATACTACACGACCAAGGTACCCATGTACATGTCAAAATACTTCCCAAAGGTCAGTGAATACCATGATCACAACACCAGAGGGAGCTCCACAAATCATGTTAAACCCAGATTCGGCTCAAACAAGGGACTAAACACGTTTCGCAATTATGCCACATCAATGTGGAACGCCCTACCCAAAGCTGTAAAGGAATGTGAATCACTACCCACTTTCAAAAGCACTCTCAAAGAACACCTACAGGAGACTGCAATTCGAAACTCGCCCCTACAAATGTCCTAACCCAGTTGTACAGTAAATTACCAAGTATGGCTTTGTCAGTATTCCAATGTACAGTGTACAGTGTCCCCCACCCACCCCCTACCCAACCCCCCCCCCCCCCCCCCACCTCCAATGTACAGCCCTCCCTCCCCCCCACCCACCCAACCCCACCCCACCTACCCAACCTCCTCCAATGTACAGTTTCTACGTCAAATGTATATACACTCTTTTTCTGGACACTTTTTGTATCACAAACAGTACTGTATTTGCAAATCTGGTATGTCATAAATGTATAGATGTAGCAGTACTGTAGGGTGGCTACGTGGCGTAGTCGCCTGTTCGAGCCCAGCGCTCCACATTTGCTTTCAGTTCAGCTGGTCATCCGTACTAATACACATTGGCCGTATTAGGGGGTGGGAAACTGATGGGTGGGGATCGGGCGTTGTGGACAGCGACTCCTACAGGTCGGTTGGTGCGCCTGCGCAGTGGAATCAGGAAGTGTCGGGGGCAGCGTGAGCCTCCCACGCGTTACTCCTCAGCACTGAGAGATCGAGCTGCGCAGGTGAGAAGATGCGACTGCTGTTACCTCAAGTACCGGAGGGGACTTGTGCTATGTATGACTTA
The DNA here is from genome assembly GCF_963971535.1 of Notolepis coatsorum. Lineage (NCBI taxonomy): Eukaryota > Metazoa > Chordata > Actinopteri > Aulopiformes > Paralepididae > Notolepis > Notolepis coatsorum. The sequence continues at coordinate 110,384,811 of NC_140169.1, read as the reverse complement.
GTCCACATTGCAGCCGGCTTGTGGGAGGCAAGAAACAGCGTTCGTGACAGGGGAGGGTTGAATTGGATGATACGAAATTGGGATGGGAGAAAATATAGAAAAATGGGAGAAAAAGTGGATCAAAAAAAAAAATTAGCAGTACTGTCTATCTGTATGTCGTGTGTGTCATATATGTTATGATGAATTGAAAATGGGGGACCCTGATGTAAACAAGACGAAAGTCTTTCTCTGGTCTGCATCACCTTAACAATTGTATGTATTGAGCTGTACTGTACTGTACCCATTCTGCAATCTGTTAATAAACTTTTCAATCAATCAATCAAAACTGCAGCCAGGTTTTCATCGATGATGTTGTTGTCGTTTGTTGGTGTTGTGGAAATCTAGCACACTTCTCAAAGGGAAGGGCTAACAATTATTATCATGCTTCAATTGCAATAGGGCAATTCATGTGATTTTGATTTATCTCGACTTCTACATCATTCATCTTGAATATTTGGCATTGGATTCTTGGCTGTGCTGTGTTCTGCTCAATATCCTGTCCCCAAGACACGACAGCCTGTACTGTGTCAGTCATACTGTCCATTATCAGAGCAATCCATGAGGGACTTTCTCGGGATGAGGCTTCCTGGAAGGGAGTGTTTACTGGGCCAGTTATTGAAATAATTTCATTGAAAAAGCTGTTAAGAATGACTTGTGAATTCTGCTTTTGGGGGCATGTTCCCTTTTTATGTTCTTTGACAGTTCAGTCCAAATCTGTGTTTCTCAGGGCTGTATACAGACATCTCTGGGGGCAGAGGGCTCTCACACCCCTTCCCTACTTTCTGTATCTTCTATGTCTTATATTCATTACAGCATTTCCATGACGTTCTTCCCCCTTCCTTTGGCAATTGGCATGTTATGCTGGGGAAAAGCAATATATTAAAAGTGGAACACCACCCAAATTAATAATTTGAATGTGTTATTTACAGGGCCTAGGGAAAGTTCAATCAATATTTGTGAACATGAGCGACTCTCTCCCAAAGCCAGAAACCAGAAAAATAAGACTCAAACTTGTGATGTCAGCAGGTATTAAGTCTGAAGCTGCTCCACTGACAATAGAAGTTTTATTTTGGACATTTAACAAATAACAAACACATAGAAAAAGAATAACCAATTAAATGAAACAGTAAAAATATAAAGAAAATTATCTAAATATTACATTTAGGAAGGAAGTATGGTTCTACCCCCTTTCTTTTTTTTATCCACTTTTTCTCCTATTTTTTTTATTTTTCTCCCATCCCAATTCCACTGTGCCAATTCTCCCCTCCCCTGTCTTGAACGTTGCTCGCATATGCCCCTCACTGGCTGGTTGTAGGGAGGATAGAAGCCTTGCATCACGTCCCCATCGTGTCCCCTCCGATACACGAGGAGGCAGCCTGTCACATCTTTTCACCTGCCAGCGCGGACTCTCATTGGCGAGGTGTAACGTGTGGGAGGCTCACACTCCCCCCCGCTATTTCCTGTCTCTGCTGTGCAGGCGTCCCCAACCGACCTGTAGGAGTCGCTGTCCACAACTTCCAGATTACCACCCATCGACTTCCACCCACTAACTCTGCCAATTGAGTTAGTATGACGGCTGGCCCAAGCCGGAGGCAACGCAGACAGCCGGAGTCGAACCCGGTATCTCTTGCGTTGGTGACAAGCGCAATGTCCGCTGCGCCACCCAGCCGCCTGGGTTCTACCCCCTTTCTTTTAACTTAAATAGTAACATTTACATTACATTAACACTTTGATTGCCATGGTTAAATTCATGATATACCATCCCTTGCCAGCTCTATTTAACATGGAGAAGTTCCCCTTCTTTGCAGGGCTATAACTTTTTAAATTCTATTGCTAGATTGCCATTATTAGGGCCTATTCAATGTCCTATATGTATTGTTCATGGTGTAGCAACGTTAAACTTTTTCATTCACATATTCATACTAAAATATGGTCTAAAGTATAAGTATGTTTTCATCTCTTTCTGCAGCTTTCTCCAGAACGTGATTTATAGCCCCAAATGCATTATATTGATGATCAAATACAGTTTGGTAGGAATCTGTGCGAGATCAAAAATTTCAACTGGACGTACTTCTAGAATTTACTACACGTCATCTGATGTTGACCGGATGGGCGAGGGGGCGTTTATAATTCCGTGGGCAACGTTATACCATTCATCTAATGTGGGTCATATGTTCATCATAGCAGTTTATATCGAACACGGTAATACTACACGCTAAAACTCACCCCAGTCTCCTCGGGCCGTTGGGCGATCAGCGTGGAGAAGACAGTTTTCAATTATGGGATGTTGAAATGCCCGATCTATTTCCAGGTTGTATAATAGTATATACGTCCAAATCATGTTGTTTTTTCGAGTTATTTCCACCGAACGATGTTCACTGTGTGAAGACAGAGTCTCTCTAACATTAGCGAGTGCCCGGACCCCATATGGAGTGAGTCCTGCCGGTTCAAAGGTTGACATCCGGTTTCGATCTGCCGATCGGCCACCAGATGGCGCACTTGAACCGCTAGAGGGTTGAGAGGAGATCAGCACTGTGTGTCAAGGCTGCGGAGGGGAAATATGATTTCGATCACAGATTTTTTAAATATTGATATCAAAGACGAGTTACGGCGTCCTCGGAAGTTAAAGTGTTAATAGTTACCTATAGAGTTTTTATCAAATCTATGGTAAAATAATTACCATACTGATTTATAAATTTTACTCATACATAATCATTGTGCAGGTGCCCATCCAGTTTGTCCCAACAGTCACAAAGAAAACAACAACAACAACAACAACAACAACAACAACAACAACAACAACAACAACAACAACAACAACAACAACAACAACAACAACAACAACAACATCATCATCAATAACAAGCATTTCAGTCCTGAGAGAAACTAGGCCCTTCCTCATCCCTGTACCTCTCAAAAATTATTTGTTTGTACATCTTGAACTGGTTATATATATATATATATATATATATATATATATATATATATATATATATATATATATATATATATATATATATATATATATATATATATACACTTTGCTTAAGTTAAACATCTAGACTATTCCACAAATTCACCCCACAAATTGAAATACACATAGTCTTCAGAGTAGTACTGCATTTTATTAGATTCATTAATTAATTATTCAACTTTTGTCTTAAGTTATAACCCATCTCGCTTTCTGAGAAAATTTATGTTTTTACCAGGAATGAATGAAAGGAATTATTTTAATTTTACAACAAACTGAGCTGTCTTCTATAGAAATGTTGTCAGTTATGAAACAAAAAATTTACCCATATACTCCGAACATTCCCCTGGGTGTTCTCAGTGTCATCTTTACCATTATTTCCCAATTCATTGTCTATGGAGCAGCATCAGACTTTATACCCGATGACATAACAAGTTTGAGTTTTAGCACTCTAGTTTTGTCATATAACAGTGTTATTAATTTCCATTCATATTTTTGAACTGCCATAGACCATAGTAATAACATGTATGAAGTTTTTAGTTAAGGCACAATATAGGCTAGACTATGCCAGGTCATTGGCTTACCTTTCTAATGGCTACTCTTCTGTATTAGTCAACGATCAACCATTTGAAAATATTATCAGTAAATCACAATTTAAAACAAAACAATTACCCTGCCACCCGTTGTTAAATGAAATTTTTTTTTTAGACTTAATACACATTCTAAAGGCTTAGGAGACAGAGAGGAGACAGTTATTACAGATGCAGGCCTTCTTGAGGCTTCACAAGCCCACTTTAAGGAGCCTCTCCTATTAAACATTGAATATTCATTGTTGAAAATATTGTACTGTGTCTGATCCCTGGTGAATGAGAAGCCTTACATCTCCAACACATCATATGATTCTCTGACTTCATTTGACTTTTTCTTTTGCTGTTTTGGTGTTTTGGAAACAGTAAGCTCTCTGTGACCAGTCGGTGCACCTTGTACATGTTCCCAGTCTTTCTCCCAACTGGTGACCAAGGCAAATAAGTTCATCAACATCCTGAACACGGCCCCTCAATTGGCTTGCCAAATGGGGAGCACTATTCTTTAGGATGAGTTTTACAATCTCTGGCTCTGGAATGGTGGGTTTCCATCGTTTAGACAAAGCTCTGCAAGAAAAAGCATGATCACGGATCAACTCATTCACTCCCTGACAACGAGCGCAAACTCTGTCTGCCAACTCATCCTCATAGTCCTCTGCCGAATACTGAAACTGAAATCCTTAACGAGAAAGAGGCCTTCATCTCATCCAAGTTCTCTTTCATCAAAGCCCTTAAAGCTTTGACTAAGGAATTTACCTCTTTCGACCGCTGTTCTGCATTTTTACTCAGACTGCCTAGGACCTGTTTTTCTGATTTCATATCATGTGCCAGTCTGCCGTATTTGTGAATGGCTAGTGTTTTCTCTAGATTGTGAAGGACCAGGGTAAGCAAAAATGGCGAGATAAGGTGAAGGTAAAGGTGAAAGAATAGGGGCATTTACAAACGTTTTAGGATGGGTAACAAAACCAAGCAGAAGTGACAAAAATATAAAAAGGATAATTGTATAAAAAACTAAACATAGATGAACTAAACAGAACAAAACAAAACTTAGTTAAAGTGACATAATGAGTGCTCCTCTGACCAAGAGACACTGTCATCCATTTCCTAACTGCAGAGTTATATTCCCTGTGGTCCATAGTAAATTGCAGGGGGACGACAACGACATTCCTCTTCTTGAAAGGTGTGGTGTCGATGGAAGCAACTCCTGAGAACACCCCTCTGTCTGTAGTAGAATGGCACAGGCCAATCATTCAGCTCCAACTACTTGGTGTGATGCTGCAGCTTAATCTTTGCTAGTTTTCCAGGACCATGGTCAACTACAAAACAAAACGTAAGGTTATGTATATAACCAAGTTCTATGAATTATGGCGACGCTCAGCATCAGTTGCATAATATCTCGCTTCAGTGGATATGCACTGAATACATTTCAAAATGTACCTTTACATACCAACATCCGTCTGACCACACCCCCATCTGCTGCCTACATAAGCAGGGGTGGGGCCACACACTCATCTCCTTCCCAACAAATTTCACCACAATGAAAGATCAAGGGCCGCAGCGGCGTCCTGATGCTGAGCGTCGCCATAATTCATAGAACTTGGTTATATACATAACCTTACGTTCTATTTCATTATGGCTTTCGCTCAGCATCAGTTGCATAACAGGAGCTGAGCGGGAGCCATAGCTCGACAAATGTACCCCGCTGAGGCCCCCCACAACCATCAGACCGGGGAGGACCGAGCCCCCCGACCCTCCCTAATGGAGGATACCCCCCCTATTGGAGGCTTACGGGAGGGAGACGGATCCGACCGTGCGAAGAGGAACTCAAGCAACTCAACGCACAGGGTGAGCAGACCGTGGCTTGACCCCACAACTACACACACGCACAACCCGCATGCCACCAGAGAACGAACGGAAGGAACAAACCTCGTTACTGCCCCCAAAATCACGGGGTCAAGAGCAAACCCAACCCTGTGGCAAGGCTGTAGCAGCGGAGCGCGAAGGAAGACCCAGACCCACTGAAGGGACTGGATCCCCTGGAAAAAGGGGGCCCGGAGAGGTCAATGACGCCAGGCATCAAGACCCCACCAGGTGGTCACTCAGTGACACCGCCCCCCACATCGCCAGCGTATTCGGATAAGGCCCCTCCAAGAGCGGGCCCTTTCCCCCCAATAGCACACCGCCTGGCACACTGACCCTGCAGAACAGGCAGTCAGCATGGCCGTAAGCACTCAAAAAAGGTTAACCAACGGAAGCAGGCAGCGCACCGGGGAAACCAGGCAGCAGGCTGTAACCTGAGCCTGGAGCACTGCGGACGAGACAGGTGCCAAATGAGTCAGCTGAAAACAGCCCCCCCGGCGGAAGGGGCGTATGCTGGCGTTGTTGATCACCATGACAAAGCCTCCATTAAAAAAAACCCACCCAGAGGGGTCGAGGCAGAGAAGGCTGACATGATTGGCAGACGTCATGAACGTGCAGGGGCACACTCAACCGGGTAACCCGGGAGTTGACTCTGCTCCAACACACCAGGGAATCAACCACCCTCTTGGTACCACATGCGGTGGTTGTTCCTATAACCCCTCAAGAAAAAACTCCAAAACACACCTGCGGGTATACACTGGCTATACCGCAGTACAAGTGTTTCAGTTTTCAAAAAAGGGTTATCCCAGGCCTACGGGTCGACGAAACATTACTTCGGACCGGGCCCGGCGGCTCGGGAAGCACACAGGGTTACCAGAGGAGGTCCAAAAGACCACCCCAACAGCCCCCTCCTCGCCATGCATGAGAGAGGAGCGAAAAGAATGGAGAACCAGCCCTAAGCTCACCGCACTTGGTATTCCCAGGCGGTCTCCCAACCAAGTACTAACCAGGACCGAACCTGCTTAGCTTCCGAGATCGGACGAGATCGGGCGTGTACAGGTTGGTATGGCCGTAAGCCATTACGATAGTGCAGAGTACAACATGTACCCAACAAAGGGTCTCCATAACGCCTAACCCTGTGACACCCGGGCCGACCCGGCATTTTTCCCCCCGAAAAAAGCACAAGTCCCTCAGGGTACCAGAACAGCAGATCTGCATCCCCGGCGGACAACGGGTTAACTGACCTGGACCAGCGTGACCAGACCAGTCCCGTGCCCTAACCACGCCGACATGCCCACTCCAGAAGAGGGGGTAGGTATGCGTGTCGATCTAAAACATGAAAAGAGGGCGCCACCCAGATGGTCCCATTTGGACCACGCTCAGTGGCCCACCCCAAGGGCGTGAGACCCCTCTACCTATGTTCTGATCTATTCCGTTAACATCCCCCAGATATGAACGAGAATTCATCGAGACAACCTAGTAAACTGGCGCTCGGAAGAGACAAAACTCCATCCCAGTTGCCCTATAAAAACGCTGTTTTAATAACAAGCAACCAAGGCGCACCAGCCTCATGCGTGATTCCCATCAGAAACACCCAGAGCCAGCACTTACATACGCGTCGAGACCCAAACACATCAATGGATAGTCTAGCAAGACACCAAACATTGTTCCTCCAAGTCGCCTGGGAGAACGACAAGGAGCCGTCATGCTTCATGTTCCTTCCTCTTTTTATTCAAAAAAGAAAGAAACACAGACTGACATGAATCCCACGTGACGCAGCTGAGGGTAAAAATCGTTTACATTTTTACATCCCACCACCCTCGCAACAGGGAGGAGACGGAAATCCCCAGAGAGACTTCCCACGCGAGCTGTATAGATTGAAAAGAATATATTGCAACATTGAGCTATGTAACACTTGGTTTAGGGCTCTCCGAGGAGGAGGCACTGAACCAATACACACTCAACAATCGAATTGAATCGAATACACACACAATAGAGCAGAACTCCTTTTTGAAGTTCTACTCACCTTGACAATCTGCGGAGGAGGCTCTGAAACTCTGAGGAGGCTCCCTCACAGGGAAGGAGAGTCCGAACTCACAGAAGGCACTTCTCCCCGAGGAGGAGCTTCATGAGGAGGAGCTCTGACAACTCCCTGAAACAGATCCATAACATCGACCTGAACAACCCACGGAAGTCTTACCAACAGAGACGCGCTCAGTGACGTACTCTATGGCGGGGGAATTTCCGCGGTGCACACGCCCAATCTTCCAGGGCGTGGGACCAGGAAACTCCCCCCCCCCCCTCTTACCCTGTAACGTGCCGAACAGCAACGTGACAGGAACCTTGAAGGACAGGAGGTTTTAACCCCTGACCAATCAGAAAAGGGGGGGAAAGGACTACCAGTTCACCCCTTTACGACCCCACACCCATGATACGATGTAATGACAAGTAGAGCATGACACAGTCATAGCCTGCTACATGAAGCCACGAACAGCCTCACATAGCTCATGTGCTAACCTGCTATCTGATTTTTACTAAGGAAAAAACACAGAACAGAGAGGGCCCCCTTTAAGAGCCCCGGTACCAGACTTACATATGTGCTTCTGTGGGCCAAACCTAACCCAGTTGTAGATCACAAGACACACACAACCCTTCATCACAACAAAAAATGGCAAAGTACACTCTTGCTACAGAGGAACGCCGTTTTTCATAACGAGAGAATACAGAATCCTCGATTATGTATTGGCCACAGGCCTTGCTAAGCACACATGATAAGTGACCAAACAATCTTTTCTTTAGGAAAAAATAGTTTCTCAAGCGGAAAGCACAACCCCAGCAATTAAGCTGAGGGTTACATCGTATCCCCACAAACACAGTGACACAATATATTGTAAACAACATGTCTGAGAGGAGGGGGTGAAGCCCCAGGGAAACCGGGGGGATCACCCCTCCTTCCTTACCCTTGATACAACCAAGTTGAACAGGTAACCCTGTTAATATGTGAACACACTGTTCATTGTCATTACAGGCTGAGAAAAGAATTCATTCCTCAATCACATGTCACTAAGCATAGCTTCATAGGTTAATTAACCCCCTTAGTTGTGAGTTCACGTTTCTTTACATGAACACACATGTTCTCATCACAACTAACCAGATAATTTTTACACATGTAAACAACAATCCGATTTCTATGGAGAAGCTATACCAGTGACAAGACAATTCACACACAACACGCGTCGTATCCTCAATGTATTGCAGCAACACACGTTTTGGAAAACATCGTTATTACAAAACATTTAGAAGGGAAGGAAAGAAGAAGTGTTTAAAGTCCGGTCGGGACTCCTACCCTGAGCGCAGGCCAAGAGAACTGCAATCTGGTTAACGGGACACCGAAGTTGAACACAGCATCTCCTGTGTTGGCGACGAGGGTAATGTCGCTGCGCCACCCAGCCGCTACGTTTCTCCATGTTGACGCAGTCCTCGCTGGCAGGGCTCCCGGTGTAGGTTCGACTAACATCCTCTGTCAAAGATGACGTCGTAGTCAGAGTGTTTAAGGCATGTTATAGTCATAGCAACGTTCAACAGTGTAGCATCAAGCTAACAGCCGCTCTCGACTGATAGCAACAAGCTAACGTTTCCTAGCCTAGTGACACAATGGGCTAGCGCCGCAGCTAACAGCTGACTGGCTAACAGGTAGGCCACAACTAGCACGCAAGCTAAGCAGCTATCACCTGAACTGTACACAACGACATAACAAGCCACACTTCAGACAGGCCGCCGTCTGAAACCCTCCTCATCCTTTAAGAGAGTGAAATGTCCACACAGTTTACAATGGTGATTTTGTCCCATCTGGGCTGCAGCCGACTTGAACATGGATCTTCCGATAACGAACATCCATGCCCACATTTCCTCGTTAGGGTGTATTTTCACTTTTATGTGAAAGATGGGGCCTGCACGGGACAGAGAAGCATCCGCTTGTCCAGAGAATCCTGGGATCACCAGGTCCTGGTCGCGGCCCACTAGTTGACCATCATGGGCTTCAGACCAAGATCCTCCGCCGTCGCCTAAGAGGCCGAACAGAGGACCCTAATCTGGGGCCGGCTTTCGTAAAAATGGTCAGCTAGCCCCCATAGCACTAACAGACAACTGGCGCTCGCAAGCAAAACATTACTCACCCAGGCTCGAAAACCAACCAGTCCATCACAACAGACTTCCACAGTCCAGCTGCATGGCCGGATTATTTTTGTGGTAGTTTGACAAACAATATATTGTCAATATCTCCAGGTTAGGCACACCTCAGGAGGGAGAAGTAAAGGTATTATGGCAAAAATTGTTTAGAACTAAAATGACAATGGGGTCATTGTTTCCGTTACAGTATTTACTGGCCAATGGACGTGAATATGTGTCACTGTGTGGCAGTCGTGGCTTACTGAATGCACATACTGCCCTGTCCTGTGACGAGAGATGTTATCCTATTTTATTGATGATGCTGCTACAAGGTCGAGGAGCCAAGACAAGATTTTCACTTGCTTATGTTCTAATGTATGAAAGATGTGAATAAACTGAATCTGAGAGGGCAAGTGCATTTTCTGGCAGTGACATCACCTTCTGGCGACACAGACACAGAAGGCCCTCAGTTGCGGTAGGTTATAGTAAGCTACAGTAAAGTGGCAAATTATGTTGTTAATGCAACGCTAGCAGTAATGTGACATTCTCCAAAGAAGTCATCTGCCAACAAAGATATTGTTACATCAGAGAACAAATTTATTCACAAAATGGATCACCATTCAACATTATTGAAGACTCCTGTGACTGATAAGTACTTGTGATTACTTTCCCTAGCCATGTTGTCATGCATTTCTTTATGACTGCACGTATATTGCATGATTTGGCCGTTACATTTGACATTTAGGCGGTAAATTTGAATCTTATTAGCTGCGTTGGCTGGCCAAATAAATGGCTAGCGGAAGCCCTGAATGAGGTGAGGTAGCTGTTGGCAAGTTAATGTTAGCTATATATTAACAAGTTAGTTAGCGAAGACAATTGCAAACATAATATTGTAGGCTATAGCTTTCTGATTTATCTTTTAATACTTACCAGTGATTTGCTGCCCCCGTTGGCATAGGCTATTGAGGGGTCCCACAGTTTTCCCATTCTTGCTGCTAACATCTCACATCTTATTGCCTGTATCCACTTTTCTTTTCTCAAATGCTCAGTTTCTTCGGTTCAAAAGGTTGATGAAGATTTAGTTAATGGTTCTTTACCCTCTTGGCAGTGCATCCCACCACACAGTAGCTTTTAGAAATGTTTCGGTCATTTGCTAGCAGACCAAAATGACAATGAAGCACGTAATACAAAGTCAATGGAGAGCGATGGAATGTTTTCCCCTCTGGTGTGGGTAGGACCTATAATCAAAACATACGGTTATCCTATAACCATAGTTATATGAGTATAGCGAGCGCTCTGCTCTATTGGAACCCTATCCCTTATCAATCTAATACTGAATAAATTGTACACACCCATCCGCCTGGCCACACCCACATCCGCTCCTCTACATAAGCGGGGACGTGGCCATACTAACAGCTCCTTCCCAAGTCTTTCACCACCGAAGGCGAAGACCACGGGGTCCTCAGTGAGTCAGAGCAGAGCGCTCGCTATACTCATATAACTATGGTTATAGGATAACCGTATGTTATATTATTGTATAGCTTACGCTCTGCTCTATTGGAACACAGGAGCTGAGCAGAGCGGAAGCTTGACAAATGTACCCGCTGAGGCCCCCCACAACCATCAGAACCGGGGAGGACCCGAGCCCCCGGACCCCCCTAGAGGGGGACGGGAGGGAATCGGATCGGACTGTGCAAAGAGGGTTTAGCAACTCAAACGCACAGGGTGAGAAGATCGAGGGACTTACCTTCACACAGAAGGTCCCGCGACTACTCAAGCACGCCCACATGCCACTAGGGAACGAACGGGAAGAAAAAAAACCCGTTACAGCCCCTAACATCACGGGGTCAAAGGTCAAGAACCCAACCCGTGGCAAGGCCATAGCAGCGGAGCGCGGAGGAGGACCCAGCCCCAGGAACAGCCTGAGGGTCAGGACCCCCCGGAAAGGGGGCCTGGTGAGGCAAACGATGCCGTAGCATCGAGACCCCACCAGACGGTCACTAGTGACACCACCCCCCACATCGCCAGCGTATCGGACAGGGCCCAATCCAAGAGCAGGCCCTTCCCCCCTACAGCACGCCGTCCTGAAGCACTCTACGCCGCCCTGAAGCGCGCCCTGAAGCAGAGGCTACACCCCCACAACACTGTGGGGCCAGTCGGCGCACCGGGGAGACAACCCCCAAAGAGGTTGATCCCTCAATCCTGGCAACAGGTCAAGAGCGTAACTCGACCTGTGCCTGGAGCACTGCAGACTAGACGGGCGCGTAAGGGGTCTACTGTGAACAGCACCCCAGCGGAAGGGGTGTTTGGTATGCTGTGCACCATGTCGCAGCCTCCACAAACCCTGACCCCCTAGAGCGGCCGAGGCAGAGAAGGCTGACACGATTGGCAGACGTCATGAAAAGTGCGGGGGCACACTCGCAGGCAGACAGGGTTAAGCCCAGCCTAAACCCGAGAGTCGACTCCGCTACCAACACACCGGGGAACCAACCACCCCCCTATGTTTAGTTTAACAGGAGGTGGTTGTCCCCTTAACCCCAAGAAAAAACTCTGAAACACAACTGCGCGTATACACCGGCTATACAGGCAGTACAAGCATTTCAGTTTTCAAGAAGGGGTTAACCCAGGCCAACAGGTCGACGAGAACGAGTCCGGACCTGGGCCCGGCGGACCGGGACGTACACAGGGATGCCAGAGGGGTACAATAGAACCACCTTGACAGCCCCCTCCCAGCCCCGCCAAGCAGGGGAAGGGAGGGGCGAAAAATTATGGAGAAGGACCAGGCTCCTTAGCACAGCGCAAGGTACAACACAATATGGACCAAGCAACTGCGAAGGATAACTCGTAGTGACGTAATCACGAACACACCTCCATAACATCAAACCCGGGCCAACCCGGCATTTTCCCCCCGAAAAAAGCACAAAGTCCTTCAGGGTACCAGAACAGCAGATCTGCGCCCCGGCGGACAACGGGTTAACTGACCTGGTCCGGCGTGACCAGAACCAGTCCTGTGTCCTAATCACGCCACCATCCCCAGTCCTAAGAGGGGGGTAGGTACGCGTGTCGATCTAAAACATCACAGAGGGCGCCACCAAGACGGTCAGAACATGAACGCACCGCACCCGGTGGCCCACCCCACGGGCGTGAGACCCCTCCGCCAATGTTTCGATCTACTCCGTCATCTCCCCCCAGAGATGAGCAAGAATTCGTCGAGACTAACCTAGTACACTGGCGCTCGGAAGAGATCAAATCTCCATCCCAGTTGCTCTAAAAAAAATGCCGTTTCTATAATGAGCAACCAAGGCGCGCCAGCCCATGCGTGGTTCCACACTGAAGCACCCAGGGCCAGCGATATGTACACGTCGAGACCCAAAACACATCAATGGTAATTCTAACAAGAACCCAGATAACGTTCCCTCCATGCCGCCTGGGACGAGCGGTAGGAAGCTGGCCAAAAGACACAGATATGGGCCCCATACGACGCGTCTGAGGGAAAGAAACCCTGTCAACACTGCTCTGTATAAAGAGAGGAGACAGGGAACCCCCAGAGAGACCTCCTACGTGAGTAATAATTGAAAAGATATATGTAAACATTGAGCCAAGTGACCAAAAGCTCAACACATATGCAATAGAGAGCAGAGCAGAAAACAAAGTTTCCAAAGCACCGCATAACTCAATCTTGACAATGACAGCGGTCCACAACATGGAGCCTGAAAAAAACTCACAGAAGCCTCACGACCAATAGAAACGCGCCCAGTGACGTATTCTATGGCCGAGGAAATTCCGTGACCCACCTGCCCAAATATGGCGTGGGACCAGGGAACTCCCTTCCCCCCCCCCCTCTCCCCACCATGTGACGCGCTGACCCAACAGCGTGACAGGAAGACCGAAGAACAGGAGGTCCAACCCCCTGGCCAATCAGAAAAAGGGGGGGAGGGGTTTATCAGTTCACCCCCTTATGACCCCATACCCCGGATACGATGAAAACAAACAAGCAGCGATGATACCAGTTTACCAAGCATGCTACATGAAAAGCGTATATCCACCCGCAAACGAGTTTATCCTACGATAAACTCGTTTGCGGGTTTTTATACAAGGCTTTAGGCTCATGTGCGAACACGTCACCCGTGTTTATATACTTCACCAAGTAAAGAGAAAACACAGACGTTTAAAGAGAGGGTCAAAAGACCTCGGTAAGAAAGGTATGGGATTCAATAACACATTTATAGAATGGATAAAATGTTTATATAAAAATCCTAAGTCTAGAGTAAGGGTGAATGGTCACTGCTCTCACTTCTTTGACATACAGAGAGGGACACGCCAAGGAGACGTTTTGTCTCCGTTACTATTCGCGATTGGCATAGAGCCACTAGCGGAGATGATTAGATCAAACCCTCAGATACAGGGAATAGATTACCAAAAAGGCATTACACACAAGATCTCGCTATTTGCTGATGACATTTTACTTTATATCAAAAACCCTTTAGAATCAATTCCAAACATAATGATGGATTTAAGAAATTACGGCGAACTGTCGGGTTATAAGATAAATGAGACCAAATCAGAAGCCATGATGATAGTGGGAACATGGCCAATACATCTGAATAGTATAGCACCCTTCCATTGGGCTAGAGACGGATTCAGGTATTTAGGAATCATTTTGACTCCCAGCAGCAATCAGTTATATCAAGCAAACTACGAAAAGTTGATTGTACAAATCAAATCAGACATGGCCAGATGGGACATTTTACCTCTCTCCCTAGTGGGAAGAATAGAAACAATTCGAATGAATGTGCTACCTAGACTTATTTTTCTCTTCCAGTCTCTACCTATACCAATACCTGCCACTACCTTTAAAAGGTTAGATAAACTCCTATCCAAATTTATCTGGCAGAGGAAAAAACCAAGAGTAAGGCTTAAAACACTATGTTTGCCAAAGAACAAGGGTGGTCTTGGTCTACCAAACCTAAGAAACTACTACTGGGCAGCTCAATTACGCATACTTGTGCATTGGATACAAAAGGACCTAGATTCAGGATGGGTACAGATTGAGCAAAACTCAATTCCAAAGACCCCTCTCAGATCCATAATATTCCTGGGGAAAGCATACTGGAAAAAAATTAAGATTGGTAACAACTGGATTACAAATACATTAAAGGTATGGGAAAGTGTAAGGAAAAAGGGGGGAGGTCCACAATCAATATCTAGGGCCATGCCAATAGCAGACAATACAGAATTCCGGCCAGCTATGGAGGATGGGGGTTTTAAAAAATGGGCGGATCTGGGCCTGGTTACTATCAATCAATTAATGGAAGGAGACTGTTTTAAATCGTTTGCACAGCTACAGCAATGTTTTGATCTACCTTCGAAAGACATGTTTAGATACTTTCAAATAAGACACTATGTAATGACTCACAGTGAGTGGGAAGCAATTAAGAGACCACCAACAAATGTGGAGCGGTACTTTATTAACACAATAGAAAAAAACTTGATGGAAAGAAAGCAGATATCCAATATTTACAACATGTTACAACTAGACGATCCAGGAGACACCACCTATATTAAAGAAAAATGGGAGTTGGAAGCTAATGTGATCATAGAAAATGAAGAATGGGAGGACAGCCATTCAAGCAATCATAAAATCACAAATAGCCCAATGTGGAAGGAGTTTGACTGGAAGGTCAAGGTCAGGTACTTTAGGACTCCTCAAGTTCTCTCCGGATTTGCTGGTGGGTCCTCACCACTATGTTGGAGAGGATGTGGAATGATCGGAGATCATACACATATTTTCTGGGACTGTCCAAGGGTGCAGACATTTTGGGTGAATATCAAAAATGAGATTAAAACCATTCTAGATCTTGACTTACCTCTGAATCCATCGTACTATATCTTGGGATGTATACCGAAAGGCACATACTATGGAGATACGTTATACATCTTGAGAGTGATACTGTTAATAGCAAGGAAAATGATAACTATGGCATGGCTACAAAATCAACCACCGACAATCAAACAATGGACCAAGAGACTGAGACAGATGTATACAATGGAAGAAATGACTGCACAATTGCAACTGAAAAAAGATATGTTTATGCAGAGATGGTCACTTGTAACCTTGTACCTGGAGATACACTAGCATGAGTCTGACCCTCCTGACCCTCTGTTAAAGTATTTTTTTTTCCTTTTGATAAATTTATTTTTCTATTTATTTTTTCGTTTCTTATCCTACAAAAAATCATAAAAAATATTGTAAAAATCCCTCCCCACTGGGTTGTTTAAGAGGCGTACTCGGATTATACAGTTTATTTTGATTACGCTGAATACCTTGAAAACAAATTGAATAAGAGGGAAGAGCCTGAGTAACAAATGTCATTGACTATGTGAATCAAGTATATTATACTGTATGATTAATGCAATGTGATGTTCATTATGACACAAAATAAAAGAAAGTTCAAAAAAAAAAAGACCTCGGTACAAGCTACATATGTGATTACTTCTGTAGGCTAACACTCTAACCTGGTTGTGGACTCGATGCCATGTTTCCCAAACGTAACAGAATACACACAACCCCCTCAGATAAAAAAGGTAAAGTTCACTCTTACTACTGCAAGAAGAACACAGTCTTCTTCATGATGAGGGAAGACAAGTCTTTCGACCGAGTGCTAGCCACAGGCCTTGCTAAGCACACATATATATAGCGACCAGAAAACAATTTCCAAGAAAACTGTCCTACTCCCTAAGCAAACACACAACCCCACAGCTAGGTGAGGGTTTATACATCGTATCCCCAATATATAGTGAATAAACACACATTTTGTAACAAAAAACAGTCCCTAACCAGGAGGGACTTTTTATTTAATAACTAAATCATATGTTGGGGGGGGGGAGGGGACAGGGGTAAACAGGGGAGTCACTAGCGGTGCCTGCCATGTGCAGAGCGGTGCTTGCCGCCACGGGGAGCCGGCCCAGAGGAACGGTTCTGGGGAGCCTGGTCACGTAGATCCCTACCGTTACCTCCGGGCGTGGTGCGGCTGGCTGCAGCGGACGAGGCACTCCCTCCACACCTGGCCTTCTTCGCCGAAGGTCCAGTAGCAGCGGCGGTGGTGGCGGAGGCAACGGTTGCGTCCTCTGCCGGCGTTGCTTCTTCCGGACATCACCAGTGGCATCGGGTCGGGGGAAATGGGGTTGGAGCACAGAGCACTCCATCTCTCTGCAGGCTGCCGTCATCTGCTGCATGGCCGACCCGAATAGCCCAGCATCGGAGAGGGGGGCCGTGAGCAGCGGAATCCTCTTCTGCTCCGGCACCCGCGCCTGCTCCAGCCAAAGGTAGCACTGGGATAGAGTGGCCAGGGCGCGCTCCTTCCCCGCGGCTATCGCCTGTAACTGAGTTAGGTGCAGGAGGGCTCCAGTCGCCTGGGCGTGAAGATATTGTTGATGGTCATCTAATACCGACCCGCCCGCCATCATCCCCGACATGTAGCACGCTAGCTGCGCGATGTTGGAAGTCGCAGCTAGGCTCTGAGTCGCGGCGATGTACACCTGGTCACTCCAAATAGCCAACTGCCTAGCCTAACGGCTCCCACACCATTTCGGGACAAAGTATGGATGCCATCAGGCTATCAAGCCGAGGCACCCCGTCCTTTAGCCCCTGGACCAAACCCGCCACCCGTAAGGCCAACAATGCGGGAGATTACCTGTCCCTGTTTCACGTAGGCCTCCATTGATGGGAAGAATGGGCAGACAATGCCTGGCTCTCTCACAGGATGACGTTGCCAGAGATGACCTATGTCATCAGGAACAAGTGCTTGCAGTGGCTGTGGCAACGCCACACCATTAGCGGCTGCGGCGGCCGCCATGAGCTCGGGGAACAAGGCAAGCAACTCCCCTTGCGTACCTCCCTCCACGTCACTCACGTCACTCACGTCCCTCACGTACGGGAGGCTGCCACGGGCGCCACCATCCGACGCGGCAGATAGCTGGGCATCTTGTCTCAGGGTCGGAGGTTCTAACCCAACCCCGGAGTTCAGCATTCAACACCATAGTCCCCACCAGACTGGTGGACAAGCTGATCGAGCTAGGTCTGAGCTCCGCCCTGAGCGCCTGGGTACTGGACTTTCTGAGCGAAAGACCCCAGGCGGTCAGGGTGGGGGGTCAGACCTCCAACACCATCACCCTGAGCATCGGGTCCCCCCAGGGCTGTGTTCTGAGCCCCCTGCTGTACTCACTCTACACACACGATTGTGTGGCCAAGTTCAGCTCCAACTCCATAGTGAAGTTCGCAGACGACACAGTGGTGGTGGGGCTGATCTCGGACAACGACGAGAAGGCCTACCGGGAGGAGGTTGAGGTACTGGAACGCTGGTGCCAGGACAACAGCCTGCTCCTGAACATTGGTAAAACCAAGGAGCTGATCGTGGATTATAGGAGAGGACAGCAGGAGACGCACACACCACTGATGATTAACGGGGCTACCGTGGACAGGGTGAGCAGCTTTAAGTACCTGGGGGTCCACATCTCAGAGGACCTGACATGGTCAACACACATAGACACAGTAGTAAAGAAGGCGAAACAGCGCCTCTACCACCTGAGACAGTTAAGGAAGTTCAGAGTATCGGGGAAGATACTCCAGTCCTTCTACTCAGGAGCTGTAGAGAGCATCCTGACCGGAAACATCACTGCCTGGTATGGAAACAGCACGGCACAGGACAAGAAGGCCCTACAGAGAGTGGTGCGCTCAGCCGAGCGTACCACGGGTATTGCACTACCCCCCCTGCAGGTTCTATACAACAAGAGGTGCAAATCCAGAGCCCGCAGGATAATGAAAGACCCTCACCACCCCAATAACAGCCTGTTCCAGCTGCTGAGGTCAGGCAGACGCCTGCGAACCCCAGCTACTAGGACAGAGCGGCTTAGGCTCAGCTTCTTCCCCCAGGCCATCAGAGCCATGAACAATGAACATTGAGTGCTCAGAACATTGAACTATCCACACACAAGCACACATGAACACACACACGACACGCACGCTGTGCACGCTCACACACGAGCAGCCACTTAACACTTTAACATGAGCGGGCACACACTCATGTCGCACACACGCACACTTATGGCCAAAGGAAAGGACACTTTAAATTAGAATAACAGGAACAGTGTATTGCACTACCAAAGCTAACTAGCATGTCCCATATGCTCTGTAAATAACTATGTACAGATACCGAGATGTCACTCCATGTTACCTGTTACCTGTTTACTGCACAATGTTGTTTTTTCATTTTTTGATTCTATTATATGTTGTACCACTGTATTGCACATTGTTGCGGGCAAGACCACCCGCATTTCATTGTATACCTGTATGCCGTGACAATTAAAACTCTTGACTTGACTTGACTTGAGTACAAGGGACCCCAAGGAGACGCAACACTCCCTGCCACTCCCAGAGGGGGAGAGTGATACGTCTCTACTGGGGCTTCGAACAAGAGAGCTCTCGCCCCCTCCATATAATCCTCAGTCTCCATCGGAAATGGAGACGAGGCAAGAGAACTCTCGTCCGGCTCCAGCACAACATCAAAGCCTGGCCGTTCGCCCCTGCTGCTCGCCGCCTTACGACGAGAGCGAGCAGAGGCGAAGAGTCTGCGTCGCAAATCCCCTGCCACCAGAGGAGCTGTCGGGCCGACTGTCCACTAGCGGGGGAACCAGGGCCGGAACCAGGCCATCTCACGGGAGATGGAGGCTCAACGGCCCCTCGGAGAGGCAAACTCACCACCGGGCGCCGCCCGGGCATATCTGACTGCTACGACCACGGAGCCAGAGACGCCCCACGACGCACGGAGGACGCGGCAATGGTGAAGCGCTGGTGAAGGGTGACGTTGCGAGCGCCCAAACCCTCCGAAGGTGCAAACATTATGTCTTAGCTTTTCTCGTAAATTGGCGAGAGAGAGAAAAATAAGATACAATATCCACGTAGCTCCTTTCCAACAACTATTTCGGCACTAAACTCAAGTTGTGTATACAGACACTTGTCGGTGGTGAAAATAGGGAAGGAGCTGTTAGTATGGCCACGTCCCCGCTTATGTAGAGGAGCGGATGTGGGTGTGGCCAGGCGGATGGGTGTGTACATGTGAAGAAATGTATTCAGTATTAGATTGATAAGGGATAGGGTTCCAATAGAGCAGAGCATAAGCTATACGATAATATAACTGACCTGACCCAATTCAACTGAAAAAACACCCACAGCCATGCTCATCAATAATACAATGAGTTAATATTGATGACTAAATACAAAGACTAATCAAGAAGATATTACCTTTGATTCCTTTTATCACCTGATTTATTAACTCAAAATATCATGTTGGTGGCTTGTCTTGCCACATAATGGTTATAATTGTTTGAACATGTTTTAGATTGACGGCGATATAAAAATGAATAAGGAATTGGACAATTTTTTTTTTAAATCATATCTGTTTGAAATACCTTGAAAAATACCTTAGAAAACATTCCTCTACTCAAAAGCTGTTCAGAAGTACTGTGGCAGGATTTGTAAAGAAAAATAAATGGATTTGTCAAACTTGATAAATCATCTACCAGGATGAAAATTAATAACAGAAATAAATAAACAAAGATTGCAGAGATGACAGCAAATATGGCGTCAGGGTATCCAAGGCTCAAAACAAAACAAAAAGCCAACACTAACTGGAAAATAAAAAGCTCAATTGGTGAAAAGCAATACTAAGCTCCCTAACTAACAGCTAACTAACAGCAAAACAGGTGAAAAGGGGTAAACTAAAGAAATGTCAAGGCTTCCTTAACACATTCGGGGCCATTGGGGCCCGTCTAATCCCACTCTGAGGCCAGCTTTTCATTACAAGTTTTCACTGTGCGTGAGGTTGTTTGTAGAGCTAAATCTATATTTTATATTATTGCTATGTGTCCATTGTCATTGTCAATTGACAGTATAAACCTTCCCTTCAATATGCCATAAAGAATTAATTTTTTCATCAATTCGTTCCCGTTTTATAGCGTCGTGAATATGAACTATATAGCGCAATAGTCGGGTAATTCCTGCAAAGCTAGTTATAGGGCGCTAAGCTAAAATCGTTAAATCGATTGGCATTTCGGCCCTACACAAGCTAGAGTTAAAAATCTAAATGCATATGATCGGTATCATGTTCCACCATGAATGCATGAAAGGGGGGGGGGGGGGGGAAGTAGTTTCTGATGATTGATTACCAATAACGGCATTCGTTATTGCAACATCATACGCTGACCGGGTGGATTGCTATGAGAACAAGGCCCGATCAGACTGAAATTGACGTCAAATCGTTCTTACCTGTGGCCGGTTGGATTCCAAAGATAATTTCCCAGTTATTTGATCGCCATCTGGTAGATCGATATGTCCATTGGCTGATGCTATATTCCTTTATTGCATACTGAATTCGGCTGAAGGATGCCGCCCAATCACGTATTTATACGTGGTTGGCCAGGAATGTGTTAAAGATGTTATAGATAACTTTTTTATGTAGAGTAATAATTTAGAAAAAATAATACATCCACAGACCTATTAGAAAGGTGCAGAATAAAAGCACTGCTTTCCCCTCCCAAAAAAGATTGATTAATGAATTTATAAATGAAAAATTTGTTGTGGGTCCAAAATGAATGTTGTTGTTTACATGTTGCGTGCATGTATCCCCTCCCTACTTCCCATTTCCCCATGTGGAATGCACCTCATTGGATAAATTATATGCTGGTTCTCTAGTGCGACATCTAGTGGCTAAATGTTATCCATAGCACCTTTAAATGTACCAAGACTAGTCCAAAAGTTCTACAAAGACAAAGGATAAGTTAAACTAAGCTGTACCAAGGTACTATTTAAACACTAGCCACAACAGTGGCAGCAGCAGCCCAACAAACAGCTCAGTGGCCAAATGGCAATGATCACTGGTTCTAGGGGTTCAAATACAACACTGACAAGCAAATGAAGTTCAGGTGTGAGTGATCCAAACACTCATGGTCGTTTCTCACCCAAAGCAGCCAAGTCTAGCAGCGCAGCTGCATTCAATTAATTTCCAATGTAGAGGAGCATGCAGTACTTCACGAGTACCTCATGGCTGCATACACTCCTCTACATCAGAAATTGAATGCAGCCACACTGCTAGATTTGGCTGCTTTGGGTCAGAATGGACCATTAGAGGGGGTGTGGCAGAGAGAGAGAGAGAAATGTTGTGACAATATAATTTTCTGCATTTTCTTTTTCTTCAAAGCAACTAGTAAGCGATGAGTTCAGATACATGTAGTGGAGTAAAAAGTCCTTGGAAATTTTGTAAAACTGGGCGGCTGGGTGGCGCAGCGGACTAAGTGAGACCACACCAACGTGAGAGACACTGGTATCGAATCCGGCTGTCAGCGTTGCCTCCGGCTTGGCCGGCCGTCCTAATGGCTCAATTGGCAGAGTCAGCGGGAGGGAAGCCGGTGGGGTGGTATTCTGGTTGTTGTAAACAGCGACTCCTACAGGTCGGTCAGGGCGCCTGCACAGCGAGGGAGGGAGATGGTGAGGGTAGTGTGACCTCCCACACGTTACACCTCACCAATGAGAGTCCGCGCTTGCAGGTGAAAAGATGCTGCTGACTTCCGGTTTGAGATGTTCGGGTAAGCGGCCATAGAAAAGAGCTCCCGATCAAAGAATATCGAAAAAAGGAAGTAAAACTATCTAAAACTAAATAAAAAGTGACAATTCAAGGATATAATAGAAAAGGAAGGATGAACACGAGAAAAAGCGAGAGAAAAGGGACCCCAGAAGAAGTACAAACACCGGAGGAAAGTTATCGACACGAGGAGGTGGCGCAGGAGGTCATTCAAGCTAGCATGCCGCAGGGTGACAGACCAGATACCCACCTGGGTAGCGGAGCTACAAGCTAGCATACAGACTAGCATACAAGCTAGCGCAATAGCTAACCAACAAGCTAACGCAATAGCTAACCAAGCTAACACGCAGAGCATTCGGAGCGACATCGACAGACTCAGGGAACAATTAAAGAAGGGTCAGGACGAGCTCAGAGAAAGTTATCGACACAAGGAGGTGGCGCAGGAGGTAATGCAAGCTAGCATGACGCAGGAGCGACAGACCAGAGATGCCCATCTGGGTAGCGGAGCTACAAACTAGCATGACACAGGGCGACAGACCAGAGATGCCCATCTGGGTAGCGGAGCTACAAGCTAGCATGACGCAGGGCGACAGACCAGAGATGCCCATCTGGGTAGCGGAGCTACAAGCTAGCATGACGCAGGGCGACAGACCAGAGATGCCCATCTGGGTAGCAGAGCTACAAGCTAGCATACAGACTAGCATACAAGCTAGCGCAATAGCTAACCAACAAGCTAGCGCAATAGCTAACCAAGCTAACACGCAGAGCATTCGGAGAACCTTCGACCATGACTATTCAACAGAGGTGGCTGAAAAGCGTCGGAGCTATGTTCAGATAAAAAAGACTCTGAAAGAGAAAGGAATCAGATTTCAATCACCAATGACCACGCTGAAGGTTCATTGGAAAGAAGGCATAGGGGTGTGCAGCGACGTGAGGGAAGCGACGAGGGACATGGATCCGAGAGGATGGAAGGTGCCGGGAGGAGAAGAGGAGAGACCGACGCTGATGCAGAGGTTGGAGGAGGCGAGAAGATGGACCAGGGTCGGGGGACGAGGAGAGGAGGACGGGACGGTGAAGGAGATCTGAACCGATTCAAAGGGACGGGACGGTGAAGGAGATCTGAACCGATTCAAAGCGGATCAACTGAGAAGAAAGATGAAAAGACACAGAGAAGGGGAACAGAGAGGAGACGAGAGGGGACACGTGATCCAGGGAAGGATAAGTACAATACACATTAAACTGATATACATGGGACACACACAATACAAGTAAAGGTAAACATGAAAAGGACTTATACAATGAGAAGATGGTAAAGTACATACGAGATAATTATACCAAAAGTAATAAAAAAAAGACATGGAGATTCAAGAGATATATTGAGGCGGATATGAAAGAACCACAGGATGTGACACATAATACAAAATGACGGGAACATGAAAGTGACTAATGGAGGTTGCACACAGAACGAGCTGGACACGTATAGTGCGCATTTCTTAGCCACTAGGGGGAGCCCTCTCACTAGGAGAGCCACTACTCCCCACCCGCCAGCGGGGAGTAGTGGACGTGGTCCCTCAACTACCATGGAAGTTCCAAGTGTTAATGTTGAAGTTAATGTTGATTATGGTTATCTGTCTGTTTAACACATCCACCGCCGGAAACGCTTTAAAACGTTATTGCCCACCATGCTTTGACCGCCAGACCACGCTGTACAGCGATATTGAGATCAATATAAAAAGATTTCGCCATGGCATTCATAATTCATATATACACCTCCGGCGCTGCAGCTGGACCCTACGGCTAAAAAACTACGGCTCAATACCGCCACCTGGTGGATGGTCGGGTCAGTTACACTGGTAAACAGGATATGGGGGCTGTCCGTTGATTAAATTCATCCGGCCGTCAGATATTGTTGCATGACTCCCGACAGACACAATGTACATATCGATCGCTTTATAAACTTAATAATCTATATGATTTCGGCGTTTATTGCGACATACAAACCGGAAATGGACCTAGGCGATCGACGTCCTATACCTGGGATCTTTCACCGCCAGTCTCATTGACGCACGGTAAGAGGACACTGACGCTATTTTCAGCCCAATTGTTTATTCTTTTCACTGCAAACCGATCTGATCAATATATCACCCATACTACATAAAGCATTTACTGACGATCACGGAATTATAAACAACCCCCCCCCCCTTTCATCCGCGCATGATGACGCATAACGTATAGGATCATATACAGTTGAATTTTTTTATATAGCGTGTATCGGGAATAAACAGCAGTTGATAATCTATATATGTGTTTATGCCTATAACTCATGTTCTATGAATTACTGCAGAAAACGATAAAAACATAGTTATATTCTAGAAGGTATTTTTGGAAGAATCTATGAATGAAAAAGTATAACGTTCCTACATCCTGAACGATAGATAATCGATGTTGAATGGGCCATAGTAATGTCAATTTAGCAATACAATTAAAAAAGTTATAGCCCTGCAAAGAAGGTGAACATGAATGAATGAATGACCTTTATTTATATAGCACCCTTCACAGCACGAATGCACAGGGTGCTTTACACTACAGCTTAATATAAAAACACAATAAAACAAAATCAGAAATAAATGACAACAAACAAACAGCAGTTAAAAACAGTGAAACCAGATAGAAAAGTAGAATAAAAGAATTTGGATAAAATCATGAGTCACTAATTAAAACAAAACTATAGAACAGTGAGGACAAGAAAGGCGCCTATGCATGATCAAAAGCCTGTCTGAACAAATGTGTTTTTAGTTGTTTTTTAAAAGAGTTTTCAGAGGCGGCAGTTCGCAGGTCCACATCTCCATAGGCTTAGAGTGGTGGCAGTGAGGCTACATTGATGGATATAACCGTGGCAGGGAATGAGTTAATAGTATTGTGAATTTTGTATGTGTATTTTGTACCTGTATGTTTGTAAATAAAAAATGAAAACTAAAAATTTATTAAGTTAAAAAAAATTAAAAAAAAAAGATGCTGCTGGCTGTCTCCTATGTCTCGGAGGAAGCATCTGATAGACTTCAGGGCTCCCTAGACCTACCAGTGGGGGGCACATGCGAGCAACGACCAGGAAGGGGAGGGGGGAATTGGCATAACGACTAAAATTGGGATGGGAGAAAAACACAGAAAAACAGGAGAAGAAAAGGTGGATATAAAAAATGAAATTTTGTAAAACTACAAAGTTCCCTGAATTGGAAATACTCAAGTAAAGTACAAATACCTCAAAATGATGATCCCTCTAAAAATAGGTGAGAAAGGGGTTACCTGACTTTTCAACTGCTCCCCTTCATTGCATAGGGGTGCACTTTATATCACTAGATAAAAGATAAAAGTTCTGGGTTCTAGTTCCATTCAGTCTTTCACTCTGACATAAAAATAGACACAGACATATAGAATTGTTTTAAAGTCGCATGTGGTGCCCTCCATTTTCTGATCCTGCAGGGCATTAACTCTTTCTCTGCCAGCTATTATCCTCATCCTGTAGTAAATGTGCCATGCTTCATATAGGCATTTTCAGTGTTTGCAGGGCTATATCTATATTCTATATTATAGCTATGGAGACAATACTAAGGCTCATTTGACAGTAACAACAGACAGTTCAACAAAAAGAATAAATGTTTTCATGTATACGTTTGCGTGTTATCCCGTCGTGAATATTGTATCGTTTCAGAGTGATCCTGGCTAATTCCTGAAAACGGTGCTATGGAGCGATATGTGAATCGTGAAAGGTATATAATAGGTATTATGTTTCATCATGAATGCATCAAAGGGGGGGGTCATTCTTTGATGCTCTAACCGTCTTTAACCTCTTCCACCCGGAGCCTATTTTCTGAAAATCCGCCTAAAATACATACCTAAGTAAATGGAATATTGCTCCACTTCTACCAGGGCCATTTGCATATTCTTGGTATCTAGGGACATCTATGGACCTCAGTGAATGTATTCCCAATGTCAGAAATATTGTGTCTATTACTAGGCTTGCTTAAATTGTGATGAAACAAAGGAGAATATGAATTATGATTTTTCTTTGCATCTTTGACAGTGAATAACACCATGCTAATAATGACCAGACATGAAGAACTGCCACTGGTCTCGTTCAGTACCCTCTTGAGATCATGTGTAAAAAAATTCTAAGGAAATAAAGGGAAGATGATTAAACAGAAGGTTCTGTAGATACAGTACTGAATTATCCCATCCAGACCAATGCAATTTGAAATATTATTATAGAATATAGAATAGCAGGCTTATAAATTACCTTATTATAGCCAATTCGCACATTTATATATATACATATATTATCTTTCAAATGGCCAAGTTCAATTTGGATTTAGTATCACCAGGCGTGCATAAGAACAGATAATGAAATCTACTGTAATCTACTGTACTTTTTATTATTTTGATCAGGGTTCAACCGTTTTGAAACTAATTTCAAATCTAATTGTTGCTGCATGCTAAAAATAGGGAAGAGAAACTAACTGTGCTTCAAAATAATGCAATAACGTTAAGTGTTGTGGTTTATTATCCCGAATAATAAGAGATATTAAAAAAAATGCCAATGCTGATAGCTAGCGATGTCCTTCACAAAATGGCTGCCAAAAAACTACAATTCCCATGGTTCAAAGTTTTCCAAAATGGTCGCCTCTCGCGAAACCCTGACCAAAACGAAATGAAAATCTATCTAATAACACTTTAACCTATTGTTAAACTAACGTATTGATGATATTATACATTATTTTTAACTTTTGTGAAACAGTCTGGAGAGATTGATTTATGACATGATGTAATTTGCGGCCCACCGACGGACCGCATGGGCGGAAGAGGTTAACCGCATTCATTTTGAATACTACATACGTTGATCGACTGGATCGATATGAAATCATTGTAGGATCAAGGTGGAATTGACGTCAGATAGTCCTTACCTTTTTATTTTTATTTTTTATATCTTTTTCTCCGCTTGATTTTCTATTTTTCTCCCCATCCCAATTTTGTCGTTATGCCAATTCCCCCCCTCCCCTACCTGGTTTTTGTGCGCATGTTCCTCCTACTGGTCGGTACAAGGGAACCCTGAAGTCCACCACATGCTTCCTCCAACACATGTGGAGACAGCCAGTGGCTCTCTTCTCACCTGGCAGCGAGGACTCTCATTGGTGAAGCGTAACGTGTGGGAGGTCACGCCATAGATATCTATAGAACACTAGATAGCTTAAGGCGGAGTCACCAGCGTCACTGAACCGCCGCCATCTTGGGAGGGTCAGCCTTGAGTGAGAGTGAGTGAGTTGCACAGACAAAAATACTCATAACTCTGAAATATTGACGGATTTACAAACGGGTTGGTTTGCTATAAACATCAAAGATGTAGTTATGATACTGCATACTTATAAAAAAAATATGTAAAGATGTTGCTTGTAATAAATCAAATCAAATCAAATCAAATTTATTTATAGGGCCCGACAACACACGTTAATGTCCCCATGGGCTGTACAGGTCTTCTTTAAACAAGTCAAGAAGAAAACATAACAATAAGTCAAGAACAGAACAAGAACACCATAAGGTCCAAACATTTTTAGATGAATGCAAATAAATTAAAGAATGCAAGCACTCCCAGACATACCCCACGCGAAGGTAAGGAAACCAAACCGTTTGTAAATCCGTCAATATTTCAGCGAGTTATGAGTATTTTTGTCTGTGCAGCTCACTCACTCTCACTCAAGGCTGACCCTCCCAAGATGGCGGCGGTTCAGTGACGTCGCTCTCCATTGGCCGGCAGCGCGGGCAAGCTATCTAGTGTTCTATATATATCTATGGGTCACGCTGCCTTCACCATTTCCTGCCTTTCGCGGAGCAGGCGCCCAGACCTGACCTGTAGGCAGGCCCGGACTGGCCATCGGGAGCACCAGGAGTTTTCCCGGTGGCCTGGCCTGCACAGATTAAAAAAAATTATTATATAAAAAATTAAAATAAAAAATATTTTTTTTATTATTATTATTATTTTTTTTTTTGCCAGGCCATTGTTTCTAGTTGTGGCGGCGGCGCAGCGCGATAGTTAGATAACCTAGATGGGTGGGGAACAACCAGGATTTCACTGTCTGCGACAGAGTTGGAGAACTATCTGACTCTCTCTCTCACGCGGATCACACACACACAATGGAGCCGTGCTGCCGCTTGTGATTGGTGGAGGCGGGACCAGGCGATACAACTGATTGACAGCGGAGGCGGCGAATGGAATGGCAGACGGCACTCAGATGCAGAATAACAGCCAGGCAATGAGCCAGGTAGTGAGGGACTCGGGAGAGATACAGTAGAGCGAAAGTCAATTAACGTTGATGTCAAGATGGACAGTGGAAGAAAGAGAAAGGGTGGAGGAGAGAGGGATAAAACAAAGAAAAAGAAAGGCCCTTACAGGAGAGAGTGGTTAACTGTATTATAATAGTAAATAGAAAAATATGTTGTGCTCTTGCTTTTTTCTTTTTGAAGGTGGAGAGAGTAGCATTGCTAGTGCCACAACAGTTTTATTTGAGGTCCATAACAGTACATTGTACTAAGCAATTGTTGGCTCATTAGTTTGTGATTCACATGCACTAAAATTCACCAGAATGCAGGAAATGAAGTCTTTGTAACAAAAAAAATCCTGGTGGGGGACCCCCAGACCCCCTGATTAAAAAGTGGCCTGACTGGGGCTATATTTCGCGCTATATCTCCCGGTATGAATTATTTCCCCAGTCCGGCCCTGCCTGTAGGCAGTGTTCGAATTATGAGGGGACCAATGGGGGCTCAGCCCCCATAGCTAGAGTCTGAGCCCCCATAGTCAAGACCCCCTGTGGGAGTCTCTCAAAAAAATTATATAATCTTTTTTTTTTTTTTTTTGTGTACGAATTAGTATTATTTATGTTACCTAAATAAATTGTTAATAGATCATATTTTTCTTTTCAGTTTTTAAAATAATGTTGTGGAATAGGCTTCATTTCACCTCCAAGCCGCTATGCGTCGCCCATGAGCGTCGCCCATAAGTTTAACGCTACTCCAACCTAGTGAAGAAGAAGCAGCAAGCAGCTGCTGTAAACAGAAAGCTGCTGGTCCGTGTCCTGCAACTGAAAACATAAACACTAAACAGTACGCCACATGCCGCCAAAAAAAAGGCTCAACCCGCCGCAAGGCTGTACAAAGCTGGACAGCTTTGGTTTTATAAAAAGGCCAAAGACTGACGCTGTTAGTGCAGCAGCTAGCAGCGCTACTGTCACTGAAGTTGACACTGCTAGTGCTAGTACTAGTGTTAGCTCTGCTGCTCCTGTGCGCAGTGCGCCTATTATTGTTACCGCGCCGGTTGCCACTGCCAGACCCGAGTCTCCACCACTAGACCTGGACTGTGCTGCTACTCAACCACCACAATGCTGGGGTCCGAGTCAGTGGAACCTTTGGAAAAATAAATATACAGTAGCTGGTTATTTGCCAAGGAGGGATGCGCCAAGACATTGTTAAATAAATCATTTGGAGCCCATTTGGCAGAGCAGTGGATGAATGGGACTGTGACTAGCTCTCAGAGCAAGAAGTTGAGGAAGAAAATATACTTGCACAGTGATAGCATTGCTCATAAGCAAGCTATAGAAATAGAAAGTCAAAACCAGAAGGAAGTGCTTCCAAAAAAAGTGAGCGAAATCACATCTGCTTTGCTCAAGGAGACAGCCAGTTCATTCAGGGCAGCATATATTGTCGCTAAAGAAAGGTTGCCGTATACCAAATTGAACCCCCTTATGACACTTAATGAGTTGAACGGTGCGACAGTTGGGCCAGCTCACCGATCCGATCATTCTTGTGCACAGATCATAGAGCACATTGCCACAGAGATGAAAAAAAAACATTATTTATTTAGATTTATACAAGTATTTATTTTATGTTAATTTTATTATCAGATGATAATGTTACTTACTGTATCCTGATAAATGCTGCTGTTGTGCCATACAACTATTTATTTTTCATTCGATTATTTTGTTAGTTTTTGATTTATAAGTGCAGAGACAAATAAATGTTCATTCAAGTTCATAAATTTGGTCAAATTTTTTAAATTAAATTGTTGTATTTTATCAGATGCAAAATGCAAATAAGTAAATATGGCATTATATATCAGAGGTGAGTAAGAAAATGAACAAATATTGATGGTTAAGAATGAGACTGAATAATGACATCACACAATAGTCTAATGATTAGACTGTTGTGTGATGTCATTATTACTTAGTATTAGACTAATCCTAATGAGATATTCCTCTAAATATGACTTCGAAAACAGCCATAATTTCAGGAAAAAAATAGTAAAAAAAATAATTCAGGGGGCCCCCATAGCTCTCAGGTGATAATTCGAACCCTGCCTGTAGGCGTCGCTGTCCACAACGCCAGATTACCACCCTCGACTTCCCTCCCGCTAACTCAGCCAAACGAGTTAGTTTGACGATCGGCCCAAGCCGCAGGGCAATGCTGACTCCGGGAGTCGAGACCGCAGCCTCTTGCATTGGTGACGAGCGCAATCTCCGCTACGCCATCCGACCGCAGATAGTCCTTACCTTTGATCGGGGGTATTGCAAAAAGAATATTCCAATTGTCTGATCGCAATTTCCTGTTTTAAATCTTTTTATTTTTCATGAGGTTTCACATTCAATCGACAGATCTACAGAATGTTCAGCGTCACTCTCATGAACAATTTTGAACAATTTTCCTTGTGCTCCCCACTCAATCCATTCTCCCATCTCTCACTCACACTCACACACACTGGGACATACACACACGTACACGCGCACACACGCGCATACAGGCATACACACACACACACACACACACACACACACACACACACACACACACACACACACACACACACACACACACACACACACTTGCCCACGTACAGGCACACATACACACAAATAAACAACAACAAAAAAATTATAAAATTAAATTAAATTAAATTAAATTAAATTAAATAAAGGGACAGTAGGTAAATCATAAGTAAATAAGTAATAAGGAATAAAAGTGCAAATGTCGGTATTGTAAACAGTGACAGTTTATAGCACCCAGTTGCTCACACCCGCTTATCGATGGCTACTCCGACAGAGAAGGGTCCGGGCCGCTGCGTGTTCAGCTCCCGTTCCCAGACCCGACCCCGTGGGGGCAGGGTTTGACAGCCATGCGCAGGCAACCAGGCACTTACACGCAGACAAAGAGCCTCAACAGATCAGCTAATCTAATCTGCTAAAACTCCACATCTGTTATATTAGATATGACACATTTCTAGGACTACTTATGAGTTTCCAGTTGAGTATAGAGTGGATTCCAAAGTTCTTGAAATAAGTGACCCTGGTTGTGCTTTTCAAGCGTTATCTTTTCTAAGGGATGAAACTGAGATATTTGTTCTATGAACATATTGAATGTTGGTGAGATTTCATTTTTCCATAGAAGAAGTATACATTTCTTTGCAAAATATGTTATGTATACCAACAGCCTGCATTTCTTTTGGTCTAAGTGGCAGTTTGTTATATTATTTAATAGATAGACACATGGTGATAACTAAAATTCCAACTCCATGACATATTTAGTAAGTAAGTGGATCTTGTTCCAGAAATGCTTCAATTTGCTACATTGCCAGAACATATGCAGAAATGTTCCTTCTTTAATTTTACATCTTGGGCAATTTGGTGAGTTTTCTTTCGAGATTTTGTGCATTTTTACAGGAGTAAGGTAGAATTTATGAATACATTTGAAATTACTTTCTTTGATCTTATTGCTTGTAAAGGGAAAGAAAGTTCGATCACAGATATCTTGCCAATTGTTTTCTTCAAATTTCGTTGCTAGGTCCGTCTCCCAGCATCTTAATAGAGCTGGGAAGACTGTTTGGCATTCATTAGTTAGAATTTCATATAGTTCACTGATTTTACCTTTAATTGTGGATGAGGTAGTTAGTTTTTCTTCCAATTCTGTCATTTCAAAGCTTAACTTGTTTTCTTTAGTAAGTGAACTTAAAGTGCTTTGAATTTGCATATATTTTAGGAAGTCTGAGTTAGGAATGTTATATTCTTCTCTTAGCTCCTGAAATGCTTTTAATTTCCAGTTTTTATGAAAAAGGTCTTTAAGTTGAGTTACCCCCAAGTGTCTCCAGTTGTTTATATCAGTTGAATGAAAATATTTGTTTAGGTCAGGGTTTTGATGAATAGGTGAATAAACAGAGATGCATTTAGTTATGCCAAACTTTTTCGAGCAATCTTTCCATGCAGATAGGATATTCACAACCGTGAAATATTGCTTTATATTTTCTATTTTATCAAAATTCTTTATAAAAATAAGAGAGTTTAGAGGTAAAGGATCAACCTGTCCCGCTTCTATCTGTATCCAGTGTGAGTCTGGTCCAGTATTGGAAATCGGGTCCCCGACATAATCCGGCACAACACATGCATCGAGGGGCCATGGACGCGTTCCAATGTGATCGGGAAAAAAAGTCTCCGCCCGGACGAGATTAGATGTGACACACAGTCTGGAACAGGGTTTCAAAGGGTGGGCGATACTGCCACCTAGCAGGATCTGGCCGGTACTGCACTCGCGGGGTCTGTGTATGCCTTTTAAAGGTAACATAGAGGTCTGTGACACTGAATAGAATATTAAAATCGAAAAAAAGGAAAATGGACCAAATAACATATATACGTGATTGGCGTTTACCGGTTGGCGAGCAAACATGTATATATACGTGGATGACGCAGATTGAGTTAATGGTGGGGCCAAGGAGCAAGGTTCCTGAGGGCCCCTAGAGGCCTGTCTGTGCACGTTTGCTCTCTCTCCCAGGCCCCCTAGAGGCCTGTCTGTGCACGTTTGCTCTCTCTCCCAAGCCCCCTAGAGGCCTGTCTGTGCACGTTCGCTCTCTCTCCCAGGCCCCCTAGAGGCCTGTCTGTGCACGTTTGCTCTCTCTCCCAAGCCCCCTAGAGGCCTGTCTGTGCACGTTCGCTCTCTCGCCCAGGCCCCCTAGAGGCCTGTCTGTGCACGTTTTCTCTCTCCCAGGCCCCCTAGAGGCCTGCTGTGCACGTTTTCTCTCTCTCCCAGGTCCCCTAGAGGCCTGTCTGTGCATGTTTGCTCTCTCCCCCAGGCCCCCTAGAGGCCTGTCTGTGCACGTTTGCTCTCTCTCCCAAGGCCCCCTAGAGGCCTGTCTGTGCACGTTTGCTCTCTCTCCCAAGGCCCCCTAGAGGCCTGTCTGTGCATGTTCTCTCTCTCTCCCAGGCCCCCTAGAGGCCTGTCTGTGCACGTTTGCTCTCTCTCCCAGGCCCCCTAGAGGCCTGTCTATGCACGTTTGCTCTCTCTCCCAAAGACGGAAACAAGACTTTGACTTGACTACAAAGTTGCATTTTAATCAAGACACACGGCCTGGAGCTGCTCCAACAACAGTGAACGGGGAGACAAATTCTGTTGACACTCTGAAAGCACCCAGGGTTATGTATACAGTATCAGGGGATACTGAACAGCATTGTATTATGAAGAATATTCATTTTTGATGGCTTCATGCTTTCATGTGCTAGCACTTTCATGTCGCAAACCACCAGTTGAGAACCACTGCTCTAGAGCAGTGCTGCCAAAACTAGGGCCTGCAGGCCAAATTCGGTCCTCCACAACATAATCGTTGGCCCTCCTAAGGGTTGAGAGAATAACATATTCTATTTGGTCTATTCTAGAAACACACTGACGTTAGACTTAAGGCGAGACACTGCAGATGAATAGGCAAATATACTTTTTTTGTTGATTTTGAGATTTTGTTATATTTTGCTTCCTAAACATGTCTTCTATGAAACTAATGACAATAAAACGTCAATAACACACATTTAGTTGTTTATTTTACTTCATTTTGCCTTATTGCATCCATAAATGTGCACATATTTAATGGGGAAGTGCCTCATTTGCATATATAAACATACATTTCATAAAACTTGCAATATATTTTGTCTTAGTTTATATGTACATAACAAACTGGGAAAGTTTCATAGTGATATCTATTTAAATATTTTTTGCCTATTAGGGGGTACTACACTGTTTGTAGCCTGTGTGTAGTTATGTTCAGTTCAATAACATCATTATTATTATTCAGTTATCAGGCATGTGTTTAGGTTGTCTATTACTAATGGTTTGATTAGATATTGTGTTTGTAAATATCTGTTTCAAAAAAAAAAGTATGGCATTTTACAATACAGAACTTTGAAGGCGTTTTCCCAAAAATGAGTTTTAAGAGTTTTTCCTCATACTCTGAGCCAGAAATCTCCACTTCAGTAGCACTCACATACACCAAAACTTCCAGTTCTATTCATATCTATGTTCTGAAGGTATTTACAGAAGGGTTTGTTGATATCGCATTCATACCCAGATTTATATCACATTTTATTCATAAAAACATGGCGAAATATGGAATTTTACCATAAAAATGGACTGAATGGAGTATTTTCTGATTTATGGAGTGATAAAAAGAGATATCCAAAATCCCCTCTGTAATAACCTTTGGCTCTAATATGTCAACAAAATGAAACTATAATTTTGAAAATGGCTTTATCCAATGTTCAGATTTCTGTCCTGGAATTATATGCAAATTAGTGCATATTTAAGTAGATAATGCCTCATTTGCATATTTAAACATACAATTTCAGAAAACTTGTAATACAAAAAAGTCTTGTCTTAATATAAGTAATAAACTGGGGAATTTTCATTGTGATATCTATTAGTTAATTTTTTTTACCCTATTCACCTTTAGTGTCTCCCCTTAAGCCATTGTTATTTATATGTTTCAGCCCTTGGCCCTCCATGCCAACAAGCCTGGATCCCCCCTGCTGTAGAGGCTCCAGAGATAGTCCAGTGACAGAACAGAGAGAAGAGAGACAGAGATAGAGCGGGGGAACAAATCCAGTCTATGGCAGAGTAGAGGAAAACTGAAGAGGCAGTCCATGGCAAGAGGGGCAGAATGTTACGCCCTGGTTCATTGTCAGATGCCTCCAGTTCTTGAGTTCTTGACTCATGTTTACCTGTTGAAACAATACTTTCCCTGGATACATGCCAATTCATTTATATCCAGAGATTAAAACCAATATGCACTAGAACATGTACTCTAACGGGTGTATCTAAAAATGTGTAATGTTGTAGACATTACTGTATGTGTTTCATTCAAAAACATGAACTACTCATACATGTAAACAAACATCATGAATGGTTTAAAAATAAATTTAATTATGTAGCACTGCCATTTAAGAGCAGTGTTTGAGACAGTTGAGGCAGTAGAGAGATGGATGGTCTCTTGATTATTGCAGGGAATCTGCAATGGACCACTTTAACAAAGTCTTTTGAACAACCCACTTCATCTAGGACCAGATTAATGTATCAATTTGATGTCAGCGTAAGCATGCAAACAGCAGTGTGTGACGACCCCCACTTCACCGGCAAATGGGGAGTCTGTGGACTCAAAGAGCATGGTGGAGTGGGTGCGTTATTTTTTCCCGTAGCCGCATTTTGCGGAGACGCTCTCTGATTGGCCACTTCATGTGACATGTGCGCCCAATCGTGTGACGCCTGTTTCTACACCGGTTAAGCTTAGGCACTCTTTCGAAGTTGGTTAAGGTTAGAGTTTGTCTTAGAGCAGGGCGATAGAACACCAGCCCTGATTCCAAACTCTAACCTTAACCAACTTCGAAAGAGTCGCCTAAGCTTAACCATAAACTAGGCGTTAGGTAGTTTGCAGGCTGTTAGACCCGGAAATGGGCAAAGACACAGCTCGTCACGCAATTGGGCGCACATGTCAGTGGCCAATCAGAGAGCGTCAGTCAGTGGCCAATCAGAGAGCGTCTCCGCAAAATGCCTGCAGTATGTATGTTTCCCCTGTCTAACCCCTCTGTCTGCTTTACCCATCTACCAGGACAGGTTGTATCAAACACCCAAGCTGAATCCTTTGATCCTTTGTATTTGAGTTCCTATGGGGGCTCGTGCTATTTGGAGGACCTTTTTGTAGAACTTGACTTTGTTTGTAATTTGGCCTAGTATGGTTAAATTGGTATTTGTGCTTAGTACAGAAGGGCTCATTTGAAAAGTACTTGGGTTGCTTAATTGGACTAGTGTCTGTGACCTGAGGTTTGCAGCTAGTATTTGTAGCCTGTGGGCTAGAATTTGTTTGTGGCCTAATTATTTGTATGCCAGTGTTAGGGAGTAAGCACATGTGATTTGGTCTTTTGTTCTTGGGGTGTTTGATTGTTTGTTATTTGGGGAAGGTATCAATTTGTTTTTGTGTAGTAAAGATTTGTTAAGTTGTTTGGTTTGTTTGTTATTGCTTGTGTTGAGGCTTTGGAGTTTGATACCTTAACACTTTCAATGCCAACAACAAGATACTCGTTTGTTCATGCCGACCGTTCATTGCCAACGACGAGAGATCGCTTTTTTTTTATTAGCGATTTTAATTCATATTTCATCAATCTAGCCTCACGTTAGTGCTGCAAACTCTCTCTGAACTCCATTGGGAAATACCGCCCCCTATCGTCTCTCCCTGTGGTACTGCACCCCTTTGGAATGGATTCAATGAAACGCATGGGGGGAAAAAATCCTGCTTCCTCATTTTACTTCTCAGACAAGTCACCGAGACGATCGGATTCATTGCCGAGCCCCAGAACAGCGTGGAATACATATTTCCAGTACCCAGCGTTGGATCAATGCGATCGATATTTGGAA
The DNA here is from genome assembly GCF_963971535.1 of Notolepis coatsorum. Classification (NCBI taxonomy): domain Eukaryota; kingdom Metazoa; phylum Chordata; class Actinopteri; order Aulopiformes; family Paralepididae; genus Notolepis; species Notolepis coatsorum. Next base: position 110,347,801 of record NC_140169.1, on the reverse strand, counting down.
TGGCGATCAGGAATTGGAATAATCTTTTTGGAGAACATCTGATCTGAGATAAGGAATCTATTTTACCAGTCTTAGGATAATCAGAGCTTTTTTCACAGAGATATCAACGTGTGTGTGCTGATCAGGAAATGAGAATCGATTTTCAGCCCGCTTCTATAGCGTGCATAACTACACATATATGTGTCTAATCTGCCCGTTGCTTATCAATGACTAGTTTTTTTATCGGTTCATTTTCGTTTTATAGCATTTTGAAAAGCCCTCGTTTTCAAGGAAAATATAAATGTTCCGTGATAAAAGACATTTACTGGAATATTCTAGAATACACAAAAACATTGTAATTTTTCGGCCTATTTATGAATAGTTTTTAAATAAACGCTAGATTATCGATAGTATATGTGTACGTATGCACCAGGGTTTCCGTTAGAATTTTTTTTTGCAGGTCTGAGTGTCCGGTAGATTTCAATCTACCGGACAAATGGGATAAATTCCGGTCAGAGTTTATTGAGCTTAAAAACAATTGATAGGCCTATATAAAGAATGACATCATCAAGGCATTTATAATATTTTAACTTAAAACTAGGCTACTTTTGCGTATACAGTCATTAATATATTCCAAATAAAATAAGTCCCTCGAGACTTCGTGCTGCTGCCGACTTGAGGTGTCGGTGGGCGGTCTGCCCGACATTAATAAACAGCAGTCTGTTATAATCACATTTTTATGAGCTAACGAATTCCGTTATATTGGACATTTGTATTAATTATATCAAGCGAAGAACTGAGAAATTTGGCAGAGAGAGACGGCGACATTATCGTGGGTTTGCGTGATGACTCCACCTCCCAACCACTTGGTGCTGGTCATAATGTCCTGTGAAAATAATTCAAAATAGACTAAAATTAAATAGCCTATGCGATGAACGAAACAATCATTACATTTGTTTCATCGTTGCTTCACTAAGCAGCCGGTCTAATAATGACATCGCTGTTGTCAGCGCGAGCTGGCTGCTGTTAGATTTACGTGAAGCATGGAGCTGCAGACCCACAGAGCAGCGGTGTTTTTAGGTCCGGTCTGGTCTGGGCTCAGCAGCGCCCCCCACCCAACAGCTGAATTGCCAATGGCTGAATTGGAGTACTGCATTCTGTGGGGCTGCAGATGGATGAATGAATGAATGAATGAATGAATGAATGAATGAATGAATTAATGAAAACTTTATTTAACAGATTGCAGAATGGGTACAATACAGTACGGCTCAATACATACAATTGTTAAGGGGATGCAGACCTGAGAAAGACGTTTGTCTTGTTTCCATCAGGGTCCCCCTGCTTCTCACAAATCTAGCAGCAGCCAGCTCGCGCTGACAACAGCGATGTCATTATTAGACCGGCTGCTTGGTGAAGCAACGATGAAACAAATGTAATGATTGTTTCGTTCATCGCATAGGCTATTTAATTTTAGTCTATTTTAATACAATTCAAATAATCGAATTGTGCTTAGAGGGAATTATTTTCACCGGACATTATGACCGGAGAGATTAAATATGTCCGACTTCAACAGATTTTGCCGGTCAAATACCGTAATTACCGGCTAACGGAAACGCTGGTATGCACGCTATAGAGGCGATCTGAAAAATCTATTCTCTGATTTCCTCAAAGCGATCGCACACACACACACACACACACATAGGGCAAACGCTGAGATCTCAGCGAATACAACTCTGATTATCCCAAGAATCGCCATTCCAAAAATCGATCACGCTTATTGATTGAGTATTGGCTACTGTCAATTTATATTCCAGGCTGATTCCCGTCCCGCGATGACTTCCATGTTCAGCAGACAGCTTGCCAGCTCAAGGAGCCAGCTGGCTCCGCCTTTACATATCGACTGATCCCAGGTCAGTCTAAGCCAGTGGTTCTCAACTGGTCTAGCCTCGGGACCCAACATTCCTAGCCATGCTCAAGTTGCCGAAGACGCCGTAACTCGTCTTTGATATCAGTATTTAAAAAATTCTGTGATCGGAATCATATTTTCCACCCGCAGCCCTGAGACCCACCGAAATGCCCCACTGAACTCTCTAGCGGTTCAAGAGCGCCATCTGGTGGCCGATCGGCGCAATCGCCAAACAGGAAGTGATATGGGTGAAGTGCTGATCGCCCATATTACTTCCGGGCACTCTCTATAGCTCCCGGCACTCGCGCTCGATACAATACATAGCGATCCGTTGCCAATAACTCGATAAACAACATGATTTGGACGTATATACTATTATACAACCTGGAAATGGACCGGATATTTCTACATCCCATAATAGGAAAATGTCTGTTCCACGCTCATCGCCCAACGGCGCGAGGAAGATACGGTAAGATTCAGCGTTATTTTTCAATGTGTACGATACTAACTGCTATGATGAACATTTGACCCACATTAGATGAATGGTATAACGCTGCCCACGGAATTATAAACGCCCCCTCGGCCATCCGGTCAACATCAGATGACGTGTAGTAACTTCCAGAAGTACGTGCCGTTGAAATTTATTATCTGGCACAGATCGCTATCAAACTGTATTTCATCATCAATATAATGCATTTGGAGCTATAAATCACGTTCTGGAGAAAGCTGCAGAAAGAGATGAAAACTGTAACGTTCGGGAGACTATCCTCCTTAGGATTGTATTCCACTGTCTACCTGGGTCACTCCTGTTGTTTTGGGTTCACCTTGTATGTCACCACTGATTGCTGTCATCACTAATTGTCTGTCACACCTGGGTGCTGTCATTGGTTGTCAGACTGCTGTCACTCATTGACAGCGTGGAATGTTGAGTATGTGACCTATTTAACATTTGCTCTATTCCTTGTCCTTTGCTAGAGCTTCACCTAATCCTACGGACGTACCTACAGCTGGACAAGCACAGACATATTGTCTTTCTCCCTGTTTATAGTATATGCTTTTCCCTGTTAATAAACAGTACAGCTGTTTTGGAATAGTAAAACATTCTCCGTCTCGTTCTTCTTCTCGACAACTTGGAAGTCACTTACCCGTTCGTAACAGAAAACATACTTATACATTAGACCATATTTTAGTATGAATATGTGAATGAAAAAGTTTAACGTTGCTTCACCCTGAACAATACATATAGGACTTTGAATGGGCCCTAATAATGGCAATCTAGCAATAGGATTTAAAAAGTTATAGCCCTGCAAAGAAGGGGAACTTCTCCATAGACAAATAGAGCTGGCAACCCATGGTATATAATGAATTTAACCTCCGGCACCCAAAGTGTTAAGTCGCGACCCAAATTTTTGAACCACTATGATTTATGTAAAAAAAAAATATTTGCAGTAATACGCAATCTTTCAAAACATGAAATAAACACAAAAAAGTGCAACAAAAGTGCAACTATTGCTAAAAACCCAATGAAATAAAAGAATAATAAATAATATATGCTTCTTAGCAGATTTCTTAGCTTAACATAACAGACCTAAATTTGGGGGAACTAATGGGATAACTGAGGTTGCAACAAAAGTGCAACTAGGGCTAAAACCCAATGAAATAAAATAATAATAAATAATATGCTTCTTAGCAGATTTCTTAGCTTAACATAACAGACCTACGTTTGGGGGAACTAATGGGATAACTGGGGTTGCAACAAAAGTGCAACTAGGGCTAAAAACACAATGAAATAAAATAATAATAATAATAATAAATAATATATCCTTCTTAGCAGACTTCTTAGCTTAACATGCAGGGAACTAATGGGATAACTGAGGATGATGTTTGCTCCTGACAAGAGTCTCAAAGTCTGGAGTGATGGTAGACAAAGCAACTCTGAGGTCATGCTCAATGTCCAATCTGTTCCTCCGCTTTGTCTTCAGCTGGACAAAGATAGGTAGTAAAAAAAAAAAGTTAAAAAAAAAGTTAAAAAAAATACTTTTTTTTTAACTTTTTTTTTTACACACACATCCGCGACCCATTCAAAATGGCCCCGCGACCCACTTTTGGGTCGCGACCCACCAGTTGAGAAACACTGGTCTAAGCGACTGACCTGCAGTTACACAGGGATAGACGATAGGGGGCGCTTTTTTCCATTCTGAGCTGTTGGAGGAGCTGCTGTACCAACGGGAGACTCTGTTGATGAAATATGAAATCAGATCGCTAATAAAAAAATAAAACGCTAATACACGTCGTGGGCATTCAGGCATTGGGCTGATAAAACGTCTTATGACGTTTTGGGCATTGAAAGTGTTAATGACGGTGTGTGTTTTGGAAACCACTAATCCCCAGGTAGGCAAAGATGGCAGGTTCCCAATAGGGGGACTTGGTCTTGGTGTGACCTTTAGGCTGCTACAAACATGGGTAGAGACAGGCACTTGTGTTGGTGCTTGTGTCCTCTCGGGAGCACGTCTCTGGCACAGAGGAGTGGCCTAGAGAGTTTCAGTGCATAAGAACCCCCTGCATGTAGTAGCATGAAGATTAGGGTTTGAGGTAGTTAGTTAGTTCTCTGTAGTTAGTCAGGGGGAGAGGTTTCATTTGATCAGACTGTTTTTTTTCTTGGTATTCACGCTTCATTGTCCCAGAACTGTGACGTATGGCACTTTGTTTGAGTGTGGCACACTTTGTTTAGACCAATAGTGCAATATGGCACTCAGTTTTTAGCAGCAAAAATAACTTCTGCTTATAAAGCACAGACAAAAGTTCACTCAAGAGTTGGCTTTAGAAGCAATTAAGCAAAAGACTGAGCTTGCCAAATTAGATCTGCAGTATAGGGAGCTAGATTTTTTCCCCCTCCTCGTCCAACGTTGTCTGTGTTCCCTGTTCCTGTACGTAACATTTCTCTCATTTCAGGTTTGGGAAGTGGTGATGTGCAAAGAGGTGTGTGCGCTGAGTTGCCTGTTGATGGTGTGGACATCATACTGGGTAACAATCTTGCCGGGGATGGGTGTGGGCCGAGGGGCCTCTCCCAAATGCAGTCACCCAAAAATCGTTTAGTCCAATGTTAGTAGACACTTCGTCAAATGAGGTCGTTGGGCATCCAGCCTGTGCAGTGACGCAGGCAATGACAGCAACGTGTGATGCGTAGGGTGCTACCAGTGGCGGCTGCTGACAATTTTTTTTGGTGAAGCACAAATTATTATATTATATTATGTTAAATTATATTTTTAAAACATCCCCCAATGTGTGTGTCAGTGGTGGCTGTGAGTTAAAGATATTGGGGAGGACGGGAGAGATAAAAAAAAATTTAATAAAGAAGTACAGACACACAGTGTGGTTATGAAGACAGCAGACAGACACTACAGTTAAAGACAACAGGCACTAGTCAAATACCTTGGAGTAACTCTTGACACACACGCCTCACTTACAAACATCACATCAATAGCTTAGTCAAGAAGGCAAATCAAAAACTATTTGTTTACAGCCAGATCATCAGACCATTTCTCACCCTCACTGTTTCAAATGCATATCTACATGCAATTTTTCTTTCACCAATATCTTACTGTCTCCCAATCTGGTCCCTCACAACAAAGGAAATTATATGGGTAGGCGGGGTGGGGGAAACTGTACTAGCAAAACTGTGCATTGAAATATCGACGAAACCATACTTGGTAGAAGAGGGTCTTGTGTATTCTTGGGTTAGGTCATTTACTGTACATTGGAGGGGGTTGGGTTAGGACATTACATTCACATAGGAAATGAACAACACACACGCGCGTGCACACACAAGGACGGGATAGGTTAGGCGCAGAGACTCAATGGCATCGGCGACTGAGGAAAGACAATGAATGCATGTGTGTGTGTATCCCGGTGTGTGTGTGTGCCGCACCAATTGCATGTCCAGTTCGTTGCATGCCGAATAAAGACCCCCTAAAGAGGTCCTGCATTACACACACAAGGCCACAGCGGGCCAATTAATTCATAATCAACACAGGCCCGCCCCACACAGCTACTAAATATAAAACAAATGTTTTTCACTCACCATTGATAATTACTTCTTACGAGGAAAATAGTGTCCCTCCCATCTGATCACTTGTAAATTAAATCCATCCTTTGATATTTTCTGATGAAATGTTCAATGACCTCCTCTGCTTGCAAACAGTTGCAAATCAGGCAATGCAACAAACAGCAGTCTTTTGTGATCTAATCGATCCTTCATTTGCGTGAGGATGCTGTCGAAATCCACTAAACATTGTTCTGTTGATGCGTGACACACGTTCCATTGTCCGACGCCACAGTCCAGCTGCACTTCCGTAGCATTAGCTGGCATTCTCTGATTGGATCTTAAGTTTGTCAACACAATGTGGCATGACGTGAACGCCAATCAATCAAGTGCGCTGAACCTCACTACCTGCCTTTTTTAAACTCAAATACCCTATTTTGATTGGATAATTATATTCTTAAGCCCAACCCGTGCACTCTTTTTGCAGTGAGTGATTGACAGCTGGTCATTATGTGTTATGGGATCAGGCCAGGTCAGAGAGCTCAGAGCTGTCACTTGGACATTTTTGAAGAAGAAAAAAATTCACTGGCATTGTTTTTTTCAGAGGAAAACATTTAGAATAAAAATAATAATAATAATTTAAAAAAATATATATATATGTATATTAATAATAATTAAAAAAAAATTGGTCTGTATGTTACTAGTGAAGTACTGCCTCACTAGTTGTCATGCAATAACCTCCACTGGGTGCTACCCAGGGCGCGGATGTTGAAACTGTTCATATTAGTTTGGTTCTGCCTGTGGAATGTCAGTCCATGTCACAGACTGATTTGGCTACAGAGGTGGAAATTGATCCGGCTTTGGAAGAGCTGTTAGATATAGCCGTACCATTTGAAAAAATGTATGGGACAAGTGTTGGCAAAAATGCAATAACATGTGAACATGTGAGAGATGGCGCTGCTCCGACCGGCTGCCTTTCTGTTCGCTCCGTCGAGACTGTGCTTACTTTTGTTAATATTTATAGTTTTAAGAGTTTTGTCTGTACCAACAGTAGGTGCATTTAATGTGTATGACCGTCAGTCACTTATAGACATCGGATTACGGGAAACTTACCGATTGGATTACTCACTGGATCAGCTTTCCGAACCGCAACAATGGCCTGTGGAGATTCTCAGGAAAATGGGACCAGATCCTGACCCCAGGAACAAAGGAACCAGACGGCGTGAGAAGAGAGCTGTGATCCGTAACAGGCTGAGATCCAGACGACACCGAACGCCATTACCCAGTATATTGCTAGCCAATGTACAATCAATTGACAATAAACTGGACGATATCCGAGCAAGGATTCAATACCAAAGAGACGTTAGGGACTGCAACGTTCTCTGCTTCACCGAGACGTGGCTCACGCCGGACGTCCCAGACCACGCAATCCAACCGGCCGAACACTTCTTCATCCACCGCAAGGATAGATCAGCAGAGTCCGGCAAACAACGTGGAGGAGGTATCGCCTTCATGTTTAACAACAATTGGAGCGATCCAACTAACGTGAAGGAATTATCCAACCACTGCTGCCCAGACCTGGAATATATAACCATCAAGTGTCGTCCTTTCTTCCTCCCGAGGGAGTTAACGGCGATCGTCCTGATCGGAGTGTATATTCCACCGCAAGCCAGTAACAACGTCGCGCTCTCCAGACTCCACGACGAGGTAAATAGAATACAAGCGGCGAACGTTAACGCCGCCATTTTAGTGCTGGGTGATTTCAATAGCGCCAATCTGAGAAAGGTATTACCTGACTTCTATCAGCATGTGACTTGCAACACCAGAGGCGGTAACATCCTAGAACCTAGATCACTGTTACACGCAATTTAAGGGTGGCTACAAGGCTCATTCTGATAGTGGCTTTGGTAAATCAGATCACGCGTCCATTTTCCTTTCACCAAAGTACAAACAGAGAATCAAAAGCACTCCTGTAGTCTCGCGAGAGGTGCAGAAATGGGATTTGACGTCAGAGGAGACGCTCCAGGCTGCGTTTGACTGCACAGACTGGAACGTGTTCCGCGACACAGATAACATTAATGTCTACACGGAGACAGTGCTGGACTATGTTTGTACTTTGGTGGAAGAAACAATCCCCACTACCAAAATGAGAGTTTACCCAAATCAAAAACCCTGGGTAGACAAATCCGTCCGTGAAGCTCTGAGAGAGCGCACCAAAGCATACAACGACGGCCTAGTGGCAGGCAACATGAATGACCACAAGGTGGCGCGATACAACGTAAGGAGGACAGTGACAGAGGCCAAACGGCGCTACAGGGATAAAATTGAACTCCAGTTTGAACAAGCTGACTCTAGAGCTATGTGGCAGGGGCTCAAAACGATGACAGACTACAAAGGCGCCTCCCTCAAACTGAACAGTGACATCTCCTTAGCAAATGACCTCAATACCTTCTATGCGAGGTTTGATGCTGGTAATAACAACACCAGCCCACAAGCCACGGCAATGGGGGGGGGGGGGGGGGGTCTGCTGCTGATGGAGACTCAGTGTTCAGGGTAACAGAGCATGAGGTGAGGCGGACCTTTAAAAAAGTGAATATCAGGAAGGCAGCAGGTCCGGACGGCATCCCCGGCCGCGTCCTAAAAGTCTGTGCCGACCAACTAGCCCCGGTATTCACTGACATATTTAACCTGTCCTTAGAACAGGCTGTCATCCCCACCTGCCTGAAGAAGTCCACTATTATCCCTGTACCCAAAAAATCCAAGCCTGCTTGCCTCAACGACTACCGCCCTGTAGCTCTCACCTCCATAGCCATGAAGTGCTTTGAGAAGCTAGTAAAGGGCTACATCTGCTCCTCCCTCCCCATCAACATGGACCCCCTGCAATTTGCATACCGCCCCAACAGGTCCACGGAGGACGCCATAGCCCATGTGCTGCACACAGCAGCATCACACCTGGACAAGAGGCAGGGGAACTATGTGAGAATGCTATTCATCGACTACAGCTCGGCATTCAATACCATAGTCCCCTCCATACTCATAGCCAAGCTCAGGGACCTGGGCTTGAACTACGACCTCTGCCAGTGGGTCTTGGACTTCCTGACTGGCAGACCCCAGGTGGTGAGAGCAGGCAACTGCACCTCCTCATCCATCACCCTCAACATAGGGGCCCCCCAGGGCTGTGTTCTGAGTCCCCTCCTCTACTCCCTGTACACACACGACTGTGTGGCTCAGCGGAGTAGCAATACAATCATCAAATTTGCTGACGACACAGTGGTGGTGGGCCTGATCTCTGCCAACGACGAGAGGGCCTACCTGGAAGAGGTCAAGGTCCTGGCGGGATGGTGCCAGGATAACAGCCTCTCCCTGAACGTCAGCAAAACAAAGGAGATGATTGTGGACTTCAGGAGGTCGGGGGTCAAGGACTACAGCCCCCTCAGCATCGACGGGGCACCGGTTGAGAGAGTCAACAGCTTTAAGTACCTCGGAGCCTACATATCCGAGGACTTGACATGGACCACACACATTGACAGTGTTGTGAAGAAGGCACGACAACGCCTCTACTTCCTCAGGCGCCTAAGGAAGTTCCAAGTCAGTCAGAAGATCCTTAAGAACTTCTACTCATCTAGCATCTTGACTGGCAACATCACCTCCTGGTTTGGGAATAGCACTGCACAAGACCGAAGCAGACTACAAAGAGTGACACGTTCAGCCGAACGCACAATTGGAGGGGGGCTCCCCACCCTCCAGAACATTTACAACAAGCGTTGCAAGGGCAAGGCTAAGAGAATCATTAAAGACTCCAGTCACCCGAACAACTGCCTCTTTGAACTGCTGCGGTCAGGCAAGCGATACCGGAGTCTCAAGGCGAGCACAGAAAGACTCAGAAGAAGCTTCTATCCCCAGGCCATCAGACTGCTAAACGAACAATGAACACTACACAACAACAACCACCAAACGCACATAGCACACACATCCACACGCACACACTCACTTTAAACAGACACACTGTAGCACCCACTCCACACACTTTATAGCACACACCCACTTTAAACAAACACACTGTAGCACCCACTCCCCACACTTTATATTTATTGATGAAGGATTGCACTACAACTCGTACACCTTACTGTAAATTGTACCTAAATTGTACCTCATCCCATTTCTGCTTTGCACTATATAGTACTGTACATTAGTACACTGCATAGTATTGTATATTATATGGTAACTCAGAACATTGTACATATGTCTATACCAAACACTGTGACCTCATTTTCTTCTTCTAAATTACATGCTATACTATGTTATTTGATACTATCTTGTCTAGCACAGTCTCTGGAGCGTAACAGTAAGAAGCATTTTGTATGAAAGTATTCTGTACTTCTGTATGACAACTATTAAAGAAACTTGAAACTTGAACCTCTTTAAACCCACCAACTTTTGCCCATCTAAAGGGGGGGGGGGGGATAATGGGGAATGCATTAATGTTTCTCTCTGTTCCACCTCTCCAGTGGCCGTTCCTGAGGAGGGACTGCCATTGCTCCTATTGGCTTCCAGAGAGGTAGCCCAGGAGATCACAGGGTTTAGCCCTAATGACCTGAGGTTTGGTCAAAAAGTTGGTGGTCCCATGACTTCTCAGAAAAAGGCTGGAGGGTGAGGGGAAAGGGTGACCGGTCAGCAGGGGTGTTGGAGATGATTTGTGTCTGAAATTGTGTTGCTTTGTTTGATTTAATGGTGTTTCATTGTGTGGCGTATTATCCCTTTACCTGTTGACCTTAATTCATTGACTGCTGTATAAGCATAGGACTAATTTTGATAATACACGAAGAGGCCTAAACTCTTAAAACCAAGTGGATAATGTAGAATTCCCTATGTGGGGTATCCATGATAGTTTGGTTGGAAACACCATTTAGCTCTGTAGATAAAAATATCCCTTTTTTGCAAATGTTTTGATTGTAGACATTTGTATTTTGTATTTGTCTGTTCCCAAATCCCTACTGTCTCCTGCTCTCTTAAATTGCTTCCTAGGGCCCTATGTTGCAGAGAGCGGAGGCAGGATGGTGAGGGGAATGGATCAAAGGGTTAAACAGGATTTTGATTTGTGATTTGAAGTTAGAACTGTTGAACAAATATTATTGTTACATTTGGGTTAGTTTGTTTGTAAAATAAAGTGTAATTTGTTAACACATTTGGGGCCATTGGGATGCGTCTAATAAATCTCTAGAGGAACGGCAAATGTAAACAGACGTGGGGCTGTTTGTAGAGCTAAATCTATACTTTATATTATTGCTATCTGTCCATTCTCATTGTCAATTGAGACCATAACCGTCCCTTCAAAATGGCTTGAAGAAAAACATATTTCATCAATACGTTCTCATTTTATAGCGCCGTGAATATAAGCGTTATACGGGATTTCGGCTAGGATATTTCCTGGAAGGCGAGATAAAGGGCTAATAGCTACTACCGTTATATCCAATAACATTTCCGTTATACATATGCTACAGAAATAACTCAAACTGCATATGATCGGCACGATCCTCAAGCATGTATGCATGAAAGGGGGGGGGGGGAACGTCGTTTCTGATTACTATTGATTACCAATAACCGCATTAGCCTCATTCATTGATCGGATGGATGGCTATCAAAACAAGGCCCGATCGGGATGTACTTTACGTGAAAAAGATCTTACCGAGGGCCGGTGGGATCCCCCTGAGCATTTCCCCGTTATCGATCGCCATCTGGTAGATCGATATGTCCATTGGCTGATGATAAATTCCCTTATTGCATAGTGAAATCTGCTATCAAAAACGTAATCCAAGCTACAGGCTGCACATCCAGAATCGAGCTAACTGAAAACTCCATTGAAAGTCAAAAAAAATAGTCCACCGTTCAGCCACAGGGCACACTCCATTATCACGACAGCGCCCCTAAGAGGATCTGGCCGGTAATGCACGTTGGCAAATTCAAAGAGTAGGGTAAATCTGCAGTGCTGCTCGGCGACCTTGAATAGGTTATTAAACTGGAATAAAGCCAAAACAACCTTCCCACGGACATGTCCGTGCTTCTGTCCACAACGGGTGGAATCTAATCACGGAGATATCCGTGCTTGGGCGGGATTGTGTTAACAGGGTAGAACCCTTTTCTTTAGGGGGAGGGTGTGACGACCCCACCTTCACCGGCAAATGGGGAGTCTGTGGACTCAAAAGAGCATGGTGGAGTGGGTAGGTGGTTAGCCATATTTGAATCACCTGTGCAGTGCAGAGAGCTGCCTGCACACACAGTATATATGTTTCCCCTGTCTAACCCCTCTGTCTACTTCCCCCATCTACCAGGACAGGTTATCAGCCACCAAGCGAACCAACTTTGGATCCTTAGTCAATTCTGTTTAGATAGGTTAAATTATTTAGTTAACTTGGTATCACGTGTGGACAGGGGCGTAGCTGGGGGGGGGGTAGCTTAGGATGATTCCAAGGGCCCAGCACTGAGGGGGGGCCCCAAATTTTTTATTTTTTTTTACTAGACATCACTCAGGTGTATTATTGATGCTCTCATTGATACTATGTTTGTTTCTGAAGTGTGTGTGTGTGTGTGTGTGTGTGTGTGTGTGTGTGTGTGTGTGTGTGTGTGTGTGTGTGTGTGTGTGTGTGTGAGATATATAGAGAGAGAGGGGGGGGGCTTTGGTAGACTATTGCATTGGTCCATTCATTGAAGATCCTTTACTAGGCTCAACCACCAACAGTGCAGGTGCTGAACTGCTGATCCGAATGTATAGGTAAAAACCATATTATGCGTTTTCATCAATAAAAAAATGGCCAAAAAATTTCCGCTTGCGCGCTTACGCGCGCTCGCATTCACTGGGGGCCTACAAATACATTCTTTCATGGGGCCCAGAATCTGGAGCTACACCCCTGCGTGTGGACTCCCTATTTGTCTCAAACCACCTGTTTGTGACAAGTGTAAGAATACCAACATTAGTCAACAGCTATATAACATTTAAAAGCACCTTCAGAGACCTTTGCACTTTGAAAGCTGATCTGCTGTTGCTTTTTTAAAGGGAGTGGAGTTGAACCAAGTTTCTTTGCATAATTTAGATGACACTTTACTGTTCTCTTGCAAGGCAAGGTTCCTTCACCTCACATGGCTCATAGACTGGCTTCCTACCCAGGGCTATGAGCATGGGACATGTGAACACTTAAGGTAACCTACTTGCGTTCAGCGTTTCGTTCCACGTTTCTCTGATTGGCCACGACGCCCACGTGGCAGAGCGGCAGAGCGCTCGTTCAGAACCCACGCCGCCATCTTTAATGTGTCACATACTGTAGGTCGCATAGGTAATATTAATAGGTTGCCACGGCATTATGCATTCGTAATCCCCCCTACATAATAACCACGCAGGTTAATCAAGCAACGCTCGCGCAATACCTAGCTTAATAATAAGTAGGCAATTGGCACAAGTATAATTAGTCAGCTTGCTGTAGAGCCTATGGTCAGTCGGTGACAAGTGCGAATCACTTCAATTTTTTCTTTTTTTTTCTTTTTACGTTTAATTAATTTATCATCTCTCTATGTAAACGTAACTAGCTATTCATATCAATCGAAATAACGTTCATCTCCGATATTTAAACATGGTCCCCAAAATGAATGGAAGCGCATGAGGAGCCTGACACCTGGGAGGAATGGGGGTGTTGCAGCGTTGGGGATGTTTAAAAAATATAATTTAATATATAATATAATATAATAATTTGTGCTTCACCAAAAAATTTGGTCAGCAGCCTCCACTGATGTACAGTGTTGTCACGCGAAATAACGTTCTGAATAAAAACGCGAAATAACATTATATAAAGTTGCGTTACAATGTACAGTTTCTAGTTAATCAGTAAGAGTGTACTGTACATACAGAGTTAAGAGTGTACTGTACATACAGAGTTAAGAGTGTACTGTACATACAGAGTTAAGTGTGTACTGTACATACAGAGTGTACTGTACAATACATATAGTTAAGTGTACTGTACATACATAGTTAAGTGTGTACTATACATACAGAGTTAAGTGTACTGTACAATACAGAGTTAAGTGTGTACTGTACATACAGAGTTAAGTGTGCTGTACTGTACAATACAGAGTTAAGTGTGTACTGTACATACAGAGTTAAGTGAGTATTGTACATACAGAGTTAAGGGTACTGTACTGTACAATACAGAGTTAAGTATGTACTGTACATACAGAGTGTACTGTACAATACAGAGTTAAGTGTGTACTGTACATACAGAGTGTACTGTACATACAGCGTTAAGTGTGTACTGTACATACAGAGTTAACGTTAGGTTATGACTATAACCAAGTTCTGTTAACACTAGTGGACGCTCAGCGTCTCATTGCATATATCTCGCTTCAGCATATATACACTGAATAAATTTCAAAATGTACCTTTAAATGCCAGCATTCATCTGGCCACACCCCCATCCGCTTACCTACATAAGCAGGGGTGGTGCCACACACTCATCTCCTTCCCAACAAATGTCACCACAATGAAAAATCAAGGACCGCAGCGGCGCCTAGACGCTGAGCGTCCACTAGTGTTAACAGAACTTGGTTATAGTCATAACCTAATGTTCTGTATCACACTAGCTCCCGCTCAGCGTATCATTGCATAATAGGAGCTGAGCGGGAGCTAGAAGCTCGACAAATGTACCCCGCTGAGGCCCCCCACAACCATCAGATCAGGGAGGACCGAGCCCCCCCGACCCCCCCTAATGGAGGGCACCCATTAGGCTTCACGGGAGGGTGACGGACCCGACCGTGCGAAGAGGCACTCAAGCAACTCAACGCACAGGGTGAGCAGACCGTGGCTTGACCCCACGACTACACACACGCACAACCCGCATGCCACCCGGGAACGAACGGAGGGAACAACCTCGTTACTGCCCCCAGAATCACGGGGTCAAGGGCAAACCCAACCCCGTGGCAAGGCCGTAGCAGCGGAGCGCGAAGGAAGACCCAGACCCACCAAAGGGACTGGACCCCCTGGAACAGGGGCCCAGAGAAGTCCATGATGCCAGCATCAAGACCCCACCAGGTGGGCACTTAGTGACCCCGCCCCCCACATCGCCAGCGTATTCGGACAAAGGCCCCTCAGCCGAGCGGGCCCTGTCCCCCAAATAGTACACCGCCTGGCACACTGACCCTGCAGAACAGGCAGTCAGCATGGCCGTAAGCACACAAAAAAGGTTAACCAACGGAAGCAGGCAGCGCACCGGGGAAAACCAGGCAACAGGCGGTTAACCCTAGCCTGGAGACTGCGGACGAGACAGGCGCCAGAGGGGACAGCTGAACACAGCCGCTCCGGCGGAAGGGGCGGAAGCTGGCGGTGTTGCATGACCAAGCCTCCATTTAAAAAAAAAAACCCACCCAGAGGGGTTGAGGCAGAGAAGGCTGACACGATCGGCAGATGTCATGAACGTGCAGGGGCACCCTCAACCGGTGAACCCGGGAGTTGACACTGCTCCAACACACCAGGGAATCAACCACCTTGGTGTTACCCAATGCGGTGGTTGTTCCTATAACCCCTCAAGAAAAAAAAACTCCAAAACACACCTGCGGGTATACACCGGCTATACCGCAGTACAAGTGTTTCAGTTTTTCAAAAAAGGGTTAACCCAGGCCTACGGGTCGACGAAACATTACTTCGGACCAGGCCCGGCGATACGGGAAGCACAGGGTCACCAGAGGAGGTCAAAGACCACCCCAACAGGCCCCTCTTCGCCATGCGTGAGAGAGGAGCGAAAAAGAATGGAGAACCAGCCCCAAGCACACCGTACTTGGTATTCCCAGGCGGTCTCCCAACCAAGTACTAACCAGGACCAACCTGTGTAGCGGCCGAGATCTGACGAGATTGAGCGTGTACAGGTTGGCATGGCTGTAAGCCATTACGACAGTGCTGAGTAAAAAACGTACCCAACCAGGGTCTCCATAGTGCTTAACCCTGTGACACCCGGATCGACCTGGCATTTTTCCCCCTGAAAAAAGCCCAAGTCCCTCAGGGTACCAGAACAGCAGATCTGCATCCCCGGCGGACAACGGGTTCAACTGATCCGGACCAGCGTGACCAGAACCAGTCCCGTGCCCTAACCACGCCGACATGCCTACTCCAGGAGAAGGGGCAGATATGCGTGTTGATCTTAAACATGAACAGAAGGCGCCACCCAGACGTTCGGACAAACCGCGCCCGGTGGCCCACCCCCAGGGCGTGAGACCCCTCTACATATGTTCAGATCCATTCCGTCATCATCCCCCAGATATGAACGAGAATCCGTCGATAACCAAAACCAGGTCGTCGGATTTGGTCGTCGGAAGAGGAAAAACCTCCATCCCAGTTGCTTTATAAAAACGCCGTTTTAACCTCAAGCAACCAAGGCGTGCCAGTCAGTCGCCTGTTTACAGAACACCCCGAGCTAGCACTATACGTGCGTCGGGACACACCCACATCAATGAACAGGCTATTTAGACCTGTCATTGAATCCCCAAGGCGCCCAGGGGAACGACAAAAGGGGTGTGATACTTCCTAACTCCAACTCTTTTTAGTAGAAAAGAAGGAAGCACCAACAGTATGTATCCCAGTCTACACAGCCGGGGGTAACATTTTTTCACATTTTTACATCCCACCACCCTCCCATAGGAAGGAGACGGGAAACCCCAGAGAGACTTCCCACGCGAGCTGTACAGATTGAAAAGAATATATTGCACCTTGAGCCATGTAAAAAATTGGTTTTAGGGCTCTCCGGGGAGGAGGCACTGAACCCATACACACTCAATAATCGAATTGAATCGAATACATACACAATAGAGTAGGACTCCTTCTAGAGGGTCCACTCACCTTGACAATCTGAGGAGGAGGCTCTGTACTCTGAAGGAGGCTCCCTCCTCACGGAAGGAGTCCCAACTCACAGAAGGCCCGAATAGGAGCTTGGTGAGGAGGAGCCCTGACCACCCCCCGAAACAGATCCATCACATGGACCTGAACAGCACACGGAAGTCCTACCAACAGAGACGCGCACAGTGACGTACTCTATGGCGGGGGAATTTCTGCTGTACACACGCCCAATATTCCAGGCCGTGGGACCAGGAAACTGTAACGTGCCGAACCGCAACGTGACAGGAACCTTGAAGGACAGGTGGGTTTACCCCTGACCAACAGAAAAAAGGGGGAGGAAAGGTTACCAGTTCACCCCTTTACGACCCCACACCCATGATACGATGTAATGACAAAAAGAGAGTATGACACAGTCATAGTCAGCTCCATGAAGCGTCTGACAGCTTCACACAGCGCATGAGCTAACCTGCTATCTGATTTTCACTAAGGAAAAAACACAGAATAGAGAGGGCTCTCCAAGAGCCCCGGTACCAAACTTACACATGTGCTTCTGTGGCCAGTCCAACCCAGTTGTAGGTCACATGACACACACAACCCATCATCACCTACAAAAAATGGCAAAAACACTCTACAGAGGAACGCCGTTTTTCATATTGAGAGAATACATAATTCTCGATTAGTATCGGCCACAGGCCTTGCTAAGCACACACGAAAGCGACCAAACAATCTTTTCTTTTAGGAAAATAAAGTTTCTCCAGCAGTTTTAGCACAACCTCAGCAATCAAGCTAAGGGTTACATCGCATCCCTACCACACAGTGACACAATGTAGTGCAACAACATGTCTGAGAGGAGGATGAAGAAGTCCCCAGGGAACCGGGGGGAAACACAATCCTCCTACTTTACCCTTAATACGGCCAGTTAAAACAGGAAAACCTGTTAATATGTGAACACACTGTTCATTGTCATTACAGGCTGAGAAAAGAATCATTCTTTACTCATTTGTCACTAAGCATAGCTTTATAGGTTAGTTAACCCCCTTAGTTGTGAGTACACGGTACATATAAACACACATGATGTTTCTCAACACAACAAACCAGATCATTTTCACATCTGTAACAACAACCCGATTTGCATGGAGAAGCTAAATACCAGTAACAAGACAATTCACACACAACTCGCGTCGTATCCTAAATGTAGTGCAGCAACACTCGTTTTGGAAAACATCGTTATTTACAAAACATTTAGAAGGGAAAGCCAGAAGAAGTGTACAAGGTCTGGCCAAACCTTGCCTTGCAGTCTCAAGGCACCGTAGTAAACACAGCCGTTCCGTGTTGTCGATCTGGGCAGCGTCGCCGCTCCACCCCGTCGCTACGGTCCCTCTTGTTGACGCAGTCCTTGCCGTCCTGGCCCAGGGCAGGTTCGACGAACATCCTCTGTCAAAGATAACGTCGGAGTCAAGAGTGTTTAAAACATGTTATAATCAAAGCACGTTCAACAGAGTAGCATTAAGCTAACGGCCGCTCCAACCGTCGGTCGCTACCGCCCCTGCCCGCGAGACGCAGAGAGAACGGCGCACGCGACCAGAGGGGAGCTTCTAATCCCCCCCGCCTCTCCCCGTGAGGGAGAGGGGAGTTGGGAACCGCGGCGGCGCGCAAGGGGCCGGAGCCACCCTGCGCTGGGCCTCGGCCGATAGCAGCAAGCTAACGTTTCCTAGCCTAACCTAGGTAGGCCACCTAGTGATCACAGTAGGCCAGCGCCGCAGCTAACAGCTGACTGGCTAACAGTAGGCCACCACTAGCACGTAAGCTAAGCAGCAATAGCAGCAAGCTAACGTTTCCTAGCCTAACCCAGGTAGGCCACCTAGTGATCACAGCAGGCTAGCGCTGCAGCTAACAACTGACTGGCTAACAGTAGGCCACCACTAGCACGTAAGCTAAGCAGCTATCACCTGAACCTCTACACAATGATATAACACTCACCCAGACAGGCCGCCGTTCTGAAACCCTCCTCACTTTTTAAGAGAAAAGAGAAACAAGATGTTAACACAGTTTTACAACAGTGATTTTACCAACACCCGACGGAGCCAGCACAATACCCAACTGGCCTGTGTAGCTGACTTTGAACACAGATTTTCCGCTAATGAACATCTATGCCCATATCTCCTCGTGAGGGAATACTCTCATTTGGATATGAAAGATGGGGCCTAACACGGTGACAGAGAGACATCCACTCGTCCAGAAAACACAGGGATCACCAG
Source organism: Notolepis coatsorum (assembly GCF_963971535.1). Lineage (NCBI taxonomy): Eukaryota > Metazoa > Chordata > Actinopteri > Aulopiformes > Paralepididae > Notolepis > Notolepis coatsorum. Next base: position 110,328,749 of record NC_140169.1, on the reverse strand, counting down.
TGGTAATGGTCGTGGCCCACTAGTTAAACTATAATGGGCTTCAGATCAAGGTCTTCCGCTGCTGCCTAAGAGGCTGAACAAAAGACCTTAATCTGGGGCCGGTGTTCGTAAACATTGTCAGTTAGCCCCCATAGCACTAACAGACAAGTGGAGCCGCAAGCAAAACAGTACTCACCAACCTGAAACCCACCGCTTCTCACAACAGCGGCGCGTCCTACAGTTCAGCTGTGTCCTGAAAGGTTTCACCCCAACCAACACAGCAAGGAACTGCAGTTGAGAGGCATGCAGCGGCGTGCTCCCAATACGAAAACCGGTGGAGGATTTTAGAATGATCACCATCTTCCAGACACTCCAGTGACGAAGACAATATCGCCGTATTTTCTCGAAAATAGTGAGAGAGAAAATAAAGATATGATGTCAACGTATCTCCTTGTTCTTCCTTTCCTCGTAAACATTGCTCTTCCAGCCAATATTTTTCTCCACGTCAAGTGGGCATATGAGCAACACGTTGCTTGTGATGAAATTTGAGAAGGAGATGAGTGTGTAGCACCACCCCTGCTTATGTAGGTAAGCGGATGGGGGTGTGGCCAGATGAATGCTGGCATTTAAAGGTACATTTTGAAATGTATTCAGTGTATATATGCTGAAGCGAGATATATGCAATGAGACGCTGAGCGGGAGCTAGTGTGATACAGAACTCAGCAGCCTCCACTGATGTACAGTGTTGTCACGCGAAATAACGTTATATAGCGTTGCGTTATATAATGTTACAATGTACAGTTTCTGACAGCTGGGCTGTGTTGTCACGCGAAATAACGTTATGAGTGAATCTGGTAGTTGTTTTGATAAATATGTTGTGTATTCTAGCGATTCGATTCGAACATAACATTACATTTCCGCATTTCATTTCCGCGAGGGACTTCTGCCGCTCGTGCCGCGCTGCAACACACAGGAGCGGCAGGCGGCGATAAGGGGGGCGTGCTAGCGCGCGGTCACGTGGGCGTCGTGGCCAATCAGAGAAGCGCTGAACGCAAGTAGGTTACCTTAAGTGTTCACGCGCATGGGACATGTGCGCCCAATCGCGTGACGAGCTGTGTCTTTGCCCATTTCCGCCTCGACCAGCATGCAAACTACCTAACGCCTAGTTTATCACTGGTTAAGCTTAGGCGACTCTTTCGAAGTTGGTTAAGGTTAGAGTTTGGAATAAGGGCTGGTGTTCTATCGCCCTGCTCTAAGACAAACTCTAACCTTAACCAACTTCGAAAGAGTGCCTAAGCTTAACCAGTGTAGAAACAGGCGTCACACGATTGGGCGCACATTAAACGTCAGTGGCCAATCAGAGAGCGTCTACGCAAAATTCTGATATTCTGATCTTCAGGCAATAAATTAGAGTCTGACAAAAGTATGGAATCCTGATATGGAAAATATGTAGAAGCACTGGCTATTTACATCTTAGGGAACTTGTGGATCATACCGCAGTGTTCCACTGTATCCCAGATAGGTAAAGTAATGTTTCTTACAACATGTCAAGGCACACACGGTGGGCTCTAAAGCATGTTGTGTCCGGGTTTCCCTAGACCAGGCATGTAACAGGCACTATATTTTAATTAAGACATTGCCAAGAACAGGATTCCAAGTGAGCGTTTGATAAGAGGACACACAACTTACCACATGCCACCAGTATCTCACTAGCCTGCAGGCATAAATAGATTATCAAAAGGAACATAAACCAATTAGGCTTTGAAGAAAATGTTTTAATAAATATTGTGAAAAGTATGATGATGATCACCTGTGTTGTCTTCACTCTGTGGTCATTTTATTTGAATTGATTGTATATAACAAAAGGTGAGGTCTGAATTAGGTTTTTCTGAACTTTGTTCAGAGACTCGCATATAGGATTCTGGGAGCTGCCTTGCCCATATACTGCCCAGTTCACAGGGAGAAAGTCAAAGAGTCCAGCTGCAGTCCCATTTGTTTCAAAGTGGAATACAATTGTGAATTTTGGCGCTAGACAGGTTAAACCAAATCAAATACGCTAAATGAAAGCTTTCTTAAAGATACCGGATAGGTCAAGAGTAACCTACACTACAAAAAATGTGCTTTTAATGAAATAAAATAATTTCCAATGATAATTGGTTAAAACTTGAATTAATAAGAGGCAGGCAAACAGTAGTCTAGTTGAAATTATAGATTTTGTATTGAAATCCAGCTAAATAAATCACAGTCAAACAATCAATCAAGGGATAAATCAATCAAACAAAAACTGAAAAACTGAAAAATCATTCAATCAGATTGAAATTTGAGTAAATCAATAATCAATAAACAGCCAACCAAAAGACAGCCATAAACTAAACAAAAACTGTCCAGATTGTTGGTGTTCAGTTAGTGTGTGGGGGGTAGTAGGCTGAGGGTAAGCTGAAGTTTGTGGAGAGCTTGGAGAATGTTTGTAGGGACACTGGAGATCTTGAGCAGTTCCACTCCCACTACAGAGCTAGCCTTCCTCACCAGCTTATTCAGTTTGTCTCTTGAGTTGATATTACCCCCCTCCCCCCAGCATACCACAGCGAGAAAGCGAATGCTGGTTACTACAGACTGGTCAAACGATGGCAGCAGCCTATTGCACACATTGCATGATCCGAGTCTGCTCAGGAAGAACAACCTACTCTGACCCTTCCTGTAGAAGGCCTCTGTGTTGTCCGACAAGTCCAGTTTACCCCCAGCTTCTTGTTGATTTGGAGGTGGTTGCTGTCGCACCACCCTATGAAGCACTCCACCAGGGCTCTGTACGTTGTCGTCTGTGATGTACAGTAACTGTAGATGGAGGAGTCATCTGAGAACTTCTATAGGTTGCACATACTCGACTTATGGCAGAAGTGGGCGGTGCAGAGGGTGAACAGGAAGGGTGACAGTTCTTTGGGGGATGCCATCTGATCGGCTGCCCTGGCCATCAGGCCATGGTCCAGCCACATCACTGTAAACGTCTGCATTAACCTCAAAGGCTGGATGGTGTTAAAGGCGCTGGAGAAGTCAAATAACATAAATCTCACTGCACTGCACTGTGCAGCCTCTCCAGGTAGCTGTGGATCATGTAGATAATGGCATCTACTGTATTCTTCTCTAACTACACCTGATTTCTGACCTCGGACTGTTGCACTGTGTATGTATTTCTGGCTTTGACCCTCTCCTAGACTGCTGTTGATTTTGGAACACATACTTTGTATGAGCGATGCGGGTGAGCCTGCTAGCCAGCCTAGTTAGTTGTGTGACAACTGTCTACTGTCAGGGAGCACCTCTCTGCTTTTATACATCCTGTCAACTCCTCTAAATCTATACTTTGTTTATAACGGTGCTTCACTACGGTATTTCCTAGCAATCTGTGACTACTGGCTAGCTGCTAGCCCAGAATTTTGTTGCTAGTCGGGAAGCTAGCTGTCACCCCACTTGGCTTGGTTTATGACCTAGCTCAGCAATGCCTCATAACTCCCCTCTCAACTGCTCCGGCAGTGTTACTCACAGTCAAATAAATCACAAACTTGAGGGTAGGATTTCAACACTTTACGAGATCAAGGAACATGAGCAACTTTTGGACGCTCTAACTGTGGCTATTTCTGGTACCCCACACAAAGATTATGTTGCCAGATTGGACTCCACTATCCCGTGGAATGGTGTCTTCATCAGTGCTGATAAGCAGTCCTCTGTACCATGGTTCAAGATTGATTATTCCTGGCATACTCTTTGAACCAAACCAAAGTCCCTGGTCTGCTCTACTCCATGACCTCCAGAACCATGGTCCATTGTTTCAAAGAAGATGCACAACAAATGTCGCCCTCTACTCGCACTGCACCCCCCTCTGTGCTTGTTGCATGCTTATCCATGGTACGTAATGTCGCCTTGCCTTAACTCATTCAGCGCCGGAGGATATGCGCGATATAGGTCTAGTATGCCACCGCTTTAATCAATGGGGGGACTGCAAGATTTGCGAGTGCTTAAAATATATCTTAAATTATAGCTATGGGTCTAATACACCCGTCGATTATCAGTGAGTTGGTTCCAGTCAACATCCACGAAACAGTTTTTTCATCTGTACATTTCCGTTTTATACCGAATGAGTATAGTTTGGGTGCTTCTGAGTAATTCCACGAAAAGACGCGATAATAGCCCTTTAGTGGAATACACTAAACACGTTGTCATTTTTCGCCTGATTATCGAATCTTCCTGAAATCAACGCTAGATCATCATTATTATCCTTCTTCATGCAAGAATGAAAAGAGCCCTGGACCGCGGGGCTCCCCCACCACCTCCTCCCACCCAACGGCACACAGCCACACACACACACACAGAGACAGCGTCGATCGGGTATTTAAACCCCGCCCGCACGGCTCGGATCGTCCCAGAAAAGAAACTACACCATTCCCAATGGGGTGCAATACCAGCTGGAAGGCGTAGGCAGCGGTATTTGCCCTTTTGCGAGCTCAGACCCATTCCCAACGATAACATCAGGCTGGATGGATGAAAATTAATGGATATCGCTAATAAAAGAAATAACGATTAAAACCCGACTATACTCGTGATTGGCGCTCAAGCGATGGCGAGTTAACCCGACTATCATCGTGACTGGCGCTGAATGAGTTATGGTACCTGGTACCAAGGTCCTGGATTGCTTGTAATATGGCTTAAGCAAATTAACATGGAACAGTTTAAACGGCTTCCTACGACCAATGGGGAGCGACGACGCCTCTCTCGCGGACAAACTCAACTCCTTCTACGCTCGGTTCGGTGTAGACAGTGTCGCCGCTAGCCCTCTGGCTAGTGACGTCACTGGCGCACTGGCTGTTGTGGAGGGGGGGGGGGGGCAACCGCGGGGGGGCGGGGGCGCTCTCTCGTTGTCGGAACACAGTGTGAGAAGAGCATTTATGCAGGTGAACACCAGGAAGGCTGCTGGCCCAGATGGTATAACAGGACGCATACTTAAGTCCTGTGCAAACCAGCTTGCCCCGGTGTTCACCGCCATATTTAATCAATCCCTGGCGGAGTAAGTGGTCCCTGCCTGCTTCAAGATGTCTACCATCATCCCTGTACCGAAGAAACCCTCCCCAACATGTCCAAATGACTACAGACCGGTGGCACTCACCTCTGTGGTCATGAAATGTTTCGAGAGGCTGGTCAAGGACCACATTTGTGCCTCCCTCCCCAGTGATATGGACCCTATGCAATTTGCATACAGGACAAACAGGTCCACTGACGACGCGGTCTCCCAGGTACTGCACAGCACTCTCTCCCACCTTGACCATCAGAAGGGGGGCTATGTGAGACTGTTGTTCATTGACTACAGCTCAGCGTTCAACACCATAGTCCCCACCAGACTGGTGGACAAGCTGATCGAGCTAGGTCTGAGCTCCGCCCTGAGCGCCTGGGTACTGGACTTTCTGAGTGAAAGACCCCAGGCGGTCAGGGTGGGGGGTCAGACCTCCAACACCATCACCCTGAGCATCGGGTCCCCCCAGGGCTGTGTTCTAAGTCCCCTGCTGTACTCACTCTACACACACGATTGTGTGGCCAAGTTCAGCTCCAACTCCATAGTGAAGTTCGCAGACGACACGGTGGTGGTGGGGCTGATCTCGGACAACGACGAGAAGGCCTACTGGGAGGAGGTTGAGGTACTGGAACGTTGGTGCCAGGACAACAGCCTGCTCCTGAACATTGGTAAAACCAAGGAGCTGATCGTGGATTATAGGAGAGGACAGCAGGAGACACACACACCACTGATGATTAACGGGGATAGGGTGAGCAGCTTCAAGTACCTGGGGGTCCACATCTCAGAGGATCTGACATGGTCAACACACATAGACACAGTAGTAAAGAAAGCGAAGCAGCGCCTCTACCACCTGAGACAGTTAAGGAAGTTCAGAGTATCGGGGAAGATACTCCAGTCCTTCTACTCAGGAGCTGTAGAGAGCATCTTGACCGGAAACATCACTGCCTGGTATGGAAACAGCACGGCACAGGACAAGAAGGCCCTACAGAGAGTGGTGCGCTCAGCCGAGCGTACCACGGGTATTGCGCTACCTACCCTGCAGGTTCTATACAACAAGAGGTGCAAATCCAGAGCCTGCAGAATAATGAAAGACCCCCACCACCCCAATAACAGCCTGTTCCAGCTGCTGAGGTCAGGCAGACGCCTGCGAACCCCAGCTACTAGGACGGAGAGGCTTAGGCTCAGCTTCTTCCCCCAGGCCATCAGAGCCTTGAACAATGAACATTGAGAGCCACAGAAACTGAACTATCCACACACAAGCACACACAAGCACACACACGACACGCACGCTGAGCACGCTCACACACTAGCAGCCACTTTAACACTCATGCCGCACACACGCACACTTATGGCCAAGAGGAAAGGCCACTTTAAATTAGTATAACAACAGGAACAGTGTATTGCACTTGTAACTGAGGGGTACAATTCCCTGACTGTATTAATCAAGTACTGATATCATTAAATCACTACCGTCTATGTACTCCTGGCCAATACTGTACATAAGTATTATTAGATTAGAACACTCCAACAATAACACGGTTTTCCACACAAAATACTCGGTTAGAATATTTATTACATAAAAGGGATTAGATTACATTACTTAGTTGCGCTTATAAGGCAAATAGAATGTGCATAGGCGAGTCAATAGTGAATATTAAGTAATTATCTAGGGATCTTCTGGGAAAGGGTGTACTACCGGTTGTAAGCCAGCAGAGGGGGGCAATGCTCTAGGAATGTCAATGGTCCACGGAGCTGTAGCAATGCACCTGGAGACGGTGTATTTACTCCCTGCGTCAGCGGAGAAAGCAGCCTGGTAATCCCAGGGTGCGCTCCGCGCAGATGAAAGGTGGAAGCCGTGGAGTCTCTGGTTCGACAGAGACGGGCTTGAGTGATATCCCCACGGGCACGTGGGTCCCACAGCAGTGGGTGTAGACGGTTCTCTGCTTCCAGTAGCGTGGTGAAGAATGAAGAATAATAATCCTTGCCGGAGAAGTGGCACTGCCGGCGGGGTGTAAATCCTCCGTGGTGCTGCTGCTCCGGTGTAAATCCTCCGGTGCGGTAATGCACGGTTAAACTTGACGTTACTATACTATTAGCACGGGCAATAAGTGCTCTATTATAGACGCACAATTACTCACTCCACGTGGTCTTTGACTCGTAATGAAGGCTTACTAATAAATAGAGAACGATACGACAAACAGACGTATTAGGATAACACGAGACTATCTTGGGGCGATGCGAGCCCTGCTCTGCCCACGTTGCGTAGTGGGTGAGACGTTGCTTGGATAACTGAACCAGACTGAACTGAAGGCGAACTGAAGAAGAACTGCAAGGGGGGTTCTGTATTCGCCGCGCTGTATTTATATGTGCGGGGGGTAAACGAGGGTGCCAGCCTGCTCACTGTCTCGTAGCCGTGGGCGAAAGCGGGCATGTTTGGGCAAGTCCTGGCGGTAGCTTTCAAGTCAGCTCGAGGGGTAAGGCGCTGGCGCCTAGGGGTCGCTTCCAATAGGAGAACGAATATTATGGTCTGTCCTGCTACCAGGTAAAGGGATATTCCGTATATATTGTACAAGGAATATACAGGGGATATCAAACGATATACAAATATTATACATGGGATCTCAGGCAATAAATATATATATTCGGTTTAATCTGACCCTTTGTAACAGCACTACTAAAGCTACCTAGCATGTCCTATATGCTCTGTAAATACTATGTACAGATACCGAGATGTCACACCATGTTACCTGTTTTCGTTTTTATTGGATTCTATTATATGTTGTACCACTGTATTGCACATCGTCGCGGGCAAGACCAGCCGCATTTCATTGTATTCCTGTATGCCGTGACAATTAAAACTCTTGACTTGACTTGACTTGAGTTGAGACCAAGTAGTTTTGCTCTGAAATACGCTTAACAAGTTTCAAGTTTGTTTATTATTTGTCAGAACAAAATACAGAATACTTTATAATGAAATGCTTGTTTCTGTATGAGCCCCTGAGTGTGCTACATTCAGTAAAAAGAAAGTAAGTTGTTACGTACCTGGGTACGTGGGTTGGTCATTACCATTATTACTGTATTTATGACACCTTCTGAACATCAGGTTAGTATATTTAATGTGTTATGTTTTTGTAGATGATGTGTGTGTGTGTAAACATGAGAGCTAATGCAAATCCAGAGCCTGCAGGATAATGAAAGACCCTCACCACCCCAATAACAGCCTGTTTCAGCTGCTGAGGTCAGGCAGACGCCTGCAAATCCCAGCTACTAGGACAGAGCGGCTTAGGCTCAGCTTCTTCCCCCAGGCCATCAGAGCCATGAACAATGTACATTGAGTGCTCAGAACATTGAACTGTCCACACACAAGCACACATGAACACACACACGACACGCACACTGTGCACGCTCACACACGAGCAGCCACTTAACACTTTAACATGAGCGGGCACACACTCATGTCGCACACACGCACACTTATGGCCAAAGGAAAGGACACTTTAAATTAGAATAACAGGAACAGTGTATTGCACTACCAAAGCTAACTAGCATGTCACACATGCGCTGTAAATAACTATGTACAGATACCGAGATGTCACTCCATGTTACCTGCTACCTGTTACTGCACAATGTTGTTTCTTCTTTTGATTCTATTATATGTACCACTGTATTGCACATCGTTGCGGGCAAGACCACCCGCATTTCATTGTATACCTGTATGCCGTGACAATTAAAACTCTTGACTTGACTTGACTTGACTTGTCTCTTCTCTCCCTGTCAGGTGCTGCCCATCCCTACTGAAGAGTGCTGATTGCTAATGAATGACAGCTGATTGGCAATTAGCTCAAGAGGGATGGGTAGCCAAATACCTGACAGCACACACACGTCTCGGGGGGGGCCTTATTGTGACTTGCCGGTGATCACGGTGTTGGAGGTTGCCTGTGGTTGCCACTGTGGTGGAACTATGCTCTATTTTTCCCTGTTGTATTATATTGGCCTTGTCTCCATAATTATATGGGACGGTGTGTTCCTTCTGTTCACACTGCTACCTGGTAGGTGTCTCTGCTAGCGTTGCTACCAGGTAGCATATAGATATATATATATAGATTGGCCTCTGTGTAAATTGACACATTCATGGGGGAGCACATCTATATGATTGGCCTTATCATTTGATTCCTACTGTTGCTGTTTGTCTGTATGTGTACCGTGTTTGTCCTCCCCTTACCTTTTTCCCTTTGTGTGATCTGGGTTGAAATCCCCACGGACAACATCCCTTTTCCCTTTGGGAAAAGGCCGTGGGTTGGAAGCCCCACTGTAATAAACTTAATTTACCATTTGAAAACGTCTTTGTTTACTATCTGCCTACCCGGGACTGTTTGAGAAGCATTTTTCTACTGAGGGGGTTGTTTTTTGCTCATGTAACACCTGCCCAGATTACTATCTTGTATGGTCAATAGACCTCTGTACATGACATAAGTACAAAATAAAATAAGAAGTAAAAAGTAGGTAAAGTCAAATATACATATAAAATATACAATACAGAGTAAACTGAGTAACAGTGAGGTAGAATGCAGAGGTACAAAACTTGGGGTATGGTGCAAATGCGGTATGAATGTGGTGCAAATCTCTTAATAATAGATACATGTAAAGTGTGTTAAAGTGAATAAAGTGAGTGGTAAGGTGAGTGTTTGTTTGTGTGTAGATGATGGGTTGTTACATAGTGCCATTGTCATTGAGCATCCTGATGGCCTGGGGATAGAAGTACTGGCCATGAGGCTCCGGTAGTGCTTGCCTGACCGCAGCAGTTCAAAGAGGTAGTTGTTTGGGTGACTAGAGTCTTTGATTATTCTCATAGCCTTGGCCCTGCAACGCTTGTTATAAACGTCCTGTAGAGTCGGAAGCCCACCTCCAATTGTGCGCTAGGCTGAACGGGCCACTCTCTGTAGTCTGCTGCAGTCTTATGCGGTGCTATTTCCAAACCTGGAGGTGATATTACCAGTCAGGATGCTCTCTATTGTGCATGAGTAGAAGTTCTTGAGGATCTTCTGACTCATTTTGAACTTCCCTAGGCGCCTAAGGAAGTAGAGGCGTTGCTGTGCCTTCTTCACTACACTGTCAATGTGTGTGGTCCATGTCAAGTCCTTGGATATGTGGACTCCGAGGTACTTAAAACTGCTCACTCTCTCGACCGGTGCCCCGTCGATGCTGAGGGGGCTGTATTCCCTGGCCCCCGACCTCCTAAAGTCCACAATCATCTCTTTCGTTTTGTTGACGTTCAGGGAGAGGCTGTTCTCCTGACACCATCGTGCCAGGTCCTGTACCTCTTCCAGGTAGGCCCTCTCGGTCAGGGTGGGGGGTCAGACCTCCAACACCATCACCCTGAGCATCGGGTCCCCCCAGGGCTGTGTTCTGAGCCCCCTGCTGTACTCACTCTACACACACGACTGTGTGGCCAAGTTCAGCTCCAACTCCATAGTGAAGTTCGCAGATGACACGGTGGTGGTGGGGCTGATCTCGGACAACGACGAGAAGGCCTACCGGGAGGAGGTGGAGGTACTGGAACGCTGGTGCCAGGACAACAGCCTGCTCCTGAACATTGGCAAAACCAAGGAACTGATCGTGGATTATAGGAGAGGACAGCAGGAGACACACACACCACTGATGATAAACGGGGCTACCGTGGACAGGGTGAGCAGCTTCAAGTACCTGGGGGTCCACATCTCAGAGGACCTGACATGGTCAACACACATAGGCACAGTAGTAAAGAAGGCGAAACAGCGTCTCTACCACCTGAGACAGTTAAGGAAGTTCAGAGTATCGGGGAAGATACTCCAGTCCTTCTACTCAGGAGCTGTAGAGAGCATCCTGACCGGAAACATCACTGCCTGGTATGGAAACAGCACGGCACAGGACAAGAAGGCCCTACAGAAAGTGGTGCGCTCAGCCGAGCGTACCACGGGTATTGCACTACCCCCCCTGCAGGTTCTATACAACAAGAGGTGCAAATCCAGAGCCTGCAGGATAATGAAAGACCCTCACCACCCCAATAACAGCCTGTTTCAGCTGCTGAGGTCAGGCAGACGCCTGCAAATCTCAGCTACTAGGACAGAGCGGCTTAGGCTCAGCTTCTTCCCCCAGGCCATCAGAGCCATGAACAATGTACATTGAGTGCTCAGAACATTGAACTGTCCACACACAAGCACACATGAACACACACACGACACGCACACTGTGCACGCTCACACACGAGCAGCCACTTAACACTTTAACATGAGCGGGCACACACTCATGTCGCACACACGCACACTTATGGCCAAAGGAAAGGTCACTTTAAATTAGAATAACAGGAACAGTGTATTGCACTACCAAAGCTAACTAGCATGTCACACATGCGCTGTAAATAACTATGTACAGATACCGAGATGTCACTCCATGTTACCTGCTATCTGTTACTGCACAATGTTGTTTCTTCTTTTGATTCTATTATATGTACCACTGTATTGCACATCGTTGCGGGCAAGACCACCCGCATTTCATTGTATACCTGTATGCCGTGACAATTAAAACTCTTGACTTGACTTGACTCGTTGTTTGCAGAGATCAGGCCCACCACGACTGTGTCGTCAGCAAACTTGATAATTGTGACCGAGTCCAGCGATTGTGCCCACATGTCTCCATTTTCCAGATTTTTCCAGATTGTGAAAGTACAGAATGTAAGCTTTCAAATGATGTGTCATACTTTGATATCTGAGAATGTTATTATTATGATGTGCTCATTTTAAATCTTGTAAGCAGCCTTTTTTCTCAGAGACTGAAGCAGGGAAAACTGCTCTCAAAGGGGAGCCCACATTTTAACACCTACACAGAGTTTCTGCTGGGTGTAAACAATACCTCCCAGCCACACCTCTCCCCTGAAAAGTATTAACATAATTAAGTGCTGTGACAGGCATGCTGTCATGACAGATCAGATACAAAATCAAACACTTTGTATTGTAGTAGTAATAATAATAGTAGTAGTAGTAGTAGTAGTAGTAGTAGTAGTAGTAGTAGTAGTAGTAGTAGTAGTAGTAGTAGTAGTAGTAGTAGTAGTAGCAGTATGATAATAGTATGTAATAGAAATAGTATGTCATGACAAATCAGATGTTATTGTCTTAAGCTTCTTTGAGCCTTAAAATGTATACAAAATAAAACACTTTGTATTGTAGTAGTAATAATAATAGTAGTAGCAGTAGTATGATAATAGTATGTAATAGAAATATTATCATGTCATCACAAATCAGCAGACAGAGATTTCAAATCAATTCAAGAGGTTTATTCATCACATACATACCAGGGCATACAGTGAAATGCGGGTGGTCATGCCCGCATCGATTGTGCAATAATACTAATAATAAAATAGACATAAAAAACAGGTAATAAGAAGTCATAAGATGTGCATGATAAAAATAGACATGCTAATACCATATACAGTTTCAACTCTGTCATTATGCTATACTTACTATAATCTAAACTATACTATACAAGAACCACATCGGTTCTTTCCTTTAAAGTGACCTTTCCATTTTGTTTAAAGTGATATTTTGTTTATTCATCACATACATACCAGGGCATACAGTGAAATGCGGTTGGCCATGCCCGCTACGATTGTGCAATAAAACAATAGTAATAGTAATAATAATAAAAATATAATGTACATGTACCGGTACACGACAATACAATTCTTCTATGTCCCTATGCTATACTTGCGGTTACTAACTATACTATCAAGTCAAGTCAAGTCAAGAGTTTTATTTGTCACGGCATACAAGTATACAGTGAAATGCGGGGGGTCTTGCCCGCAACGATTGTGCATAATACAATAATAAGAATCCAATAGGATGAGAATGCGACATTAGTGCAATAATACAAGTAATAAGAGTGAGACATATCAGGTATATGTACATGAGCAGGGCCGCCTGTTTTTTTTCCCCCATACAGTGAACATATTCTTAAATAATAGCGCTGCCGAGGTTGGGCATGATACAGTCAACATATAGCAAGAGAGAGAGCGAGAGAGAGCTCCCGTTCTACAGTCAATATACAGTGTTATCGCGGCACAGACCCGACAATGCCCCTGACCCTCCACCAGAGCAAGACCAGAGAGAGAGAGAGAGAGAGAGAGAGAGAGAGAGAGAGAGAGAGAGAGAGAGAGAGAGAGAGAGAGAGAGAGAGAGAGAGAGAGAGAGAGAGAGAGAGAGAGACACATTGGAACGAAACAACCCAAAACCAGAGCAAATTGAAATGCTATTTGGCCCTAAACAGAGAGTACACAGTGGCAGAATACCTGAGCACTGTGACTGACCCAATACTAAGAAGATCCTTGACTAGGTACAGACTCAGCGAGCACAGCCTAGCCATCGAGAAAGGCCGCCATAGGCAGACCTGGCTCCCAAGCGAAGACAGACCCACTGCACACAAGATGAGGTGGAAACCGAGCTCCACTTCTTAACAACCTGCCCACTATACCAAGATATATACTTCCCACAAATTGCAAACACCCAAAGGGACTTTGAAAACATGGACAATAACTCAAAACTCCCATACCTACTGGGAAAAATACAAGAATGTGAAATAAAGCCCATTTGAAGAGAGAGAGATAGATAGAGCATGTCTGTGTGTGTTAAAAAGAGAGATAGAGAGAGAGCATGTCTGTTTGTGTGTGTGTGTTAGAGAGAGAGAGCATGTATATGTGTGTTAGAAAGAGAGAGAAATATATAGAGAGAGAGCATGTCATTTTGTGTGTTAGAGAGAGATATAGAGCATGTCTGTGTGTTAGAAAGAGAGAGAGAGAGCATGTGTGTTAGAGAGAGAGAGCATGTCTGTGTGTGTGTGTGTGTGTTAGAGAGAGAGCATGTATGAGAGAGATAAGCAAGACAGCTAAGATGAGCCCCTAAAGGATATTCAACTTTTAATGGAAGAACAAAACAGAAGGAAAAGATAACTTCACAAAGGCAACATGAATATACATAGATCCAAAAGGACAAATATCAACACTTAAATCCAAAGAGAAGAGGGTCTATACCAGAGAAAACAAAGTAGGAAGGAGCCAACGGCCGACATCAGCTAAATAGGCTAACTGCAAATAGAGTAGCCAGGTACTGACACCAAGTACACACCGTTAGCTACAACAGCTAGCCGGCCCGTATGGCTCAATATAACGTTAGCTACTTTAGCTAGCCGGCCCGCTTTGGCTCAATATAACATTAGCTACAACAGCTAGCCGGCCCGTTTGGCTCAATATAACGTTAGCTACGTTAGCTAGCCGGCCCGCTTGGCTCAATATAACATTAGCTACAAGAGCTAGCCGGCCCGTTTGGCTCAATATAACATTAGCTACGTTAGCTAGCCGGCCCGCTTGGCTCAATATAACATTAGCTACAACAGCTAGCCGGCCCGTTTGGCTCAATATAACGTTAGCTACGTTAGCTAGCCGGCCCGCTTTGGCTCAATATAACATTAGCTACAACAGCTAGCCGGCCCATTTGGCTCAATATAACGTTAGCTACGTTAGCTAGCCGGCCCGCTTGGCTCAACATAACGTTAGCCAACATAACGTTAGCCTTAGCCACGATAGCTAGCCGGCCTGAGAGAGAGAGAGAGATAGATATATCCACGGCGGGAATAGAATAGAGTGCATTAAAAACTCACCAAACGTCCAAGAGGATGGAGACAACCGCGTGGAGTTGACAAAGTTCATCTGCCGAACGACCGTCCTCTTCATCTTGGCATAACAATGCTGCACTAGCTCTCTCTAGGTTAGCTAACGCTAGTTAGCCTTTAGCTAAGCTAGCTACTAGCCGACATGGCTATCCCGACTAAACCACATGTTAGCACTCGATATTATAACGTAGCTAAAGCTAACTAGCTGTCCCTGCCTTTAGCTAAGCCGACATGGCTAGCCTGACTGAACTGTCTAACATGCAACAACTTTCATCTTCAGTCCATCTGCCGAACGACCGTCCTCTTACGCAGCTGACGCACGCCGGCCGACTGTACACATGTAACCCCTCCCTTCGTTGAAACCAATAGTATGTCTGCTGCAGAGCCCCAGAGCTCCAATAGTGAGTATGTCTGCTGCAGAGCCGCAGAGCCAGGAACAAGTCAGACACATTCTACAAATGTGTCTAATGTGAAATATATAAGCATATAAGCAAAACTAGATTTTAGGTCTGTGATGAAAAAGGGCCTCGCGGGAAGGGGGGCCTCGAAAAAAATTAAATAAAATAAAAAAAAAATAATAAAAAAAAAGAAAAAAAAAAAAATTGCGAGGCCCCCCTTCCCGCGAGGCCCTGTGCGACCGCACTGCTCGCACACCCCCTGAGGCGGCCCTGTACATGAGTGTTACAAAAGCTTTACATCTATTTACTATACAAGAACCACTCCCGTTCTTGTTTTATTTTTTTAAAGTGACCATGAGTGTGAGCGTGTGCAGCATGAGTGTGTTCATGTTAAAGTGACTGCTAGTGTGTGAGCGTGTACAGTGTGTGTATTGTGTGTGTGCTCATGTGTGCTTGCATGTGGAGAGTTCAGTGTTCAATACTCTGATGGCCTGGGGGAATGCCATCAATATGCACTATGCAACAATCACAACACGTTATTTTCTTAAAGTGTCTTTTTCAAAGTGACCTATGGTGCATTTGTGTGTGTGTGTCTCTCTGTTCTTGTTGCGTGTATATGGAATGCTCTCTACATCCATGTGTCTTCTCCATGTGGTTTTCTCTAACATCGTACAGTCTTGTTCTGAGGTGCTCTAGACGTTGGGAGCGGGCATGTGATGTCTTTTGCGGCATCAGAACAGTATTGTCTTATCTCCTTAAAAAGATATTCCTGCCTGTCGTTGTCGAGTCCGGGTGGGGGTAGCACTGGAAAACCAGAGATGGTTGGCTAGCGTTTTGGGTCTTTCAGCAGCTGAAACTTGAATGGTTCAGCATCATCACGTGTAATTTCGCCGTCACCATGCCAGGAATGCTGGCATCGAAGCTGTAATAGAATAAACAACACATTTAAAATATGTGAGAGAGAGAGAGACACAGACAGACAGACAGACAGACAGACAGACAGACAGACAGACAGACAGACAGACAGACAGACAGACAGACAGACAGACAGACAGACAGAGGAGCAAGTGTAGTAATGTGAGAGAGAGAGAGAGAGAGAGAGAGAGAGAGAGAGAGAGAGAGAGAGAGAGAGAGAGAGAGAGAGAGAGAGAGAGTTGGTAGTGGAGCAGGTGTAGTAAAGTAACACTATCTAATAAACACTAATACAATAGAATATAGATAATTACCTTCTATACATCTGTAGAGGTGCCACACGGAAGCTTTGGTCACATTGGTTGGCAGTAACTTTGCAGTGTAATCCTTGTGACCAGCATGACGACCAGGCAACACGATCGCATGTAGGACGGCATAGTTGATCAGAAACGTCACAACCCGTTTTGTCGGTCAGAGACAAAAACGCTTGTGGGTCCACGGCTGTTTCTTCCTCTCACGTGGTGTCAGGCCATCAGTCTTGTAGTGTTTGAAAAGGCTTTTGAGAAGCACATCGCTGATCCTAAACAAAAATGCAATTTTAATATGAATATAGGATACCGTCACTCAGTTCATTCCTAAACTGATATAAGATAAGATAAGATATTCCTTTATTGATCCCCTTGCGGAAATTCAGGCATCATAGCAGCATGTAAAGCAGTAAAAATACTTTTTTATTTTCACCACAGTGCAACCGTTTTGAAACTAATTTCAGATCTAATTGTTTCTACATGTTAACAATAGGGAAGAGAAACTTGAAAGCCTTTCAATATTTGTCAAAAACTTTACCTTTTGTGTTATATTATCCCGAATAATAAGCGTTATTAAAGAAATTCATACAGAACTATGAACCTTGAACCCGATAAATCCCTTCAGGAAGTGTAGTTTTTAAGAATTCCAACGCTAGCAATGTGCATTACAAAATGGCCGCAAAAAGTCTACAATTCCCAAAATATCCAAAATGGACACCCTCACGGTGTCATGGTCCCAGCCGCGTCCATGCTTTCTACAACGGAGTTCGGCGATTTGCGAATCTGATTGGCCACTTGCCCATTTCCGCGTCGAACAGCCTGCAAAGCACCTGGCGTTCTATCGCCATGCTCTAAGACAGGGGTCTCAAACTCGCGGCCCGCTGTTTGCTGAGTCGTTGCGCGATAGTTGGACGTTTTATGGGGCTGCGGCACTGCAGATATACCCTACTCCAATGATCCGCACGGACATTAGACAGTGTTGCACTCGCTACCCAGTCTGTAGCAGTCGCAGAGACTCTGGCTAGTAGTGACATTCGAATGTTGTGATTTTCGATGCAAAATAAATATTCAACTTTCTCTTTTGAGACTCCGCCTCAGAGACTCTTAGCCTTTGGCACTTGGAACTTGCTGTACTTTGCTTGCAGGTCTGCAGCCATTATTGCTGGATTATGAATAGCACCAACTTTAGCCACGGGACCGTTGTCAAGCTAAGCTAGCTGACCTAGCTCGTCTTCCCCGCAAGGTTTTCACATTGACATTTGATAACGTTAGTCAGCTAACGCTAGTCAGTAGCTACTTGACTTAAATACGATTCACAGCAATTTTATAATCCTCACTCCGCAGGAGATAAATGACGTCATGGGATCGGAGGCTAGAATTGACATGTATTGATTGATTGATTGATTGATTGAAAACTGTATTAACAGATTGCAGAATGGGTACAATACAGTACAGCTCAATACACACAATTGTTAAGGGGATGCAGACCAGAGAAAGACTTTCGTTTTGTTTACATCAGGGTCCCCCATTTTCAATTCATCAGGACATATATGACATACAGATACCAAGTCCTCACTCAGTGGCAAGAAGCCATTCTCTCTCTCTGATGCATACATAATAAAATAATGTATGACTGAAGTGATGGAGACCATGTTTGAAGGCAAACAAAAGCAAATCCCCCTCAGCAACCAGAATAAACAGCTTTGTGATAGAATAAAAAAAATGCACAGTGCATTTCCATAACTGTGGATGAGTCCACTGACACCACTGAGAAGCCTATGTTCTGAAGAACCGTTCATGTTCTGAAGAACTGTTCATGTTCTGAATTGTTATTGCTAAAGATTGAGACGATTGGATCAGTTTTTTTTGGAATACTTGAAACCCTTTTTTTGTGGAATATTTGATGCGGCCCAGCCTCACCCAGACTCTACCTCAAGCGGCCCCCAGGTAAATTGAGTTTGAGACCCCTGCTCTAAGACAAACTCTAACCTTAACCAACTTCGAAAGAGCGCCTAAGCTTAACCAGTGTAGACACTTGCGGTCCCACGATTGGGCGTACATGTCACATGACCAGAAATGAATTGCCAAACTCCATTGTAGAAAGCATACAAGCGTCCCAGCCAGGGATCATGCCCGAACAATATGAACAGTGGTTTTCTGCCGCCCTCTGGTGGCCAAACGCAGCAGCTCCAGATATTGGACCTTATCAGGCCTTTAGTCCTAGGTCTGCTGGATAATATTAATGCTGTTTTCTCTGTTCATGTTGTGTGGTGCGTTTTAGCTTGTGTTTTAAAAGGTTTATCTTTTCATATGTTTCCTTTAAAGGTTCATCTCCTTTACATATGTTTTTGTAAGTGTTTAACTTTACATGTGTTTCCTTTAAGGTTCACCCCTTTACACATGTCTTTTATAGTGTTAACATCTTTACATATGTTTCCTTAAGGGTTGTTCTTTTTACATATGTGTTCCTTTAAGATATTCCCTTTACACATGCTTTAATTTATGTTTTCTTTACTAATTCTGTGTTCACCTGTCTTGGCCATGCATGGCCTGATACCAGCTGGCACTCATTAGTATTTAGTAATCATGGGCAGTATATAGAGCTGCCCGTTCCTCACATTCATTGTCGTGCCATTGTATTGTATTGTATTGCATTGTTTTGATTCTCATTAGTTTGTTTGTTTGTTTATTTACACATATAAAAACAATTACATATATAATACAATATAATACATATACCGATATGCCCTACTTTGTTTACTTGTTTTATTGCACAATGTCGTTCTATTGGATTCTTATTATATATTACTATTGTATTATGCACATCGTTGCGGGCAAGACCCCCCGCATTTCATTGTATACTTGTATGCCGTGACAAATAAAACTCTTGACTTGACTTGACTTGACTGTCGTACTCACCTTGTCACCAGTATTCCCCGTGAGTCCGTTCCCTTCCTTAGTCCTTATTTTTCCAGCATTGCTGTGTATTGTTTTCGGGTTTTGCAGTTCGCTTTTGTTTAGTAACCTTTTTGATTTGTAATCATTGTTGCTTGCAAACTGCTTAGTAAAAGCCTGTTCACTTCATCCCGTCGTCTCAGTCTCTTCTCTCTCTGCTCGTGTCCTGCACCTGGGGTCTCCTCTTCTATACCACGCCGAACCCTCACAGAATGGCACGACCAGTTCTGATCCCAGCAGCCATGAAGACAGTAAGAGCGAGCAATGCGCTCCTCTCGATGGAGAGGTTCTTCAAAGGGGACTTCCTCTCTTCATCTTCAGAGGGGAGATGGACTATGTACACCCTGCTCACCTGTGTCGGTGAGTGCAGCGCGGAGCAGGCGCGTCAGCTGGAAGCGTACACGGCCGTGTGATCCGTTGGCTGATTCGGGAGCTCCTGTCCCTTGCTCCCGAAGGTCCGGTTACCAGCACGTTTTCCTCCGCAGGTACAGCGAGTCCTCTCGCCGTTAATACGGCCCAGGCTGTTAGCCCAGCCGTTAGCCTAGCTTCCAGTTCTGTGGTGGGGCTGATCTCGGACAATGACGAGAAGGCCTACCAGGAGGAGGTTGAGGTACTGGAACGCTGGTGCCAGGACAACAGCCTGCTCCTGAACATTGGTAAAACCAAGGAGCTGATCGTGGATTTTAGGAGGAGACAGCAGGAGACACACACACCACTGAGGATAAACGGGGCTACCGTGGACAGGGTGAGCAGCTTCAAGTACATGGGGGTCCACATCTCAGAGGATCTGACATGGACAACACACATAGACTCAGTCGTAAAAAAGGCGAAGCAGCGCCTCTACCACCTGAGACAGTTAAGGAAGTTCAGAGTATCTGGGAAGATACTCCAGGCCTTCTACTCCTGAGCTGTAGAGAGCATCTTGACTGGAAACATCACTGCCTGGTATGGAAACAGCACGGCACAGGACAAGAAGGCCCTACAGAGAGTGGTGCGCTCAGCCGAGCGTACCACCGGTATTGCACTACCACCCCTGCAGGTCCTATACAACAAGAGGTGCAAATCCAGAGCCTGCAGAATAATGAAAGACCCTCACCACCCCAACAACAGCCTGTTCATGCTGCTGCGGTCAGGCAAATGCCTGCGAACACCAGCAACTAGGACAGAGAGACTTCGGCTCAGCTTCTTCCCCCAGGCCATCAGAGCCTTGAACACTGAACTCTCCACACACAAGCACACACACAACACACACACTGTACACGCTCACACACTAGCAGCCACTTTAACATGAGCACACACACACTCATGCTGCACACGCTCACACTTATGGTCACTTTACAAAAGGAAAGGTCACTTTAAGAATAGTATAGTATAACTTGAGATTGTATAATATAGCATTGTATAACAGTGTACATAAAGACCCAGTGCCTCATCCGTAGCTAACAGTGTATTGCACTACCACAGGACCTAGCATGTCCTACCATGCTCTGTAAATAACTCATGTACATATACCGATATGCCCTACTTTGTTTACTTGTTTTATTGCACAATGTCGTTCTATTGGATTCTTATTATATATTACTATTGTATTATGCACATCGTTGCGGGCAAGACCCCCCACATTTCATTGTATACTTGTATGCCGTGACAAATAAAACTCTTGACTTGACTTGACTTGACTGTCGTACTCACCTGTATTCCCCGTGAGTCCGTTCCCTTCCTTAGTCCTTATTTTTCCAGCATTGCTGTGTATTGTTTTCGGGTTTTGCAGTTCGCTTTTGTTTAGTAACCTTTTCGATTTGTAATCATTGTTGCTTGCAAACTGCTTAGTAAAAGCCTGTTCACTTCATCCCGTCGTCTCAGTCTCTTCTCTCTCTGCTTGTGTCCTGCACCTGGGGTCTCGTCTTCTATACGAACCCTCACACACGGGTAGAATGGCCAAATCGAAAAGTTAAACTATCACTTTTAACCTATTGCTAAACTAACGTATTGATGATAATATACATTATACATGCTGTTGTGACATGTTAGTGATGTTAATACTTGAATTACGTTTGAAATTAACATTGCTACTTTTCTGTCCTGTAGATCCGATTGTGGTTACACACCACACAAAACATACATCTACATCTACGTATACAATACAATATACAATCATAAATACACTTACCCATAAATAAAACAGAACGTTGGACGACAGACGACAACGTCGTGGTGCTATTGAATCTAAAACAAGTTCTTCTCCTCATTCTTCCTCCTCGTTGTCGGATGATGATGATTCCAATACAGGCCACTCATCTGTACTGTCACACATGTAGTCCGTAATGAACTCATGCATTAAATCCGAGGGGTCAATATTTCTTCCTTCTCTTCCCCTGTTGAGAGCAGCTGACAAGCTCTGTGCGTCCATCGTTAACGTTAATGTCTCTGTGTGAATGTTACCAGTGGGCTCAGTGAATCTGAATATAAACACAGTGTGGGCGTACCTCTCAACGCGCAGACTATTCACTTGCAAAAATGACCATCCCCCACAGGCTCTGTGCAGAGGACAAACTTCTGTCTCAAAACAGCCTTTTTTAAACACAGAATTCTTACAATTAGAGTTATTATATCTGTTCGCTATTAAATATGTTCTTCAACACGGAAAATAACAAAACCAAAAAAATTTAAAACTTGTTTTCCTTTTTTTGAAGAACCCAAGACGCCGACTTGTAGGCACGGTCGCTGGTCTCGGTCACAATTGTGTTGTTGTTCCGCTGTGCCACACAGTCATGTGTGTACAGCGAGTAGAGGAGGGGGCTCAGAACACAGCCCTGGGGGGCCCCTGTGTTGAGAGTAATGGATGAGGAGATGCAGTTGCCTGCTCTCACCACATGGGGTCTTCCTGTCAGGAAGTCCAAGACCACTGTATATGGACCTGAAAACGTTGCTTGGAAGGGTGACGTCACCACCGGACAAAGAGCCAACACTTTATCACCAGTACTAAATTCATTCAACTCAGCCCGGCAATCATACCTTTTGTTTAAAAAAACAACCGCCGGAAATGGCTTACGACGCGTTTCAAGGTCATGCGAATTCCGCCAATCCACGGGTACAACGTTATTGAGATCATATTTCATTTTTTCGCCATGGTATTCATAATTCCCTCACCGGGCGAGCCTGGTCTGATACAGTGGGAC
This sequence comes from Notolepis coatsorum, assembly GCF_963971535.1. NCBI lineage: Eukaryota > Metazoa > Chordata > Actinopteri > Aulopiformes > Paralepididae > Notolepis > Notolepis coatsorum. Next base: position 110,306,266 of record NC_140169.1, on the reverse strand, counting down.
TCGGCACTACAGTGGGACTCGGCACAACCGTGCAACGCTTCAATACCGCCGCCTGGTGGATGATCGGGCGAGTTACAACCGGAAATGGATCTCTGGTGATCTCCGTGCATCTGGGAAATGCGTCCGGCAGGCACATATTGTTGCGGGACTCTAGACACACATCTGTGTATATGGATCGCTGCCATAACTCAATAATCGATATGATTTGGGCGTTTATTTCGCCATACAAACCGGAAATGGATCTAGTAGATCGACAGTAACGTTACTTCCAGCGTGATTGTTTATTATTATTAATGCAAACTGCTCTGATCAATATATCACCCATACTACATAAAGCATTTACTGACGATCACGGAATTATAAACGACCCCCCCCTCCCCCGTTCATCCGCGCATGATGAGTCATAACGTTTAGGATCATGTACAGTTGAAATTTTTAATATAGCGTGTATCGGCAACAAACGGCAGTTGATAATCTATATGCGTTTATGCCTATAACTCACGTTCTAGGAATTACTGCAGAAAACGATAAAAACATATTTATATTCTAGACGGTATTGTCGTATGAATCTATGAATGAAAAAGTATAACGTTCCTACATCCTGAACGATAGATAATCGATATATAATGTCAATTTAGCAATACAATAGAACACTTTCTCTGCCAAGGACGCCTAAACTCGCCATTCCCCGCCATGCTCATTCTGCCAATGACGCCGTAACACGTCATTGAGATCAATACGGAAACTGGTGCTCATTCCAATTCGGTCCGATCACTCGCTAATAGTCCCGGGACTCGAGCTAGACACAATGGATAGCAATCCGTTACCAATAACTAGATAAACAACATGATTTGGACGTATATACTATTATACAACCTGGAGATGGATCGCATATTTCAACATCCCATAATAGGAATATTTTTGCTCCACGCTCATCGCCCAACGCTACGAGGAAGCTACGGTGAGTTTAAGCGTTTTCTTTTATCGTGTTCGATACAAACTGCTCTAATGATCATATCACCCACACTAGATGAATCATCTAACGTTGGCCACGGAATTATAAACGACCCCCCCCCCCCCATCCGGTCAACATCAGATGATAAGTAGTCACTTCTAGAAGCACGTCCATTTGAATTTTTTTATCTCGCGCCCATCGCTATCAAACTGTATACAATCATCAATATAATGCATTTAGGGCTATAAATCACGTTCTGCAGAAAGCTGCAGAAAACGATAAAAACATATTTATACTTTAGACCGTATTTTAGTATGAATATGTGAATGAAAAAGTATAACGTTGCTACACCCTGAACAATAGATACTTGATGTTGAATGGGCCATAGTAATGTCAATTTAGCAATACAATTTAAAAAGTTATAGCCCTGCAAAGAAGGGGAACTTCTCCATAGACAAATAGAGCTGGCAGAGGATGGTATAATGATGTACATAAGCCTGGCAAAGAAAGTGTTAAAAAGTTATAGCCCTGCAAAGAAGGTGAACATCTCCATAGGCTTAGAGTGGTGGCAGAGAGTGGTATGAGAGGGGCAAACTGCGTGGCAGTTAATGTGTTAACACTAGAACAGCCATGGAGAAAATGTCACTGATTGCCGCCGGAAGGGGTCAGATGACCCCACAGCTTATATGAGAAATATGAGAAAAATAAACAGTGTAAACTATATAATTACCTCTTAACACTTTGATCGCCATGGGTTAAATTCATAATTTACCATCCCTCGCCATCTCTATTTGTCTATGGAGAAGTTCCCCTTCTTTGCAGGGCTATAACTTTTTAAATTCTATTGCTAAATTGCCATTATTATGGCCCATTCAATGTCCTATATGTATTGTTCAGGGTGTAGCAACGTTAAACTTTTTCATTCACATATTCATACTAAAATATGGTCTAAAGTATAAGTATGTTTTTATCGTTTTCTGCAGCTTTCTTCAGAACGTGATTTATAGCCCTAAATGCATTATATTGATGATCAAATAGTTTGGTAGGAATCTGTGCGAGATAAAAAATGTCAACTGGATGTGCTTCTAGGAGTTACTACATATCATCTGATGATGACCGGATGGGCGGGGGATCGTTTATAATTCCGTGGGCAGCGTTAGATGATTCATCCAGAGTGGGTCATATGTTCATCATAGCAGTTTATATGGAACACGTTAGAATATAACGCTGAATCTTACCGTGGCTTCCTCGCGCCGCTGGCAGATGAGCGTGGAACAGAATTTTTTCTATTATGGGATGGAGAAATGCCCGATCCATTTCCAGGTTGTATAATAGTATATACGTCCAAATCATGTTGTTTTTTCGAGTTATTTGCACCGATCGATGTTCACTGTGTCAAGACGGAGTCTCTCTAACGATAGCGAGTGCCCGGACCACATATGGATGAGCACTACCGGTTCAAAGGGTCATTTCCGGTTGGCAATCTGCCGATCGGCCACCAGATGGCGCTCTTGAACCGCTAGAGAGTTGAGTGGAGCATTGCAGTGTGTCTCAGGGCTCCGGAGGGGAAATATGATTTCGATCACAGATTTTTGAAATATTGACATCAAAGAACGAGTTACGGCGTCTTCGGCAGAATGAGCATGGCTAGGAATGACGTCTTAACTCGTCATCGGCGATCATAGTGTTAACACTATAAAAATATGAGGTTTACCACAGGTTTGAGTGACAATTTTTTTTTAAATAATAATAAATAAAAATATTATAATTATTATTATTTTATTTTTTTGACGGGCAAAGAGCCACATGCGGCTCACGAGCCATGGGTTGGCCACCCCTGCGCAAGATGCTCGCAAAGTGCTGTGACTTTCCACATATTCCATATTCTATGTTCTAATTACATTTTCCTGAAGTCATTTTGAAATTCCAGAAACCGTGCCAGATAAAACTGGTACTTTTAGGAAAAGTCATTGAGTGACAGAGCTGGAGCTCGACCGAGTGACGAGGATACATTTATTGAAAATGCCTAGGGGTGCTAGTGTTAAATAACTGGTAAGAAGTGAGAGATCTGAGTGAACTAGGCAGTTTGTTCCAATCAGCTGGAGCTTTATATTTAAAGGCAAGTCGACCAATAACTTTGGTGGTTCGAGGTATGATAAAGAAAGGATGATCCGTGTGTCTTAAATTATAAATTGAACTATATGGAATTAGGAACTGCTTTAGATAGGGGGATAATTAAAGTAAATACATTTGTAAACAAAAAGCAACCAATGAAAATGTCTTCTGAATGCGATTGATTAACCCCCTTTTCCCACATCCTGAAGTGCTGGCGATATGCCTCTGGGACCAACTCATAGGCCTTCAGTACCGCAGTCACACGCGGGCACACACTCAGGCCGCACGCACCCTCACTTATTGCCAAAAGGAAAGGCCACTTTAAATTAGTATTAGCAACAGTAACAGTGTATTGCACTACTATTACTACTACTGTTAACTGTCAACTGTTACCCGTCATTGCACAAATTTATTGTTACCTACTACCTGTTATTGCACAATTTTATTGCACAATTTTTTTGTATTGGATTCTATTATATGTTATATGTTGTACCAATTGCACATCGTTGCGGGCAAGACCACCCGCATTTCATTGTATATCCGTATGCCGTGACAAATAAAACTCTTGACTTGACTTGACTTGACAGTCTTAACTGACAGATAGGATAGATTATCATTGCCTAAAGCCGCATATGCCTCCTGTGTGTTTCCTGACAGCACACATTGTAATAGTAAAGTTCTGAATCTGACAATTTTCTTGCCTCCGCAATCCTCTCAAAGAGAGAAAAAAACATCCGGATCTTTCTCATTGAACTTAGGTAAGAGCCGTTAATGAACTTTTCATGTTTCAGTTCCACCTGCATACAATAGACCAGGGGTTCCCAAACTTTTTCAGCTTGAGACCTAAAAGAGACATTTGGTGTTTCCCCAGGACTCAAACTTAAAAAAAATACATCATGAATTGCCATAACATACATTTATAAACTACTGATAAAGAACACAACAAACCATGAATTTCAAATGTATATGAAATGTATTTATTTAATTATAAAAGTAGGCCTATATCACAGCAATAATCAGTGTAATGTTAAGTTGCTCACCACCTCATAACATACAATTGTACATACAATTTTGTAACACTTTTAAATTAACAAACATGTTGTGACAATATTGTCACAAGGAAAGATGAAATTACATACCTAGGTTCCATCCTAGAGGCAAATCTTTCCTGTGACAAAATGGCATCCAAGGTAATAAAAAAAGTCAACCAACAAACTAGATTCTTGTACCGGATCTCCTCTCTGGTAAACAAGAATACCCTGAAGACTCTGGCATATATGTATATGTTGTGTCTGTCCACTATGTTGTTAATTTGTCATCCCCCCCCCCCCCCTATGTAAAGCGACCTTGGGTCCTCTGAAAGGCGCTATATAAAACGAAGTTTTATTATTATTATTATTATTATTATTATTATTATTATTATTATTATTATTATTATTATTATTATTATTAATAAAATTATTATTATTATTATTATTATTATTATTATTATTATTATTATTATTATTATTATTATTATTATTATTATTATTATTATTATTATTATTATTATTATTATTATTATTATTCAAGGGTACTACGACTATGCTTGCACCTCATGGTACCAAAGCACCTCAAAGGCGCTAAAAACAAGATTACAAACATCACAAAACAAACTGGTCAGACTACTACTTGACCTTACTCCTAGAACCCACCTCACCCCTGCCCACTTTGATTAACTAGGATGGCTTAGAATAGACGACAGAGTACAGCAACTTGCAATGGGCCTGGTCTACAAGATACACTATACGACTAAGGTACCCATGTACATGTCAAAATACTTCCCAAAGGTCAGTGAATACCACGACCACAACACCAGAGAAAGCTCAACAAATCATGTTAAACCCAGATTCGGCTCAAACAAGGGACTAAACACGTTTAGCAATTATGCCACATCAATGTGGAACGCCCTACCCACAGTGTAAAGGAATGTGAATCCCTACCCACATTCAAAACTGCTCTAAAAGAGCACCTACGGGAGGCTTCAATTCGAAACTGGCCACCGTAAATGTCCAAACCCCCACACCCCCTCCTAATAGACAGTCTCCTCCCCACCATATGTATATATTCTCTCCCCACCGTATGTATATTTCTCTCCCACCCACCCACCCCCTCCTAATGTACAGTCTCCTCCCCACCGTATGTATATATTCTCTCCCCACTGTATGTATATTTCTCTCCCACCCACCCACCCTGTCCTAATGTACAGTCTCCTCCCCATCATATGTATATACTCTCTGTCAGGATCTATGGGTAACAGTACTGTATATTTGCATATCATATGTCACAAATGTAACAGTACTATATACCTGTATGTCATGTATGTCCCTATGCCATAAATGTCATGATGTCATGTATGTTGTGTATGTCATAAATGTCACTATGAATTGAAAATGGGGGACCCTGATGTAAACAAGACAAACGTCTTTCTCTGGTCTGCATCCCCTTAACACTTTGACTGCCCAGCAGGGGGCGCACATTTAGTGCTTGAATGCCCACATCCACTTCAATGTTAGCATTAATATCGCCTAATCTATGTTTTAAATTGTGTCTAATCTGCCCGTCGCATTATCAATGACCTATTTCCAGTCAACATTGTCGAAGCAGATTGTTTTTTTATCGGTTCATTTCCGTTTCATAGCATTTAGAAAACCCCTCGTTTTCACGGAAAAAAAAGAGGATTCCATGATAATCGCCCCGTACTGTAATATTCTAGAACGTTGTCATTTGTCTGCCTATTTTTATTTTTTTTACCAAATCTTTTTATTTTCACATTTTCAAACAAGAAACAACACAGCACAATAATGACAGACATCCAAGAACACAACTAACAGAACAATGACTAGACAATAAATTAGACCTATTATATATCGGATACACAACCAGTCAATACAAGTTGTCACAAAGAAAAAGGATAACAAAATAAAATCTTTACTATAAAAAGTGCTTACCGAGCCCCCTCCACCTCCAGGTCCAGCAACCGCAAGCCACAGTCCCGGAGGACCCACAGCCCGGCCCCCCCGCGAGCCAAAGCACCACGCCTCGACCCCCGAACCGTGGCCCACCCCAGCCAGAGCCCACGATCACCAGACCCAGACCAGAAGGGGGTCAGAAAATATACATAGGACCAATATTGAATGAAAAATAATAAACAAAACAAAAATAAAATACAAAAACACCATAACCATCAACATACATGAATATTCGCTCTATCTCCCCCCCCCCCCCCCCACCCCTCTCGTTCAGTACTCAATTTCCAGTCATATGTGTTCTTTTAGTTTTTCCACCACGGCCCACCAGACCGCAATATTGGCCTAATTTTTGATCAAATTTTTACTTAACATGAAAACAAGACAACACAATACAATAACCATAATAACAATACACAGAACTTCACAGGGAGATAACAGAACAATAATAATAAAAGAAATAACAATTTATAAAAACAGAGTACAACATTTTAATTTAAAGGGGTACTATCTTACAATTGGCCTTTCCCAGTATTCAGTACCGTTTCCCGGCCGTGTGGCTCTATATCAATAAGACTTATGTCTCTAATTCTCATATTGGCGCACTCTTCCAATTCCCCTCACATCCCTCACCCTCACCAACTGAGTCATCTCAAAACGTGCATAGCAGTGATGTCAGAGATTTCCAGTTGCATAACAATGTGGCAATTGTCACCAGGCCACAGTGGTTGGAGCCCAGCCTCAAACGGCTTAGGATCCTGAGGTAGAAAAACGCTGCCCCTGAGTACCCGACCAGAAATACAAAACAATTAACCTTTTCGAAAAACAAAAACCTACAGGAACCGTGCAAAAGTGCCCAAACAGTGAAGAAATAGCAAAATAGCAAAATAGCTCCCCCCCAATAAAATCCCCCAGTTAAAGTTAAGAAGGACAAGACAAAAGACAAGACAGACAAGTCATTTCCTCCTCCCCCTCCCACGAGACCGCCGGACTCCCCCGAACAAGCACCTCAACCCCGCTCAGCCGCACACGGCGGTCCTGACCTTCTCAGCTGTTGCAAACCACAGGTCAATACCGGCCTGCCCCACCCCAATCACCCGCGCCGTGGATATCTCAAGATAAATCACATCCAACAGTGTTAGGGACCAGTTAATCACTGTGAGCTTCTCAGGCTCCTTCCATCTCAATGCTATTAGCTTCTTCGCAGCTGTGACGCCCGCTAGGACAACCCTTTTTAGTTGCACGGACGCGGGCAGTGTCGTTATATCGTTCAGGAGTAACGTAACAGCTGTGAATGGGATAGTTAAGCCACACAAATCTGAAAGTTTGTCCGTTATTGACCTCCAGAAGCGGGCCACTGGTGGGCAATCCCAATACATATGCATATAAGTGCCAGCGGCCCTTTGAGAGCACAAAGTGCACCGAGAGTCGGTTACCAGTCCCATAGCAAATAGCTTCCTAGGTGTAAGATAGGTCCTATGAATATAATTAAAATTAATTTGCTGGTGATTGGGGTTGCGGGAAGACAATGCCACATTTGCCCAAACATCATCCCAGTCAAACTCGGGGTCCAACTCCGGGATATCCACACGCCAGATTGTATCCAATGACAAATTTTTATACGTGGATTGAATTAAGAGCGTATAAAAGTCTGAGACAAACCCTCTGGAGGTCGTCCTGTCCACTATGAGCCTGAGGAAGGGGTGTGGTTGCAAAGCTTGAGACCACGGCACGCCATGCGCCCTCAGCGCTGACCTTAGTTGAAGGTAAAGAAAGAAGGACTCGCCGGGAAGATCATAAAATTCTCTTAAGTCCTGAAACGCCCGAAGGCCGTTCTTATCATAAATATCCTCCAGAGTATGAACTCCCCTCCTTTGCCATTGAGGAATACTAACCGGCTTGTGCCCAACAAGCAGTTGCTGATTATTAAAAATTGGAGAGTCCAGGTGCCATGGGCATTTAACCCCACACGACTTCTGTACATTACACCACGTTTGGATCACGTGAGTTATGATCGGTCCATATCTCAGTCGGCATTTCGAAATAGGGACAGTGGAGTACACTACATCCTGCAATCTTAGCTGTGAAACCGCCGCCGCTTCTAAGGAGCGCCAAGATACAGCCTCTACAGGGTCTAGCCAGCACATCAGAGGTCTCAGTGAAAAGGACCAGAAATAAAGCTTAAAATCAGGGATTGCGAGGCCCCCATCTTGTTTCCTACGTTGAGTAGTAGCTCTTTTGATTCTCGGGCGTTTGTTATTCCAGATAAACTTAGATACCATCGATTGTACCTTGCGCCAGTGGTCTATTGGAGGGGGCAGGGGGAGCATTGAGCTAACAAAATTTATCCTAGGCAGGACGTTCATTTTGATTATGGAAGCCCGGGCTTGTAAGGAGTTAGGAAGGGACGACCACCTGTCTAGATCCTGGCGTATTTTCTCATAAGTAACCGTGAAGTTGTACTTAGTAGTTTGACTCAGCGTGGGGAATATCTCTATGCCCAAGTATTTAAAATGTTCCACTATGGGGATATCAGCTGGTAGTCGCACCGCCTTGGCCAGCTCATTAAGAGGTAGGCAGGCTGATTTGTTCCAGTTAATCTTAAAGCCTGACAATTTACCAAAGTCGTCGATTATTCCCAGTAATTTTGTGGCCTACCGGGAGGGGTCGTCCATAAAAATCAGTAGGTCATCCGCATAGAGAGCAATTTTGTGTGGAGTATTATTTACCATTATGGGGACGATGTCCTCCGATTGCCTAATAAATTGGGCCAATGGTTCGAGGGAAAGCGCGAATAGTCCTGGGCTCAGAGGACCACCCTGTCTAGAAGATCTGGAGACTGGAAAAAGTGTGGAACAGTTTTTGCCTGTCAGTATCATTGCCGACGGCGAGGCATACAGGACTTTAATCATATGAATAAAACTCTTTCCAATACCCATAACCTCAAGTACCTTCCACAGGTATGACCACTCTAGTCTGTCAAACGCCTTCATGGCATCGAAAGACAGAACTGTGGACGGAGCTGTATTGTCTTTACTGTTATCAACTACATGCAACAGCCTCCTAAGATTATCTGCAGCCAGGCGCCCCGGGATAAAACCAGTCTGATCGCAGTGTACCAATACCGTCATAAATCTCTGCAGGCGGCGGGCCAGCACCTTGGCAAACACTTTTAGATCGGCCCCGAGAAGACTCAAGGGCCTATAGCTACCACAATCATTGGGATCTTTATCCTTTTTGAGAAGTAAAGAAATCAACGCCATGTTGACATCTCTTGAGAACTCCCCTTGTTCGATAGCGTAATTGATCATATCGAGCATCAATGGACCCAGTTGGTCCCAGAAAGCTAAATATACCTCGGGTGGAATACCATCCCAGCCTGGTGCCTTACCCATCTGCATTTCAGCAATCATCTCCCTTAGTTCCATAAGAGTGATCGGTTTCCCCAGTTCCTTAGCCTCTTCCTCAGAAATGTGGGGTATCTCAAGCCCGTCAATGAACGATTCAAATTTAGAGTTATCGAAATTAACCTCTGAGCTATATAACTGTGAGTAAAACTCTTTAAAAGTGTCGTTGATCTTTTTCGAATCAGTAGTGACTGTTCCCTGTCGCGTCTTGATCGAAGGGATATCCGAGAAATGATCATTCGAGCGTATTTTCATTGCCAATAGATGGCTAGGCCTGGAACCGTGAAAGTAGTAATTTTGCCTTGTCCTATGTATCAAGAACTCAGACTGTTGTTTAAGTATGGAGTTTATTTCTTTCTTGACTATCTTACGTTGTGTGTTTAGTCGTTCGCTATAGTTAGTTTGCAAAGATGCGTGTAGGTCCGCATATAATGTTTCCAGTCCTTCTAGCTTTTTTGACCGGGATTTACGCAAATTGGAGGCGAAAAGTGTGACATGACCCCTGATAAATCCTTTCAATGCGTTCCACAGGACCCTAGGGTCTTCGACCGTGCCAACGTTGATCTGCAAGAATTCAGCTAGTTTACTCCTGAACTCAGAACAGAAATCATCGTTCTTTAATAAGGTTGAGTTAAAACGCCACCTGGGAGCTCTCGTGGAGAGCCTGCCAAAGGTTGCCTTAAGGAAAATCCCCTTGTGGTCCGAGAGAGCCAGGGGAACCAATGAGACGTCGAAACTATCAAACATATTAGGGGACGCGAATGCATAGTCTATTCGAGAGAAGGTTTTGTGTCTGGCTGACAGGTGAGAGTAATCCTTGAGGGTGGGATTGGATATGCGCCATAGGTCTGCGAGCCCCGTGTCCTGGGCCCACATCCTGAGGGCCTTAGAGGACCGTTTTTGGTCGCTTGTTTCAGAGGACCCGGACCTATCCATCTCCGCATCCCAGCACGCATTAAAATCGCCACCCACAATGAGAGCGTATTCAGTAAGTTCCAACATATTCTTCGTGATTGTATTATAGAACGCTGAATCAAATGTGTTAGGGGCATACAATGCTATTATTGCCATCTTCCTATGAGAGAACTCAACCTTTGCTATAGTAATCCTTCCCTCCGTGTCCGACCACACATCCAGGACTTTGATATCAAGGTTACGTCTTGTAACTATGACGACTCCTTTTGTCTTATCATCGGCTGAGGATGAGGAGATAACGTGATATTGTTGATTTGCTAGCCTTGACACATCACCCACCAATAAATGCGTCTCACTAAGGAGAGCAATGTCAATATTCCTTCTCTTCAATAACCAAAGGACACTGGCACGCTTGTGTGGGGCGTTAAGACCCCCTGCGTTCCAAATTAAAATATTCAATTTAGCCATGGTCGAATTTGTCTAAATGCGTGGAGAACATACCAGTGCAGGCAGCCAGGCTGAGGACAGAGGCGCTGATCCAGGCGGGCCCAGACGGTCGATCCCAAGAGTTCAGAGGAGGAATAATTACACACATATAGGACAACAGTACAGAAAACACAGAAAAATACCACCCCATTAAGTAGGTTGCTCCAACTCCGATTGAGCATACCTTCTAACAAAAACACTAAGTACCCAACTCGCTCCGTATAAGAGCTGTGCACGAAATAGAACAATTAAGGCATAATAACAAATACAACAGTCTTCTAGACTTTTAATTCCTGGTATAACCTCTCAACAGTAGTCATATGTTTGCATTCAGGCTGTGCTTGTTAGGTCTCAAAAAATTAAATAATATAGAGATAATAAATGCACATATACATATATATATATACACACACACCCACACACTCACCCACGCTGGAAATGTAGTACCAAAATAGGGTAGCTCCACACAACGTATGTATCCACCGACAACTATATCCTGAGTGGTAGAACAGGATAAATGAAATAGTGAATGAGCACTTACACATACATACTCCCACCTATACAACCATACATACATATACACACACATACCTATAAGAGTATTAATATGGCAAGTGAAATTATATTGGCCCCTTCAGCCCATATTGACTAAACAATGTGTGCCCTCTCCCTCCTATTAAAATAATTTTAATCATAAAGAAAAAAATAATTGCACGCATATATGCGCAACCACCACCCCCTATAATGCATATATATGAATGTGTGCGTGCACCCGTAAACACACACACACATACACACACATACACCGCAGCAGTGTAGTAAAGAAAAAGGTAGATTCACACAATGCATGCATCCCCCAACATTTATCTATGTAAGGCAAGGTTAAATGGAATATTGAGCACACACACACATCCCCACACAACCAAGCACTCATATATATATATATATATATATATATATATATATATATATATATATATATATATATATATATATATATATATATATATATATATATATATATATATATATATATATATATATATATATACACACACACACATATGTAAGAGGGTATTAATATGTTAGGTGAAATTATATTTGGACATTCAGCGCCCTCTACCTCCTTTTAGCCTCCATCACCACTGAATAGTCGGGATGCCAAGAGCATTGGTCGCACAGATACGCCGTCATCAGTCTGACGTCATCAGTCTGTCCCAGAGATATCATAATTATACACACAGTTCGCTCCGGTCCCGAGTTAGCAGCTAGCAGTGGCTACTGCAAATTAATGTCTATATCAAGTCCATAGCACAATCCCAATATACACAAACACATTCATTGTAACAACCTCTGTTAACTGTTGTCACAATAATAACGTTTAGCTTGACTGGCTTCAGTGGCAGTGGGGATAGCTGCGAAATTGCTATAGCTGGCTAACGAGGCTAGCCGATACCTTCACCTTGTTGGTTCGAGTCCCTCGTTTTCAGATGTCTGGTTATATAATCCTCCGCCTCGGATGGGTCGTCGAAAGATTTCTGCTCCCCTTTAGGAGATGTGATTTTCAACATCGCTGGGAACAACAGACCAAACCTGATATTCGGGCAGTTGTGTAGCATCTCTCTAGCCACCTTGAAGGCCGCCCGTTGCTTTCTTATTGCCATCGTGTAATCTGGGAAGATGTAGATCTGCTTCTTGTTGTGATGGATGGGTCGTTGAGTCGATGCCTTCCTCAGGATGTCCACCTTCTCCTGGAAGTAGTGGAACTTGATCACAATCTGTCGCGGGGGATCCCCATCCTTTGGCTTGGGTTGCAGACTCCTGTGTGCCCGGTCAATCGTCGGAGTGTAGTCTAGGTTGAGTGAATCCTGGAGCAGCTTCGCCACCGTTTCTTCCATACGTGCACCTCCAAAACGCTCATCTACTCCAATTATCCGACAATTGTCTCTGCGTTGTCTGGACTCAAGATCATTTGCTTTGGCCGTTAGTTGTTTGATATCAGATTTCATCGATTTCACCTCCGTTTCTAGCTCGACGACTCTATCGGAGTAGTGATTAGCTCCCTCTTCCAACGCTTGTACGGCTGTGGCCTGTAGCTTGATATCTTGGTTAGCCTGATCTATAGCCTCATGTTGCTCCGAACGCACGGTAGCTATTTCTCTTCGTAGCTCGTCGGAGAGGTCTCCCAGCTTAGCGTACAGTTCCGTGGTTATTATAGCCACCGTGCTTTCTATCTTTGACATCACCCGTTGTTCCGAGTCTTTGATGGCTTGCATGATGGAGGTGAAATGCATATCTGGCGCAGCCATTTTGGGTGTTCCGGTTCCAACAGTGCCCGAGGCTTTCGGGGTTGATTTAGGCCTGCTCTTGCCAGCCTGCTCTTGCTTGCTAGCCATCTGAGGGTCGATTGTCGTTCAAGTGCAACAGAATATTTGCGAAAATACTGTTTTTCTTATGTTGTTGAGTGGTTATACTCCATTTGAACAAGTTATAGTATTAGTCTAAAGGCTGAAATTTAACGAAATAATTGTTTTTGTGCAGAGCTCAAAACGGACGCGTGTTACATGTTGCTGCTCACCACGCCCCCCATCTATATATCATTTGTCGGCCTATTTATGAATAGTTTTCAAATAAACGCTAGATTATCGATAGTATATGTGTACATGTGCACGCTTGTGCCGCGCGCTGAAAATCGATTCTCTCAGTTCCTGATCGCTCTTAGAGTCAAACAGCCATATCACAAAAAAAAGAAAAAGCTTATCTCCGTGAAAACGGGTCTGATTATCCTAATACTGGTAAAATAGATTCCTTACCTGAGATCAGATGGTATCCAAATGGATTATTCCAATTCCTGATCGCCATTCTGGAAATCGAAATCTAATCTAATGAAATCTAATGAGAGGTATGTGGCTGGTTGAAGTGCGTTGTCTTCGTTTTGTTCTCTCCGCCATGATAATAATAATAATAATAATAATAATAATAATAATAATAATAATAATAATAATAATAATAATAATAATAATAATAATAATAATAATAATGAGCGCAGAGCTCGGTCTGTGTCCTCAGCGCTTCAAGCGCTTCAAGCGCTGAGGACACAGACCGAGCTCTGCACTCATTATTATTATTATTATTATTATCATGGCGGAGAGAACAAAACGAAAGTCTGGGTACACTTTACGAAAGTCGATGCCGACAACGCACGTTGCCACAAGTGCAATAAAACATTTGCAAGTATGGGTGGCAATACAAGCAATTTCTCAAAACATCTGTTGTCAAAACATAACATTAGTCTCCAGAAATGCGCTGTTTTCGACTGCTTTGCTCGCAGTGTTCCATCTCCATGCACGTCCACTGCAGGTAAGCCAAGATAATACGGAGTTAGCTAGGCTAATAACGAATTATTACGAATAGGCTAATAAATCAAATATAATTGTTTAGCTACAAATATATTTGAACGTAAAGTTGCCCAAATAGTGCTAGGAATAGCAATGCATGTCCCCTTTAACCTTAAGCCTAGTACCCCAACACTGCAGTCGGGGGCCCAGCTGGACTTAGCTCTACCGGATTCCTACTATCCGGTGCCAGTAGAATCGCACCCTCACTAAGTAGGGATAATCTTAGAACACTTAGAACATAGAATGTACAGTATAAAAGATTCACCAGCAACATGAGCCAAGACATTGCTAAAAGTGATCAACAAAACAAATCTAATATACATGGTGTGGGAGATAAAACTCCCTTCCCCCACCTCTTTGATCTCCCTCACCCATCCTCCCTTCCTACCCTCATCCCTCATTCTTAACCCCAACAAACCCTCCCTCATCTTTCCCCAAAATGTTTTTGTAGGTATACAGATGTTGAAGATCCAGTGGGGGTTCTCTCTCCCCCAGTGTCCTACTGTAGCTAGTCTCTTCGTTGAGAGTCATCCAGCCATACTATTTTTGTATTGATACTTTGACTAAGTTAATAAACTGTATTAACCAGGTCTCTTTTGACTGAGTAAGTTATTCAGCTCTGGCTACTTTCCACTACAATGGCCTTTTGGTTCCAAATGTGTAAAAAATAAAATACACAATCACAGTAAAAAGAAAACATCTTATGTCGTCTCTCGCTATGCACCTTGAATAGAAGCGCTTGGCACGCCTTATCCACCCCTGGCAGTCTTCAGCTAAGATATCTCTGCAGCCGGCATACATTGCATTCAGGCGGGACATTTGGGTCATGTGGCCATTTGATGATCATACACTTTCCACCTCCAGGCAGAAAAAAGTCTTCAATGGGGTTGAGGAAAGGCGAGGAGGGGGAGAGAAAAAGGGAAACTATTCTTGGATGGGCCACAAACCAGTTTATGATTGCATGTGATGTGAATGGTGGAATGCTATCTCCCATCTGATCCCTTTTTGCTTCTGGCACCAAGCATTGGTGGAGGTAATCTCAAAACAAAAGAAGGCACTCAGTGTTGTAGGGACCAATTGGTAATTTCTGTAGGACCAAACCAGCACTCTCTGACCTGACCTAGCACAACGGTGGCCCTTTTTCCAATAACTTTCCTTCCCCGTCAACATGGTTTTTGCCAGGTTAAATCATGCCTCGTAAGTGAAATAAGTGATTTCATGTCGAGTCTGATTAGCCTCCAAATCCATGACTCTGAAAGAAATCAAATACAATATGGTGTAAATGCTTTTCAGTAGGGATGTTCGATATTGGCTTTGTTACTGATATGTGATGTTGATAATGTCCAACTCTTAATTTCCAATACCGATATCAACCGATACCGATATATGCAGGGTTTCCCCCCCCCAAAAACACAACATTATGCATACCATTGCTTGCCTGGGTAAATAAAGGTTAAATAAATGTAAAAAATTAAAATAAAAATAATATATTTTTTTTAAACCGATACCGATAATTTTCGATATTACATTTTAATGCCAATATCGGCTGATAATATCGGTAGGCCGATAATATCGGACATCCCTACTTTTCAGTAATTATCACTCAGCTCTCAGATGTATTACTGGTGACAGATACAGTATGATACTGGTGACACCATTGCGTCCTTTATGACAGGGTGGGTTGGCCTGCTCTTGCAACAAAGGCGCAACAAACACTGGTATTTGTACATTTTTAAAGCCCTTATTGGTAAGCAACATTTTTATCTCTTTACTGTTAGGATGGAATATTGGAACATATTTTGGGAAATTAGATTTTTCCTTTGATGCTTCTAACTCTGGGAATGTTGGAGGTTCTTCCTTCATTTGCAGAGTTTAAGTATAATGATTTATGACCATTGTGTATCTACCGGTAACTGTTTTTATAATAATAATAATAATAATAATAATAATAATAATAATAATAATAATAATAATAATAATAATAATAATAATAATAATAATAATAAAAATAATACACTTTACTTCAATAGCACCTTTTATACAAGAATTCCAGCCCAAAGTGCTTCATAGCAGAAAAATAGAAATACATAAAATAGACAGCATAAAGGAATAAGAAAAAGGGTAAAAGGAATGCATGTAATAACAATACAAGTTGTAACTGCAGCTATGGTTAACAGTTGCTTAATATAGTTATTTACGTTTACAATTTATATGCTTATTTTTGTATATTAGTAATAATACACTCAATTGCATTTCACTGTATTTCTTATTTGTTTATATAAGATATATATTAGTGGCGCACTATTTTTTCAATTTGTTTGCGCAATTACTTCATCTCACGAGACTTGACACACCTGGTATCCGGTGACGTGTTTCCGCCCTCGCTCTCTTGAGTTGCAACAATGAACTTGGATGGATTATTGACTTACCTGTCGATCCTAATAAGCAAAGGACAATCCATCAAGACAACTTAACAAGACAATCTTCCAAGAAACAGATCGGAGACATACTACCATAACGCATCGATGTTCTCATATACTGGCACGCAGCCAATAAGGTATTGATTGTTTTAGATGATGATTGTGGTACATGTTACAGTGATGTTCCGACCATGGTTTAATGGACTTGTAATATTAATGGTATCTTTTGTATGCATTTGTATGTCATGCAGATTTTACGGTTTGGATGAGGTTTGGATGGAGAATCTTCATTAAAATCAGTTCAAGAAATCGACTTGTGTTTTGCGTCGTGCCCGGAGGATGTCACAGTAAATCTTAACTGTCTACGCTAAGTCAAGTAAAAGCAAGATGGCGCCGCTGGTCTCCGTCTCACTCGCCATGAAGCAGTGCGTGGGATGGACCACGGTGTAAACCACAAGATGGCGCCGGTGTTCAAGACAACGCTCATCAAACAACAGCATCTGGAAGAGGGCACCTGCGTAAAGTTCTAAACTCACGTTCTTCACTATTATATTTGCAAAAGCCATAAGGTTGGACACTTGTAAGAAGTAGTGTTCTAACAAAGGGTAATTTTGTAAACGTATTAGAAGGGTGATCACAACCACAAGGTGTCGCCTTTATCCATGTGTTTAATTTGTAATGTTTTTTGAAGCACCGTACTTTCTGTAGTTTAGATCCCCATTCATGCATGTATTGAAATAACTCAACTCTCTCTAACTCAAAGAAGACCTCTGTACGATCAAATAGGATCACAGTAAGATGTCAAGAAGCTGCTGCCGATGTCGCTGCAGGCCAAGCTGTTCTCAAGCTAACAAAAGAGCAACACGAAGAACAACGAGAAATACAGCGGCTGGAAGAGGAAGCTGAAAAACAGATAGCCGAACAAGAAGCAGCAGCTGATAAGCGTCGCTTGGAGAGAGAAACAGATGAGTTGAAAAGAAAAATGGAGAGAGAAACAGATGAGTTGAAAAGAAGAATACGGCGGCTGGAAGATGGAGCTAAAGAACAGATAGCCGAACAAGAAGCAGCAGCTGTCAAGGATCGCTTGGAGAGAAAGAAAGATGATTTGAAAAGAAGAATGCAGCAAGAGGAAGAGGACGCTAAAATCAAAGCTCAAATGATATCGCAGCATACAGCCCTCCAAAGAACCCTGGATGAAAGGAAAAGAAGGGTACAGCAACTGGAGGAAATTAAAAGTCTAAATGCAGCCCAAGCGAGAAAGCAAGTGTACGACCAAGTGGCGAAAAAAGAAGAAGAGAAGCTAAACATCAAAGTGGATAGTGAGAGGAGAACAGTCAACCAAATGCCTGCTCCTACAAGACCTCCTTCCCCGTATGTGCTCTCTGCACCAAGAACTGTTAGTCCCCCTCTTGGGTGAAAGTACTTCAGAGCTCGTCAGGGTCCTGGCAGATGCAGGGAGTTCAAACAGAATCCCCATTAGTCATCATATAGAGGTAAAACAAGTGACACCGGATGTTGAGTCTTCAATCAACCTTCACATCCGGCGATATCCGGCGATACTTCCACAGAAAGGCCACATCTCATCCCTACTCATCAAACACCACCACGAAAAGATCCAACACCAAGGGCGTGGAATGACCACAAACGCACTCAGAGCTAATGGATGGTGGATTATGGGATGCAGGAGCACTGTCTCGTCGCACCTCTACAGATGTGTCAAGTGCCGAATGTATAGACGACCCCACGAAGAACAGAGAATGGGCGACCTACCTCAAGATCGGATGGAAGCAACTCCACCTTTCACCTACACCGGGATAGATTGCTTCGGCCCAATCTGCGTAAAAGAAGGAAGAAAAGATCTAAAAAGATATGGACTTATACTCACCTGTCTATGCTCAAGATCCGTTCACATAGAAGTGATTGACGATATGACTACAGATTCATTCATCAATGCACTCAGATCATTCATTGCGATCAGAGGAAACGTTCGCCAACTCAGATGCGATCAAGGAACCAATTTTGTTGGTGCAAGAAGAGAATTGACAGAACTCATGAAGGGAATGAATGAAGAAAGACTGAAGGCTCTGGGATGTGAGTTTCTCATGAATCCTCCAGCGGCAAGCCACATGGGCGGTGTATGGGAGAGGCAAATAAGAACGATAAGAAGCATATTGACTACCATACTGGACCAGTCCTCACAAAGGCTTGACAGCACCTCTCTCCGGACGTACCTGTACGAGGTCATGTCCATAATCAATAGCAGGCCACTCTCTGCTGAGTTTCTGAACGACCCATCCGGACCTGACCCTTTAACCCAGAATCACATTCTAACGATGAAATCTACAATCATTCTGCCCCCACCTGGACAATTCATCAAACAAGATTTGTACCTACAAAAGAGGTGGCGCCGACTTCAGTATTTGGCCAACAAGTTTTGGACAAGATGGAGGAAGGAATATCTTCTCAACCTACAACAGAGACAGAAGTGGTGTAAAACCAGAAGGAACTCTAAAGTCAACGACATCGTCCTTCTCCAAGATGAATTGACACCACGCAACGAATGGCGACTAGCAAGAGTCACTGAAGTCTACCCAGGACAAGATGGTAGTCATAAAGTTGAAGCTGCTAGTAAGCCACACCACATACGATAGCAAAGGGAAAGCCACAACCAGTACAGTGTATTTAGACTTTAGAGAGACCAATACACAAGATCATTACATTGATAGAAGCAGATTATACCACTAGTGAGTTATTCAACATTATACAACGGCATGCAAATTTCTCTATTCTGATTGGCTGAAACAGTCAAGTTACACGTGGTTATTTCTTATAACCAACGCTCGTGGTCCCAGAACCCGCCCATAACCGAATTACAATCACTCCGCCGTTCGTGGGTTTAGAAATGAAAGCAAGATGGCGGACAATAATCTTTACAAATGGATATGTTGATAGCGTCATAACGACTAAATAAAAACCGATTATGTCACGGCGAATGTCTTAGTTGCTTACTCTCTGAAGTCGACGGGGCTTTTTGAACCCGTCGGAGGAGAACAAAGGGATTTAGAATGTCTCATAAATGCTCTGGAAGTCGCGCTTTTCAGAAATCTGTAAAAATTGAAAAATGACAATTTCGAGTGCTTTGACATGTAATCTATATGCCTCCTTACTTGCTAAACGTAATACGACTTGTAAATACGTTTAATTCTTGCTAGATGGATGATTGTAATTATCTCCGTTTGCGAGGAGAACTACACCGCGTCACGAAACGCACATACATGCACGCACGCACGCACACACACAAGAGCGGCGTGTGCGCTGTGAATAGGTGTTACACCCCGCAGAGGTGAGAGGTATCAGAGACTCGCTACCCCCCATCCAAATTCTATACAACAGATCGGCATCGGCTTTTCATAATATGTATGAATTATCTCTTGCAATAATATCCACAGGACTCAACTTTTGCAGTCGTTGTGTATGTGTGTGCACTGAGCTGCTTCGCAGAATAATGTGGTGTGTGTGTATGTGTGTGTGTGCGCTGAGACGCAGCGTGGACCAGCTCTGTAACAACTCATGTCGAGTCTGCTTCTATGTGCGACAGAAACTCTGCAGCAGCGGTTCCAATAGTCTTAGGCTGGAGATACACCTAGGCTGTTTTCGTTTCGTTTTTCAGGTGAGTTTCGCTTTCCAGAGCGCAACACACGTGGCAGCCGAGTTAGACATTCGTTTTGCACCTTGATCGCTTTCGTTTTGTCAGAACGAGGCTTGGTCAGACCACAACGGATCTCGTCTCGAATTCAGCACTGAGCATGCGCGGGGAGGTAGTTACTCTCCCTCGTCCCCGCTGTCGTCCACACTCAGCTGTGAGAGAATTGTTGATTCTAGAATGTTTGATTATGACATCATACTGAGCTGGACCTAACATTATTTCACGAGCCCAGCTGTCGCGCGAGTGTACATTGTAACGTTAACACAGCCCAGCTGTCAACTGTACTTTGTAATGTTATGTTATTTCGCGCATTCATAACATTATTCCGCGGGACTGTACATTGTAACATTAACACAGCCCAGCTGTCAACTGTACTTTGTAACGTTATGTTATTTCGGGCATTCATAACATTATTTCGCGCGACTGTACATTGTAACGTTAACACAGCCCAGCTGTCAACTGTACTTTGTAATGCTATGTTATTTCGGGCATTCATAACGTTATTTCATGCGACTGTACATTGTAATGTTAACACAGCCCAGCTGTCAACTGTAGGCTACTTTGTAACTTTCGGGCGTTTTATTCATAACAAACATTGACGCGATTCCGCCAACACATATGTAATATTAATAGGTTTTGCTCACAGAGAGATAGATAAATAAATAAACATAATCACGGTTATCTACCAACAACTGCATGTACTATAGAAATTTATGTTTCAGTGCAGAAAAAGGTACTGTACAAAATAACCACTAAAACACTGCTAGAATACACAAGCAGTTAGGGTGCGCTGTGTTAATGTTACAATGTACAGTCGCGCGAAATAACATTATGAATAAAACGCCCGAAATAACATAACGTTACAATGTACAGTTGACAGCTGGGCTGTGTTAACGTTACAATGTACAGTTTCTGACAGCTGGGGTCGCGAAATAACATTATGGCATTATGCTCTGTGCTGCTCGAGGCAGGAGAGATGAGGCGGGGCATGGGGGCTGCTGCTCGAGACAGACAGACAGACAGCCCAGACTGGAGAGATACACGGTGCTGCGCGCGGGCTGCTACTCGGCCGCTGCTCGGTGCTTCTCCCCGGGCTCGAGACAGACAGCCAGACAGGAGGGATATACATGGTGCTGTGCGCGGGCTGTAGGTTACACTGCAGTCTGACAGTCTACTGCGCATGGGCGTTGAGCAACAACGGCTCCGCGCAGATTACACGACTGTTGTCGGCGAGTTTTGGCGCTACTCCAAAACGGAAAACACAATTTAGTGTTTTCAGTAGGGCACAACGTATCCGGCAAAAACTGCATTTCTATGTAACAGGGACAGCAAACGTATTCAAAAACGTATAAAAACTAGCACAAAAACACTGTGTGTAACAAGGGCCTAACATGCTTTTCATCCTCGCCAGTCTTGTATACCCACGTCGCGCTAAACATTAACTACTGTATGGCAGAGTGCGTGTGTTGTAAATTCCCCATTATTTGTTATGCTGTGTATTGTTATTTCCAGTCAGGCACTTCTTTGATGGCCCAGGGGTCCTATTATTTATAGTCTGGCATCTCTCTGGACAGCCCAGGGGTCCTAATGGGTTTAAATACAGCGGCCATCTTGCCGCCCATGTGTTCCATTGCTGTCTGCTTTCCCAGTGAGAGAGTGCGTTCATGAACTAAGTAAGTCACCAATAGCCTACAAATATAGTGCCTATGTTAATGATAGATACATGTCATATGTAGCCTGCCTTATGTGTTGAGATGCTGTGACATGCATGTGTGACTATGATTTGGTTTTCTACGTTGTGTTAATTCATGCTGCTAATTGAGCTATGCTAATGCCAATAATGCTATAGCATCTCTTCAGTTGTGTGTTCTGGATGCCATTGCATTCTGCCATTTACTTGTTATGTTTGGTCCATGCGGCCGATGCTAATATGCTAGATAGCATCTTTTCAGTTGTGTGCATTATGTTTGGTCCATGCGGCCAATGCTAATATGCTAGATAGCATCTTTTCAGTTGTGTGCATTATGTTTGGTCCATGCGGCCAATGCTAATATGCTAGATAGCATCTTTTCAGTTGTGTGCATTATGTTTGGTCCATGCGGCCAATGCTAATATGCTAGATAGCATCTTTTACTGTGTGTGTTCAGGTTATGATTAATAAGTATGTACCTCTGTTAATTATTGTGTGTTCTGCTTATCTGTTGCAGAACACCACTCACTCAATCTTTGATTGCTCCATCCAGCCCTACGACCTGGATGGAAAGCACTTTATTACTCAACAACAGAATCCTTAATAAAATACGAAAGGACTGTTCTCTGTGTCTGCGTCCGCTCTCTGACCGGGGTGTGCCGTCCTGGATGAAGTGGCTCCAGCAAACCTTGCAAACAAACATTATATCTTCAATAGCGTGTGTGTATATGAGTTATGAATTATCTCTTGCAGTTCATTCAAGCGGGCTATGTGAACTACAGTATCAGCCACTGGCTGCTGTGTGACGAGTTTGGTGGTTTGGTCACCCGCGCTGTCTAAACACGGACTGCTTTAGTTGACAGCTTGCATCGATGCGCTTTGTGAAGGAAAGATGACGTCGCCCCTCTCTTTCTCTCTCTCTCTCTCTCTCTCTTTCTCTCTTTCTCTCTCTCTCTCTTTCTCTCTTTCTCTCTTTCTCTCTTTCTCTCTTTCTCTCTTTCTCTCTCTCTCTTTCTCTCTTTCTCTCTCTCTTCTCATTCAATGGGCTTTATTGACATGGGAAACATAC
Source organism: Notolepis coatsorum (assembly GCF_963971535.1). Taxonomy (NCBI): domain Eukaryota; kingdom Metazoa; phylum Chordata; class Actinopteri; order Aulopiformes; family Paralepididae; genus Notolepis; species Notolepis coatsorum. Next base: position 110,283,097 of record NC_140169.1, on the reverse strand, counting down.
GTTTACATTGTCAAAGCCAAACAAAACAATTTGATCTTGGTGACACTTTCTGAAAATGCTCAAGACAGCACTATACACTATTTGCACAGCCATTTGAAATGTACAGTTACACATTGCTGTATTTAGTGAGGTAAATGAGTACAAGACACGTATGTTTCACAGACACACACACACACACACACACACATACACAGACAGACAGACAGACAGACACACACACAGAAACACACAAACAAACGATCAAATTAAAAGCTGGATATAAATCTGTCTGAGTTTACTAAGTCAAGGATGTCTTACTTTCACACACACGCACACGCACACACACACACACACACACACCTCATGATACTACTGTATTAGACCTAGCCTAATGATACTACTGTAAATTGTGTGATATTCTATTCCAGTTGTGTTTTTTTCATTTTTTTATAGTGATACACACAATGATTGTACAGTCTTCTTGTACAGTGGGTGACAATATTGTCACAAGGAAAGATGAAATTACATACCTAGGTTTCATCCTAGAGGCAAATCTTTCCTGTGACAAAATGGAATCCAATGTAATAAAAAAAGTCAACCAACGAACTAGATTCTTGTACCGGATCTCCTCTCTGGTAAACAAGAATACCCTGAAGGCTTATGGCGGCACACAATGTGATATTTCCCCAGCGCTGCCCCGGGACGTGCACAATTGCCCTTTGGCCAATTATATTACGACCCCGTCGTCTTACATTTATATTTACATTTAGTCATTTAGCTGACGCTTTTATCCAAAGCAACTTACAAGTTCTGTACGACAAGTCATCAGGAAGGGCACAACTCTTATCAGCTGAGTAACTAACAATGTTCATCAAAGTGTTGAGTGCTACAGTGTAGGTTAGTATATTAGGACAAGTGCATGACAGTAAGGTTAGTTAGGGTTGGATTTGAATTTGTCTTGTTTTGCTTAGGTTGAATCCAGCCTCATCAATGAAAATAAATTCATGCGGCTGTGCAGCAAGTTCCTGCTGTTGTGTGAACAGGCTTGGTGTCCACCCCAGAAGGTCTTCTAGTCATTCTAGAGAAATACAACCACAAATTGTTATTGGTTTGCTTCTTTTTCTTACAGTACTATATATATTGTACTTTACTATATATACTGTACCATCCACTGTACTGAAACATCTCAATATAAGTAATCATGGTATGCTGCAAAAGTGGCATTAGCACCCTGCAATACAGTACACGGTAATGTGATATGGTACAGTAGAGAGGTGAAGACATACCTGTTTTCCAGTTGGAATGTTCTTATTATGGATGCCACTGTGAAGCAGCTTAGATTAGACTCTCTGCCCAGCATCCCTCATAGTCAGGCCATGGTTGATGACATGGTCCACCAAAGTTGCTCTTATATCATGCCCCCCCCCCATAACTTTTTTTTGGTACATTTTAAAGTTAAATGTACCTATAGGTTTTAGGCATGGTCATATAATATGCTATCTAGCTTGTGTGTCACTCTATAGGGCTAGGCCTCCTGCTGGGTCCTGTCATTGGAATGACAAAGGAATGACAGACTAGAAACTGGGCCTTTGTTCTAGGTGTTCCAGGTGTGAATTAGTCTAGTGACATTGATCACATTGAATTCTGGGAGTGTAGTTTTTTCATCAGATAGCTGAATGAACTTGGATCATTTCCAAGTCCTATCCTGGAATGTAGTTAGGATTTTACCAGAATGTTTGATAGGACATTGATTGAAAACTATCGGCTCAAATTTTACAATTGATGGCTTATTTTGAAGGTATGAACCTGTAGTTTTATATTATGTAACAAAAAAAGGGAAAAATCTCTGGAGGAGGAGCTCTTGGGCTTATACCCCTAAGGGTTAAACAATGTTGGATGATGTAATTGATGGGTCATGAGTCATTGTGGAACGAAATAAAAATCGCGTGAATTGATTGATTAATTGCAATTATTATATATTTTTTACCTATTTTCAATAGAAGCAGCTGGGAGGTGCGCTGTTTTAAGTGAGCATGGACTATTGAATTGATTGATTGATTGATTGCTAATTTTATTACTGTCCGCCTGGTTTCCAACTGGTTAAGTTTAGGCCCTCTTTCGAAGTTGGTTAAGGTTAGAGTTTGTCTTTAGAGCAGGGCGATAGACTGTTCTGTTGTTCTGTTCTTGACTTATTGTTATGTTTTCTTCTTGACTTGTTTAAAGAAGATCTGTACGGCCCATGGGGACATTAACGTGTGTTGTCGGGCCCTATAAATAAATTTGATTTGATTTGATTTGACCACCAGCCCTGGTTCTGTATCGTTAGTGGCTTAGCTTGGCTTCGCCTTCTGCACTATCTCGCGTACGTGCACGCGTACTGAATAAACCACAAATGTACCTCTAATACCAGTATTAGTCTGACCACACCCCTCATCAGCTTACCTTCATAAGCAGGTGTGTGGTCACCTGCTCTCCTCCTTCTCGCTTTCACCACAAGGAAGAGGTGCCTCGGTAGATCCCCACACTTGACACCATGATGGAAGAAATTGGATTAGGAACAGCTTGGGAAACAAGGATACGTTGACATCATATCTTTATTTTCTCTCTCACTATTTTCGAGAAAATACGGCGATATTGTCTTCGTACTGGAGTGTCTAGAAGATGATGATCATTCTACAAACCCTCCACCGGTTTTCGTATTGGGAGCACGCCGCTGCATGCTTCTCAACTGCAGTTCCTTGCTGTGTTTGTTGGGGTGAAACCTGTCAGGCCACAGCTGAACTGTCGGACATGCCGCTGTTGTGAGGAGCGGTGCGTTCCAGGTTGGGTGAGTAGTGTTTGCTGGCGGGCTCCACTTGTCTGTTAGTGCTATGGGGGCTACTAGACAAAGTTTATGGAAACCGGCCCCAGGCTAGGGTCCTTTGTTTAGCCGTCTAGGCGACAGAAGGCCTTGGTCTGGCGACCATTATAGTTTTAACTAGTGGGCCGCGACCATTGACACTGGTGATCCCTGTGTGTTCTGGACGAGTGGATTCTCTCTGTCACCGTGTTAAGACCCCATCTTTCATATCCAAATGAGAGTATTCCTTCACGAGGGGATATGTGCATGTAATGTGCGATAGCGGCAGATTCATGTTCAAAGTCAGCTATACAGGCCAGTTGGTACTGTGCTGATTCCGCCGGACGTGTTAATGTCACCGTTGTGAAGCGGTGTTGACGTCTTGTTTTCTCTTTTCTCTTAAAAAGTGAGGAGGGTTCAGAACGGCGGCCTGTCTGGGTGAGTGTTATGTCATTGTTTACATGTTCATAGCTTACGGTTAGCCGGTCGGTGGCCTGGCGCGGGGTAGCTTAGGCTTCTCGCGCGCCGCCGGGAGCTCGCTCCTGATCGCGTGCGTCGTAGATCGGCGTCTCGCGAGCGGAAGCGATAGCACCAGAACGGTTGGAGCAGCCGTTAGCTTGATGCTATTCTGTTGAACGTGCTTTGATTTTTAACATGTTTTACACTCTTGACCACGACGTCATCTTTGACAGGGGATGTTCGTCAACCCTGCCTGAGCCTAGACGGGGATTGCGTCAACAAAGAGGGCTGTGTTCTACGGTGGCTTATGACTGCACTTCGCTGATCTGCGTTCCGGGCAGGTACGGGGTTGGCCAGACCCTCATAACACGTCTTCTGGTTTTACCTTGCTAAATGTATTGTGAATGACGGTGTTTTTTCCCAAAACGTGTGTTGTTGCAATGCATTTGAGATACGTTGCGGGTTGTGTGTGAGCTGTTTTTGTCACTGGCAGTAGCTTCTCTGTGCAGGTCGTGATGTATTGATCTGGTTGTTGTGTGAGAAACATCATGGTGTTTATGTGTACCGTGTACTCACTACTAAGGCAACTAACCTATGAAGCTATGCTTGGTGACGAGTGAGTAAAAGAATGTTCTTTCTCAGACTGTAATGACAATGGACAGTGAGTTCACACATTAACAGGTTTTCCTGTTTTAACTGGCCGTATTGAGGGTAAAATAGGAGGATTGTGTTTTTTCCCCCCCCGGTTCCCTGGGGACTTTATCACCTCCTATCAGACATGTTGTGCATTAATTGTGTCTTTTGTGTGGTAGGGATACGATGTAACTCTCAGCTTGATTGCTGAGGTTGTGCTAAATCTGCTGGAGAAACTTATTTCCTAAAGGGAAATTGGTTTGGTTGCTGTCATGTGGGCTTAGCAAGGCCTGTGGTCGATACTAATCAAGAATGATGTATTCTCTCATTGTGATGATGATGGGTTGTGTGTGTCATGTGACCTGCAACTGGGTTGTACTGACCACAGAAGCACATGTGTATGTTGGACCGGGGTTCTTAGAGCCCTCTCTATTCTGTGTTTTTCCTTAGTAAAAATCAGATAGCAGGTTAGCTCGTGCGCTGTGTGGAGCTGTGAAACGCTTCATAGGGTTGACTATGACTGTGTCATATTCTCTTTTTGTCGTTACGTCGTATCATGGGTGTGGGGTCGTAAAGGGGTGAACTGGTAACCTTTCCTCTCCCCGTTGTTCTGTCGGTCAGGGGTACACCCCCTGTCCTTCAAGGTTCCCGTCACGTGGCGGTTCGGCACGTTACGGGGGGGGGGGGGGGGGGGGGGGGGGGAGGGAGTTCCTGGTCCCACGGCCTGGTATATTGGGCGTGTGCACCGCAGGAATTCCCCCGCCATAGAGTACGTCACCGTGCGCGTCTCTGTTGGTAGGACTTCCGTGTGCTGTTCAGGTCCATGTGATGGATCTGTTTTCAGGGGGGGTGGTCAGGGCTCCTCCTCACCAAGCGCCTACTCAGGCCTTCTGTGAGTTCGGACTCCTTCTTCCATGTGATCCATGTGAGGAAGCCTCCATCAGAGTACAGAGCCTTCCTCCTCAGATTGTCAAAGTGAGTGGACCCTCTAGAAGGGTCCTTTTCTATTGTATGTATATTCGATTCAATTCGTTTATTGAGTGTGTATGGGTTCGGTGCCTCTTCCCCGGAGGCCCTAAAACCAGTTTTTTACATGGCTCAAGGTGCAATATATTCTTTTCAATCTGTACAGCTCGCGTGGGAAGTCTCTCTGGGGATCCCCGTCTCTTTCCTATGGGAGGGTGGTGGGATGTAAAAATGTGAACATTTTTTACCCCGGCTGTGTAGACTGGGATACATACTGTTGATGCTTCCTTCTTTCTATTCCAGAAGTGTTGGAGTTAGGGAGTGTCACACCCCTCTTGTCGTTCCCCTGGGCGCCTTGGGGATTCAATGGCAGGTCTAAATAGCCTGTTCATTGATGGGGGTGTGTCCCGACGCACGTATAGTGCTAGCTCGCTGTAAACAGGCGATTGACTGGCACGCCTTAGTTGCTTGTGGTTGAAACAGCGTTTTTATAAAGCAACTGAGATGGGGGTTTTTCCTCTTCCGGCGACCACATCCCATGACCTGGGTGGGTTGTCGACGGATCCTCGTTCATGTCTGGGGGATGATGACGGGATGGATCTGAACATATGTAGTGGGGTCTCACGCCCTTGGGGTGGGCCACCAGGCGCGGTTCGTCCCGACGTCTGGGTGGCGCCTTCTTTTCATGTTAAGATCAACACGCATATCTGCCCTTTTCCTGGGGCATGTCGGCGTGGTTAGGGCACGGGACTGGTTCTGGTCACGCTGGTCCAGATCAGTTGAACCCGTTGTCCGCCGGGGATGCAGATCTGCTGTTCTGGTACCCTGAGGGACTTGGGCTTTTTTTCAGGGGGAAAAATGCCAGGTCGGTCTGGGTGTCACAGGGTTAAGCGCTATGGAGACCCTGGTTGGGTATGTTTTTACTCAGCACTGTCGTCATGGCTTACAGCCATGCCATTCTGTACGCGCTCGATCTCGTCGGATCTCGGCCGCTACACAGGTTGGTCCTGGTTAGTACTTGGTTGGGAGACCGCCGGGGAATACCAGGTACGGTGTGCTTAGGGGCTGGTTCTCCATTGTTTTTCGCTCCTCTCTCACGCATGGCGAAGAGGGGCCTGTGGGGGTGGTTTTTTGACCTCCTCTGGTGACCCTGTGCTTCCCGTACCGCCAGGCCCGGTCCGAAGTGATGTTTGCGACCCGTAGGCCTGGGTTAACCCTTTTTGGAAACTGAAACACTTGTACTGCGGTATAGCCGGTGTATACCCGCAGGTGTGTTTTGGAGTTTTTTCTTGAGGGGTTATAGGAACAACCACCGCATTGGGTAACACCGAGGTGGTTGGTTCCCTGGTGTGTTGGAGCAGTGTCAACTCCCGGGTTCACCGGTTGAGGGTGCCCCTGCACGTTCATGACGTCTGCCAATCGTGTCAGCCTTCTCTGCCTCGACCCCTCTGGGTGGGGGTTGTTAAATGGAGGCTTGGTCATGCAACACCGCCAGCTTACGCTCCTTCCGCCGGGGCGGCTGTGTTCAGCTGTCCCCTCTGGCGCCTGTCTCGTCCGCAGTCTCCAGGCTAGGGTTAACAGCCTGTTGCCTGGTTTTTCCCCGGTGCGCTGCCTGCTTCCGTTGGTTAACCTTTTTTTTGTGTGCTTACGGCCATGCTGACTGCCTATTCTGCAGGGTCAGTGTGCCAGGCGGTGTACTATTGGGGGGACGGGGCCCGCTCGGCTTACTGGCCTGGTTGGTTCCGCCTGGGAATACCAGGTGCAGTAACTGAGGGGCCTTTGTCCGAATACGCTGGCGATGTGGGGGGCGGGGCACTACGTGCCCACCTGGTGGGGTCTTGATGCTGGCATCATGGACTTCTCCGGGCCCCCATTCCAGGGAGTCCAGTCCTTTTGGTGGGTCTGGGTCTTCCTTCGTGCTCCGCTGCTACGGCCTTGCCACGGGGTTGGGTTTGCCCTTGACCCCGTGATTCTGGGGGCAGTAACGAGGTTGTTCCTCCGTTCGTTCCCGGGTGGCATGCGGGTTGTGCGTGTGTGTAGTCGTGGGTCAAGCCACGGTCTGCTCACCCTGTGCGTTGAGTTGCTTGAGTGCCTCTTCGCACGGTCGGGTCCGTCGCCCTCCCGTGACGTCCCTAATAGGGGGGCTACCCTCCATTAGGGGGGGTCGGGGGGGCTCGGCCCTCCCTGTTCTGATGGTTTTGGGGGGCTGTCAGCGGGGTGTATTTGTCAGCCAAGTGGCTCCGCTTGGCCTCCCTTGTGCAGAAGGCGAAGCCAAGCTAAGCCACTAACGATACAGAACGTTAGGTTATGACTATAACCAAGTTCTGTTAGTTAGGGGCGATGCTTGGCTTCGGACGGCCGCTGCAGCCCTTGACCTCACCTTGTGGTGAAAGCTTGGGAAGGAGGAGAGCAGGTGACCACACACCTGCTTATGAAGGTAAGCTGATGAGGGGTGTGGTCAGACTAATACTGGTATTAGAGGTACATTTGTGGTTTATTCAGTACGCGTGCACGTACGCGAGATAGTGCAGAAGGCGAAGCCAAGCATCGCCCCTAACTAACAGAACTTGGTTATAGTCATAACCTAACGTTCCAAACTCTAACCTTAACCAACTTCGAAAGAGGGCCTAAACTTAACCAGTTGGAAACAGCTAATTTTATTACTGTCTGCCTGGTTTCCAACTTGTTAAGTTTAGGCCCTCTTTCGAAGTTGGGTTAGAGTTTGTCTTTAGAGCAGGGCGATAGACCACCAGCCCTGGTTCCAAACTCTAACCTTAACCAACTTCGAAAGAGGGCCTAAACTTAACCAGTTGGAAACAAGGCGGACAGCAATAAAATTAGCAATCAATCAATTCAATAACCCACGCTCACTTAAAACAGCGCACCTCCCAGCTGCTTCTATAGAAAGTAGGTTTAAAAAAAAAAATTAAAATCTTATAGTGCAAAGAAAACTTTTTTTCCCCTATAGGGCAAAGAAAACCTTTTTTTAATTTGTTTTACCTACTTTCTATAGAAGCATCTAAGAATGAAGTTCTATAGAAAGTAGGTTAAAAACTAAAGAAAAGTTGGATGTGTTAGTTTGTTGGATGTCTAGGTGAAAGACAGTTGGATGTCTTAGTTTGTTGGATGCCTAGTTGAAAGACAGTTGGATGTCTTAGTTTGTTGGATGCCTAGTTGAAAGACAGTTGGATGTCTTAGTTTGTTGGATGCCTAGTTGAAAGACAGTTGGATGTCTTAGTTTGTTGGATGCCTAGTTGAAAGACAGTTGGATGTCTTAGTTTGTTGGATGTCCTACTGAGAACAGTTGGATGCACTTCCGAGCTGCTTCCACATGGAGGCAACTTCTCTTTTTTCTTTGTGGGAACTACTTTTTCTGGCGGATGGTTTTTTCAATAAATCTTCAATTAATGTGTGTTTATTGTATAGCAATAAGGTTGGATGAATGTGCCAGTTGTATAAAAGCATTACACCACTTGTAGTCGTGGGTTGTGAAAATTAGACCATGCCTAGGGGGGTAGGCATGGTCTAATTTTCACAACCCACTCCTGCGCGTGATGTAATGCTTAATTAACCCTTTGATTGCCGGGGTTAAATTCATAATTTACCATCCCTCGCCAGCCCTATTTAACATGGAGAAGTTCCCCTTCTTTGCAGGGCTATAACTTTTTAAATTGTATTGCTAAATTGACATTACCATGGCCCATTCAAAGTCCTATATCTATTGTTCAGGGTGTAGCAACGTTATACTTTTTCATTCACATATTCATACTAAAATACGGTCTAAAGTATAAGTATGTTTTTATCGTTTTCTGCAGCTTTCTCCAGAACGTGATTTATAGCCCTAAATGCATTATATTGATGATTGTATACTGTTGTGAAGGATCAGATTAAACCGAATATATATATTTATTTATATATATATATTTAAATAGTGTTTGTATATCGTTTGATATCCCCTGTATATTCCTTGTACAATATGCACTGAATATCCCTTTAGTCTACTAAACAGCCCATAATAGTTTCATTCTACCATTGGACGAGAACCTGGCGCCAGGTTGCCATACCCCTAGGTCAGGGGTGGGCAACTTTGTATATGGTGAGGGCCACAAGATTTCCACAATCAATCGGCAGTCTCGCCAGTAGTACCCCATCACTCAAATAGCCCATAATAGTCACAGATGTGATAAATACGGTATATAAACAATTATAATTTGTTGTAACTTTGTTTTTATTCCATTTCAAATGCATTTAGTAATGCAATTTCAACTTTATGAATTTATAAACAGCTGAATTTAAAAGTATTGCTGTGTAACCCCAAATATATACAAAAATGATCAATTATAATTAAGGCTTCTAATAAAATAAATGTATGAACTTAAAGCCCACTGCTCAACAAACACAAAGCAGCATTCCTGCTGCATTTCACTACAACAGTAAATCAAAAGTGCAATAATAAATGATTTTGTTAAATGTATAAACTTTTATCCTGCTACTAAACAAAACATTATAACACTGAAATGCATGTTATGGATATGAAGCACTCAAGAATGTTTTGTTTAGTAGCAGGATAAAAGTTTATACATTTAACAATCATTTATTATTGCACTTTTGATTTACTGTTGTAGTGAAATGCAGCAGGAATGCTGCTTCGTTTTTGTGTTAGTGTTATCTGAACACTACAAAAGTAAACAAGTAAAGTGCAAGTAAAGTAAAGTGCAATACTACATGCCTCCCATTGACCCTTTATCAAACTGGCATGACATTCACCCTCGCCCCACAGTGGGTCAATAATAATAATAATAATAATAATAACCTCTCCATCATCCCCCCCCCCTCTCTACACCTCTTCATCATCCCCCCCCCTCTCTACACCTCTTCATCATCTCCTTCCCCCCCTCTACACCTCTTCATCATCTCCTCCCCCCCCCCCTGTCTTTAATGAGACAGTTGCGGTCTCTCTTGTTGGCGCACAATAGCAGGAATGTCAACTTCAATGTTTGTGCATGCGATCTGCATCAGATGAAATTATTTCATCTGACAGCCTGTTTCTCTCCTTTGACTTGATGTGCTTCATGTTTGAGAAATTGCTCTCACGTATGTGCTCCCAAACATACTGGCCATAGAGAGGGCAAAGTCCCTGAGGAGTGGGAAGCGGGGCTCAGGTAGCAGTTTCCAAAACGAAATTCCCCTCTCATTTCTCTTTGCTTGAAAAAAAAGGATCTGACTGTAGCTTGCACAGTTCAAGCTGCAATGGTGGGGGGGGGGGCTGCTCTGACACCGTAGCGGTGAGTGGGCCGGCAAACAGCGCTATCCGTGACTGCATGCCGTTGAAATCTTCAAACCGATCATTGAATTGCATTTGCAGTGTTTCAATGTCGCTCCTGTACTTTCCGAATGTGTCCTTATATTTGGGGTCAGCTGTGCGCATCTCTGTGTGCATTTCTTCACATGCTGAAAAGTGTGTGGACAAGTCCGGGTGGTCAGATAAAAGGCAATGTTTGAAAAGGGCAAGTTTCATCTTAAAGGCGTTCATGTGTGCATAGAGATCCGATACCGTTTGATTTCTTCCCTGCAACTGCAAATTGAGGCGATTAAGGTGCGAAGTGATATCCGTGAGGAAGGCCATGTCACAGAGAAACGCTGTATCTCTGAGTTTAGTGCAGTATGCGCTTGTGTCGCTCGTCAGTTGCTCATCCAAGAATGTGGGGATTTCTTTACGCAGCGCAAAAAACCTCTCCAAGCACTTCCCACGGCTCAGCCATCGGATTTCTGTGTGTAGCTGCAAGTCGCCATAATCAGTGTCCATCTCTTCCAAAAAGGAGACAAACTTTCTATGGTTTAGTGACCTGTTGCCTCCATGAATTAGATTGGTAACCTTGGTAACCAAATCCATAACATGGCTGTTGTAGCTGAGGGGTACAATTCCCTGACTGTATTGTTAGATATGATATTTAATACCACTACCTCATGTACTTTAACTTCTGGCCACCCAGTACAAGATATAAGTATGATGAACACTTTCCCACCTGATGAAACGAACCAACACAAATGGACCAAATCGAATATTTAATACAGCAAAGGGTGTATACAACATTCACTTAATTACATTTATGATTTGAAATGTTAAGTATGCACTTTTATGGCAAATGAGTATTCGTAGGTAAATCAACATTGAATGTCCAATCTCTGGTTGCGCAGGGAGTAAGTATACAACCTGGAATATTTAGGAAACAATAGCGATAGTACTTAAATGATTATAGCTGGATACACTAAGGGGGGGGGGGGGGGTCCCGCTGGTTGTAAGACAGTAGGAGGGGGGGGTTAGAGAAGTCGCTGGCGGTATCCCATCTGGCCGACGGTGTCTTGGGAGAATCCAAAGTCTTAGACCCAGTGCCCACAGAACCTCGGGCCGTAGACGAACACAGCTGGACCCTCTGTGGAACGGTATCTGCCGGTCCACAACGGAGAGACGTGGTGCGACCTCACGTGTAGAGCGCCGCCTCACCTGTAGTCCTCTCCGGGGGGTAATTCCAACACTCGACAGTGTTGGCCTTTATCCATGGAATAATCAAAGCACATAAAGCATAATCCAAGAGCCGTGGAAGGCTCGCCGTCGTCGGGTAGAGTAATCCAATATGCAGGTCCAGTCGCTCTTGACCCGGAGCTCCTCGGATGCAATCACCACTAGGGGTCTGACCAGCCTAGATAAGCGTCCAGATAACGTCAGGAACGATGGGGGTACTGATAACTGTAGAACTCGAACCGAACGATGCACCATACATAAATAGACTATTATTAGCTTAATAGAATACGTCCAACTCGACGGTATGGTGCCAAACTATGACCATTCAACTATTAATCTACACGATATCTCAATGCCTATTCTGGGCCAAGTAGGCCCTACTACACCGCACGTGCTTCGTGGGGAGGCTTTTGCGTCTGTCACTCTGTTGGAGGGTAAAGAACTGGACTAAAAGAAAGTTCTACTTTACGAGCGCCATATATATATGCGCTATGAACAAATAGTACCACACGTATTTCGCCCGGCATATTACTGCGCGGAACCGGGGGTTGCCGCGACATGTTAGGCGGCACGATTGAACTTGAACCTAGGGGTATGGCAATCTGGCGCCAGGTTCTCGTCCAATGGTAGAATGAAACTATTATGGGCTGTTTAGTAGAAACGGGGATATTCAATGCATATTGTACAAGGAATATACAGGGGGTATCAAACGATATACAAATACAATTAAATATATATATATAAATAAATATACATATTCGGTTTAATCTGATCCTTCACAACAGCCGCCCCCTAATTAGTCCCACCTAATTAGCTAAGCAGAGACAGATTAACCGCACTGTCTTCCACTCAAGGTCCGCTGTAAGGTCAGTCAACTCACAAAGTCATAGGGTCATGGTCATCATCGATAGTATCTGGGAGTCGGGGCAGTTCTATGAGCCTCGCCACGGGCCGTGTGTAGGTGCGCCCTTGGACGAGTACTTCAGCTGCTCGGACCTTGCCATCGGCACCGGTGATCACTTTGCTTACGCGGCCAGCCGGCCACATAGCTCTGGGGAGTGACTGGTCAACTATCATGACGACTGTTCCTTCTGTCAAATTGTCTCTCTCTTTTACCCACTTCTGGCGGGTCTGTAGAGACGGTAGGTAGTGAAGTAGGAAGCTGCTCCAAAACTTGTCAGCTAGTACTTGGCTGTACCTCCACATTCTTCGGCCGTTCGCTTCTTCGGGCCTGTACATTGTCTGGGGTAGCGCGGGGTCCAGCCGCCCCATTAGGAGTGTGTTGGGGGTGACTGGGTCGACATCTGCTACATCACTGGAGACGTAACCGAGGGGCTTTGAGTTCAATACTCCCTCGATCTCCGTGAGGACTGTCATTAGGACTTCCTCTGCCACAGTCTGGGCTCCGAGTACGGCATACAGGGCTGTCTTTATAGAACGTACTTCTCGTTCCCAGGTTCCACCGAAGGGGGTGCGTTCGGGGGATTAAACTGGAAGTCAACCTGGGCTGGAGCGAGGTGGGTCTTAAGTTCTGGGCCCATAGCTTGGAAGCTCTCTCTCAGCTCTCTTTCTCCGCCTTTGAAGTTGGTCCCGTGATCAGACAACAATGTGGACGGTTGTCCTTTCCGTGATATGAATCTCCGGAAGGCCATAAGGAATGAGTCTGTGCTCATGGTCGGAAGGAGCTCGATATGTATCGCTCTGGTGGTCATGCATTTGAATACAATACCCCACCGCTTCTCGGTGCCTCTTCCTCTTTTTATATACAACGGGCCAAAACAGTCCATGCCTGTGGAGTGGAATGGCTTGTCGCCGATTCGGAGGCGACAGGGGGGTAGGTCAGCCATCCGTGGTATGCTGGGCTGCGCACGCCACTTACGGCAGTCTAGACAGGTTCGCTGGAAGCGCCGTACTGCTTCTCTCCCTTGTAATATCCAATAACGACGTCTGATCTCCGCGAAGACTCTCTCTGCTCCTGCGTGGTGCACATCCTCGTCGTGTTTCTTTATGATCAGCTCTGTGACCTTGTGTCGGCTGTTCAAGACGATCGGGTGCTTAATGTCATCTGGTAGATCGGGGGCTCTCCGCAGGCGACCACCCACTCTGATGAGATTATGTGCGTCACTCTCTGGTGCCAGGTGAATCAGTCTGCTGTCTGATGGGACGGGGTTTCCTCCCTGTAGACAGTCTAGCTCATCGGGGAACGAGTCTCTCTGGGCTCGTTGTAGTAGAAGAAGTTCTGCTTCTTCGTAGTCAGCTGCTGACATGTCAGTGGTGGACTGAATCTCTGGGTGGTGCCGCAGGAATGTCCTTTGTTGCGCACTCTCTAGGGTAATGCAGTCATCTATGTTCGGGTCTGTGGAGGCGACAGTGCTCAGTCCACAGAACATAGGCTTCTTGTTCTCAGCCTCCTCGCTACTTGCTTCCCTCGGGGTGGGCGTAGGCCAATCTCCTTCCGGGAGCTGGAGGAATGCTGGTCCGTCACTGTAGATGTTGCGACGGGTTAGGTCATCCAGGGACATTCCCCGGGTGATGACGTCAGCTGGGTTGTGTTTGGTATCCACATATCTCCAGCTTGCTTCTTCTGTTAGTTCCTGAATCTCGGTGACTCTGACTCCCACGAAGACTTTGTATCTGCATGAATCAGACTTAATCCATGTGAGTACTGTCGTGGAATCTGACCACAAGATTGTTCTATGCACCGGAATGGTGAGTTCACGTTGGATCAACGTGGCTAGATGCGCTCCTGCGAGGGCTGCGCAGAGCTCTAGACGTGGGATAGATTGTTGCTTACGTGGGGCTATCCTTGAGCGGGCCAGTATGAAAGCAGTGTGTATCTCTCCTCCCATCTCTTGGGCACGCAAATAAGCAACCGATCCGTAGGCTACTTCGGAGGCATCGCTGAAGACGTGTAGCTCAATCTCGCATGTCTCTGGCCTCACTGTGGATGGGAAGTAGCTGCGGCGTATATTGACACCTGGGAGTGAGCGGAGTTCCGTCTCCCACTCTCTCCATGTTGAGGCAAGGTGTGCGGGTATTGGGTCGTCCCAGCCCTGGTCCTTGTCCCATAGTGCTCGTACAATCATCTTTGCCCTGGTGGTGTAAGGTAGAATACATCCCAGCGGGTCATATTGTCTGGCGAGTGTTCTGTACACACTCCGTCTGGTGGTCGGTATCGCCGCCGACCTTCCTTGCTCTGGAGCCAAGGGTTTGTGTCTATAGTGGAGCGAGTCTGTTTTGAAGCGCCAGACTAATCCTAGTGTCATTTCTTGGGCTTCTCCTGGGATTGTCGCCATCCAGGTCTCGCTGCTGGCAGCCTTGTCTGCGGAGGAGAGGCTGCGCAATACGTGCGGTCACTGCTGGCCCACTGCCTGAGATCAAAGCCTCCTTTGATTAGGGAGGCGCGTAACTTGATTAGGAGAGCCTCGGCTTCTTCTTGAGTCGAGACGCTTTGTAGACAGTTGTCTACGTAGAAACTGTTCTTCACACTGTGTTGGACCTCTTCATCTGCTGCTGGGTCCTCTGTGACGTGTTTCTGTAGTGCAAATGTAGCACAGCACGGGCTGCATGTGGTTCCGAAGGGGAGTACTTCACACTGGTAGATGGATGGGTTCTCATCTCCGATCTTCTCTCTCCATAGGAACCGTAGCAGAGGCTTGTCCTCCTCTACTAGTCTCACTTGCAAGAACATCCCTTTGATATCCCCGCTTATAGCCACCTTGTCCTGGCGGAAGCGCAGTAGCACGCCTAGTAGGGAGGGGCCGAGTGTGGGGCCGGGCAAGAGCTCTTTATTCAGATTTTGAGATCCGATCTGGTAGCTGCAGTTAAACACAATGCGATCCTTGCCATTGTGATGGACCTTGTGATGCGGCACGTACCATGATTCGGTCGTCTGATCGGCCTCTTTAATGTCAATCTTTGTTACGTGTCCCGCTGTGATTAGCTTCTCAATCTCAGCTCGGTACACACTCTGTTGAGCGGGGTCTTTGGCTAGGCGCCGCTCTGTGTTCAGTAGATAGCGCTCCGTGGCGTCTTTCTTTGCGTGAAAGGGGGGCATTCCCTCTCGCCTCAGGAGTGGAGTTGCGTATCTCATCACTCCGCCGACTGTGACTCTCTTTGTCCCCTGCTCGAGTAGGTGGATGGCGTAAATGTCTTCTTTAGAGCGAATGTCTTTCTTTTCGTTCTTAAAGGGCATTGTCTCTAGGGTCCATAGCCTCTCGACATGCTGCAGGAGAGTGGTGTCTTCTTCTGTCGTTCGGGAGTGGAAGCAGCTAGTGGCTGCGGTTCGGTTGAGAGATTTAGCGAGGGGGCCTTGTAATGTCCATCCTAGGCGGGTCTCGACGGCTGCAGGACAGCCTCGGGGACCGGTATGGACCCGGTCAATCGGGACTATGAGTTCTGCATGGTCGGAGCCTATCAACAGGGTCGGGGTAGCGCCGTTTATGAGCGGGATAGGTAATTGGCGCAGGTGCACATATTTATCCATCAACTTGGTGACAGGGTAGGTGTACTGCAAGAGTCCTATTTCTTGGCTGGTGAAAGCATTTGTGATCTTGTACCGTCGCTCTGGCTGCCCGTTGGCTGCGATAGTGAAGGAGACATTCTCGCCCTTTATCGTCTTTAAATCTCTTCTTATTGTCCGAATCGTCATTTCGTTCTTGCTCCCCCGCAGTCCCAGTTGAGTCGCAGCGGAGGCGAGCAGAAGGGTCTTCTCTGACCCGTCATCAAGGACGGCGTAAGTGTCCATGACTTTATCCTGGTAGCTCAATGTCACACGGACTACCTTTAAGAGCACTTGAGCTCCGTTGCTGCTGGCGGGGTCAATGTACATGACACTTGCCTTGGTGCCGCTCCGTGGTGCAGGTGTAGGCCGTCTTCCGTTACTATCGTGTAGTATATCTAGATGGGCTCCATCGCACCGGCTGCACCTTTTCTTTAGGCGGCATTCGGCTGCCATGTGGGGCCGCGCACATCGATAACAGCGCCGGTTGGACTTTATCCATTGGCTCACTTCTTCTGCATTCATCTTTGTGAATGAGTCACATTGTGACAGCCAGTGTTCTTTCTCACAGTAGGGACACGCTATCTTCCACTTCTCCTTTCTCGAGGGGGTGCTGTGACTCTTACTGCTCGGTACTGACTCTGATTGGTGGATGACAGTCACCGATCTTCTTCCATCACTTATTCTCCTGGGTCCCTCTCTGGAGCTTGGCGTGCTCCGCCCGAAGGTGTCCAGTCGTAAGCTGCTGACCTCTCTCGCCAAGAAGTCGGCCAGATCAAGGAGGGATGGCTCGGGGCCGTCGGGATCTCGGTAGTCCCTCTGCCGCCGAAAGCGCTCCTGTCTTGCGGGTGGCAGCTTCTCCAAAATCCTCTCAACGTTAGAGTTGGCGTACAGCTCATGCCTGCCCTTCTCCCGTTGAGCTCCCAGCATCCCCACCAGGGACTGCACTTTGATTGACAGGTCGTCCAGTGAGCGATTGTCTGTGGCTGGGGGTAGGCGGTCAATATGTTTTATCTCCTGGATTACGTAATCCCATATACGTCCATATCTTTGATCCAGCGCTGCAAGGGCCGCTGTGTATGGGGTCGAGGAGGTAGCATAGGCTAGCGCTATATTGTGTGCTCGCGGTACTTTCAGGTGCTTCAATAATATTGCATACTTGTGGCGTTCATCAATGACATCCACCAGCATTGTCTCTAAGCACATCCGGAGCTCCGTGTACTGTGCTCGACTCTCATAGGCGAAGTCTGGGATTGACGGCGTGGCGTTGTATGACGCCGTGGATGGCGAATACATCGGCGAGCGTTGGGGGAGAGACCTCCTGGGCGAGTCCCCTCTTGCGCCTCGCTGTGGGCCGGTACTGGCAGGGTACCATGGCCCGCTGGTCCAGGTACTGTTCCTCTGGGCTGGTCGTGCGTCGTGCTCACCCGTAAATAGAGTCGGGGGTCTGTAGCGCAGCGCCGCGGGGGTATAGCCTGGACTGTATGGGACCTCCTGGTCCGGTGGAGTACTGTGCTGTCGTCGGGCTTGGTTCTCCTCTTCTCCCTCTTCTTCTTCTATCAAATCTTCCAGATCTTGTAATCGTTTATTTAGCTTCTCCGCAGTGTAGGCCGCTCCTTCCTTGTAGCTGGGTCTCGCTTGGACCGGTATGGGAAGGGGGTCTGCGGGGGGTCTAGACTCGGTGAACACTTTCCCACCTGATGAAACGAACCAACACAAATGGACCAAATCGAATATTTAATACAGCAAAGGGTGTATACAACATTCACTTAATTACATTTATGATTTGAAATGTTAAGTATGCACTTTTATGGCAAATGAGTATTCGTAGGTAAATCAACATTGAATGTCCAATCTCTGGTTGCGCAGGGAGTAAGTATACAATCTGGAATATTTAGGAAACGATAGCGATAGTACTTAAATGATTATAGCTGGATACACTAAGGGGGGGGGGGTCCCGCTGGTTGTAAGACAGTAGGAGGGGGGGGTTAGAGAAGTCGCTGGCGGTATCCCATCTGGCCGACGGTGTCTTGGGAGAATCCAAAGTCTTAGACCCAGTGCCCACAGAACCTCGGGCCGTAGACGAACACAGCTGGACCCTCTGTGGAACGGTATCTGCCGGTCCACAACGGAGAGACGTGGTGCGACCTCACGTGTAGAGCGCCGCCTCACCTGTAGTCCTCTCCGGGGGGTAATTCCAACACTCGACAGTGTTGGCCTTTATCCATGGAATAATCAAAGCACATAAAGCATAATCCAAGAGCCGTGGAAGGCTCGCCGTCGTCGGGTAGAGTAATCCAATATGCAGGTCCAGTCGCTCTTGACCCGGAGCTCCTCGGATGCAATCACCACTAGGGGTCTAACCAGCCTGGATAAGCGTCCAGATAACGTCAGGAACGATGGGGGTACTGATAACTGTAGAACTCGAACCGAACGATGCACCATACATAAATAGACTATTATTAGCTTAATAGAATACGTCCAACTCGACGGTATGGTGCCAAACTATGACCATTCAACTATTAATCTACACGATATCTCAATGCCTATTCTGGGCCAAGTAGGCCCTACTACACCGCACGTGCTTCGTGGGGAGGCTTTTGCGTCTGTCACTCTGTTGGAGGGTAAAGAACTGGACTAAAAGAAAGTTCTACTTTACGAGCGCCATATATATATGCGCTATGAACAAATAGTACCACACGTATTTCGCCCGGCATATTACTGCGCGGAACCGGGGGTTGCCTCGACATGTTAGGCGGCACGATTGAACTTGAACCTAGGGGTATGGCAACCTGGCGCCAGGTTCTCGTCCAATGGTAGAATGAAACTATTATGGGCTGTTTAGTAGAAACGGGGATATTCAATGCATATTGTACAAGGAATATACAGGGGGTATCAAACGATATACAAATACAATTAAATATATATATATAAATAAATATACATATTCGGTTTAATCTGATCCTTCACAACAGCTGTAGTCAAGCTTCTTGGCACAGAGAGCCTCCTATATCAGATTAAAAAAAAATTAACGACTCTCGCATATAATTTGACTACACTCGACTCGCATTGGTCATTATTAGTGACCCACAATAGATGGAAATTATGTTAGCGAACTTACCTGATGTATAATGCAGTGCAGCATTGGACACTCAATGCCACTCTGCCTTAGAAGCCCGGCGAATCCTGTGCGTTTTCCTTTCATTGCCGGTGCTCCATCGGTAACAACAGCCGACAGTTTATCAAAACCCCCATATTGCTGCACGGCACTTTCAACAGCGTTGAATATGTCCACACTAGGGCTGACCCCTATTAGTCAAATAGTCGACTAATCGATCGAAAGGAGCCATAGTCGACTGCCAACTCTTCTTAGTCAAAAAAAAAAAAAAAAAAATTATGATTTTTTTTTTTTTTTTTTTATAAATGTTGCCCTGGGGCCGCATGGAACGTCGGTGAGGGCCGCATGCGGCCCGCGGGCCGCCAGTTGCCCCTCCCTGCCCTAGGTTCAAGTTCAATCGTGCCGCCCAACATGTCGTGGCAAGCCCCGGTTCCGCGTAGGAATACGTCTGGCGAAATACGAATGGTACTATTCGTTCATAGCGCATATATATATGGCGCAAGTAAAGTAGAACTTTCTTTTTAGTCCAGTTCTTTACCCTCCAACAGAGTGACAGACGCGAAGCCTCACCCACGACGCACGTGTGGTGTAGTAAGGCCTACTTGGCCTCAGAATAGGCATTGAGATATCGTGCGGATTAATAGTTGAATAGTCATAGTTTGGCACTATACCGTCGAGTTGGACGTATTCTATTAAGCTAATAATAGTCTATTTATGTATGGTGCATCGTTCGGTTAGAGTTCTAAAGTTATCAGTACCCCCCATCGTTCCTGACGTTATCTGGACGCTTAACCAGGCTGGGCAGACCCCTAGTGGTGCTTGCATCCGAGGAGCTCCGGGCCAGGGCGACTGGACCTGTATATTGGATTACTCTACCCGGACGACGGCGAGCCTTCCACGGCTTGGATTATGCTTTGGGTGCTTTGATTATTCCATGGATAACGGCCAACACTGCGGAGTGTTGGAACTACCCCCCGGAGAGGACTCCAGGTGAGACGGCGCTCTACACCAGTGAGGTCGCCTCACGTCTCTCCGTTGTGGACCGGCAGCTACCGTCCACCAGAGGGTCCAGCTGTATTCGTCTGCGGACCGAGGTTCTGTGGGCACCGTGTTCAAGACTTTGAATTCTCCCAAGAAACCGTCGGCCAGATGGGATACCGCCAGCGGCTTCTCTAACCCCCCCCTCCTACTGTCTTACAACCAGCGGGACCCCCCCCCCCCCCTTAGTGTATCCAGCTATAATCATTTAAGTACCATCGCTATCGTTCCTAAATATCCAGGTTGTATACTTACTCCCTGCGTAACCAGAGATTGGACATTCAGTGTTGATTTACCTACGAATACTCATTTGCCATACAAGTGCATATTTCAAATCATAAGTGTAAACAAGTGAACGTTGTATATACCTTTTGCTATATTAAATATTCGATTTGTACATTTGTGTGGATTCGTTTCATCAGGTGAGAAAGTGTTCATCATACTTATATCATGTACTGGATGGCCAGAAGTTAAAGTACAAGAGGTAGTGGTATTAAATACCATATCTAACAATACAGTCAGGGAATTGTACCCCTCAGTTACAATTGGTCCTTCGAGCCGGAGGGTAACTAGTGTAATATTAATATAGTGTTATTAATATTGAAATGGCCTATGATGAACACTCCACGAAACGGTCCTCCTAACCTAGAACGCCCGCGGCGCAGACGACAGCCACCTCAGTACTTAGAGGATTACACTGTCAGTCAACTACCTAGCCTTCGACAAACGGTAAACGCGGTAAAAGTAGAAAGTAAAATTATGTCTGACCTTAACGACCAGGTTTCCCCGACCACAGAGGCCCTAGTGGGTCCTAATGTAACTGACCAAGCTCACGGTGGGGACCAGGAGGGAGCGGACATGCCTTTACCCCCCGCCACTACCCAAGAAGTAGTCCCCGACCAGCACCGGGAGGAAGACAACCCTACAGAGAGAGAACTCTGCACGGAAGAAGAGGAGGAGAGCGCCGAGGAAATAGAGCTCCAGGACTCCCCAACGAGTACCCCCAGGAGCGGCTCACGCAGGAGCGGCTCACCTCCACAACCGCCTTCCCCCAGCGAAGCGGAGAGGATGCTACAACAGGCGTTCCTCGTCAGCCTGACAGCCTCTACCGAACGCGATCGACTTCAGGGTGAACGCGACCGTCTCCAAGCACAACAACGGAGCGAAGAAGAGCGCACACGCCTGGAGATGAGACGCCTTCAGACAGAAGAGAATATGGCAAGAGACCGGGCCGACGCCCAGCGCGCCGCTGCCGGTGCCCAAAGAGAGGCAGATCTCACCAAGCGCGAAGTCGAGCGCGACAAGTTACAAGCGCAGCTAATGGAGCAGCTGATCCGCAAGGCAACACCCTCTCCCTCCGCCAGGGGTTCAAGGAACTCGTCGAGACAACAGTCAAGGGCAGCGTCTCCTCAACGAGCAAGCGACCCTGAACTTGACCAACAGACCGAGCCTAGACCCCCCGCAGACCCCCTTCCCAGACCGGTCCAAGCGAGACCCAGCTACAAGGAAGGAGCGGCATACACTGCGGAGAAGCTAAATAAACGATTACAGGATCTGGAAGATCTGATAGAGGAAGAAGAGGGAGAGGAGGAGAACCAAGCCCGACGACAGCACAGTACTCCACCGGACCAGGAGGTCCAGTACAGTCCAGGCTGTACCCCCGCTGCGCTGCGCTACAGACCCCCGACTCTATTCACGGGTGAGCACGACGCACGACCAGCCCCGAGGAATAGCACCTGGACCAGCGGGCCATGGTACCCTGTCAGTACCAGCCCACAGCAAGGCGCAAGAGGGGACTCGCCCAGGAGGTCTCTCCCCCAACGCTCGCCGATGTATCAGCCATCCACGGCGTCATACATTGCCACGCCGTCATTTCCAGACTTCGCCTATGAGAGTCGAGCACAGTACACGGAGCTCCGGATGTGCTTAGAGACAATGATGGTGGATGTCGCTGATGAACGCCACAAGTATGCAATATTACTGAAGCACCTGAAAGTACCGCGAGCGCACAATATAGCGCTAGCCTATGCCACCTCTTCGACACCATACACAGCGGCCCTAGCGGCGCTGGACCAGAGATATGGACGTATATGGGATTACGTAATCCAAGAGATAAGGCATATTGATCGCCTACCCCCAGCCACAGACAATCGCTCATTAGACGACCTGTCAATCAAAGTGCAGTCCCTGGTAGGGATGCTGGGAGCGCAACGGGAAAAGGGCATGCATGAGCTATACGCCAACTCTAACGTCGAGAGGATTTTGGAGAAGCTGCCACCCGCAAGACAGGAGCGTTTTAGGCGGCAGAGAGACTACCGGGATCCCAACGGCCCCGAGCCATCCCTCCTTGATCTAGCCGACTTCCTGGCGAGAGAAGTCAGCAGCTTACGACTGGATACATTCGGGCGGAGCACGCCAAGCTCCAGAGAGGGACCCAGGAGAATAAATGATGGAAGAAGATCGGTGACTGTCATGCACCAATCAGAGTCAGTACCGAGCAGTAAGAGTCACAGCACCCCCTCGAGAAAAGAGAAGTGGAAGATAGCGTGTCCCTACTGTGAGAAAGAACACTGGCTGTCACAATGTGACCTATTCACAAAGATGAATGCAGAAGAAGTGAGTCAATGGATAAAGTCCAACAGGCGCTGTTACCGATGTGCGCGGCCACACATGGCAGCCGAATGCCGCCTAAAGAAAAGGTGCAGTCGGTGCGATGGAGCCCATCTAGATATACTACACGACAGTAACAGAAGACAGCCTCCACCTGCACCAAGGCAAGTGTCATGTACATTGACCCCGCCAGCAGCAGCGGCGCCCAAGTGCTCTTAAAGGTAGTCCGTGTGACATTGAGCTACCAAGATAAAGTCATGGACACTTACGCCGTCCTTGATGACGGGTCAGAGAAGACCCTTCTGCTCGCGTCCGCTGCGGCCCAGCTGGGACTGCGGGGGAGCAAGAACGAAATGACGATTCGTTCTAAAGAAGACATTTACGCCATCAACCTACTCGAGCAGGGGACAAAGAGAGTCACAGTCGGCGGAGTGATGAGATACGCAACTCCACTCCTGAGGCGAGAGGGAATGCCCACCTTTCACGCAAAGAAAGACGCCACGGATCGCTATCTATTGAACACGGAGCGGCGCCTAGCCAAAGACCCCGCTCAAGAGAGTGTGTACCGCGCTGAGATTGAGAAGCTAATCACAGCGGGACACGTAACAAAGATTGACATTAAAGAGGCCGATCAGACGACCGAATCATGGTACGTGCCGCATCACAAGGTCCATCACAACGGCAAGGATCGCATTGTGTTTAACTGCAGCTACCAGATCGGATCCCAAAATCTGAATAAAGAGCTCTTGCCCGGCCCCACACTCGGCCCCTCCCTACTAGGCGTGCTACTGCGCTTCCGCCAGGACAAGGTGGCTATCAGCGGGGATATCAAAGGGATGTTCTTGCAGGTGAGACTAGTAGAGGAGGACAAGCCCCTGCTGCGGTTCCTATGGAGAGAGAGGATCGGAGATGAGAACCCAGCCATCTACCAGTGGGAAGTACTCCCCTTCGGAACCACATGCAGCCCGTGCTGTGCTACATTTGCACTACAGAAACACGTCGCAGAGGACCCAACAGCAGATGAAGAGGTCCAACACAGTGTGAAGAACAGTTTCTACGTGGACAACTGTTTACAAAGCGTTTCGACTCAAGAAGAAGCCGAGGTTCTCCTAATCAAGTTACGCGCCTCCCTGATCAGAGGCGGCTTTGATCTCAGGCAGTGGGCCAGCAGTGACCCGCACGTATTGCGCAGCCTCTCCCCCGCGGACAAGGCTGCCAGCAGCGAGACCTGGATGGCGACCATCCCACGAGAAGCCCAAGAAATGACACTAGGACTAGTCTGGCGCTTCAAAACAGACTCGCTCCACTATAGACACAAACCCTTGGCTCCAGAGCAGGGACGGTCGACGGCGATACCGACCACCAGACGGAGTGTGTACAGAACACTCGCCAGACAATATGACCCGTTGGGATGTATTCTACCTTACACCACCAGGGCAAAGATGATTGTACGAGCACTATGGGACAAGGACCAGGGCTGGGACGACCCAATACCCGCACACCTTGCCTCACCATGGAGAGAGTGGGAGACGGAACTCCGCTCACTCCCAGGCGTCAATATACGCCGCAGCTACTTCCCATCCACAGTGAGCCAGAGACATGCGAGATTGATCTACACGTCTTCAGCGACGCCTCCGAAGTAGCCTATGGATCGGTGGCCTACTTGCGTGCCCAAGAGAAGGGAGGAAAGATACACACTGCTTTCATCCTGGCCCGCTCAAGAATAGCCCCACGTAAGCAACAATCTATCCCACGTCTAGAGCTCTGCGCAGCCCTAGCAGGAGCGCATCTAGCCACGTTAATCCAACGTGAACTCACCATTCCGGTGCACAGAACAATCTTGTGGTCAGATTCCACGACAGTACTCACATGGATCAAGTCTGATTCATGCAGATACAAAGTCTTCGTGGGAGTCAGAGTCACCGAGATTCAAGAGCTAACAGAAGCAGCGAGCTGGCGGTATGTGGACACCAAACACAACCCAGCTGACGTCATCACCCGGGGAATGTCTCTGGATGACCTAACCCGTCGCAACATCTACAGTGACGGACCAGAATTCCTCAAGCTCCCGGAAGGAGAGTGGCCTACGCCCACCCCACGGGAAGCAAGTAACGAGGAGGCTGAGAACAAGAAACCTATGTTCTGTGGACTGAGCACAGTCGCCTCCACAGACCCCAACATAGATGACTGCATTACCCTAGAGAGTGCGCAGCAAAGAACATTCCTGCGGCACCACCCAGAGATTCAGTCCACCACTGACATGTCAGCAGCTGACTACGAAGAAGCAGAACTTCTTCTACTACAACGAGCCCAGAGAGACTCGTTCCCCGATGAGCTAGACTGTCTACAGGGAGGAAACCCCGTCCCATCAGACAGCAGACTGATTCACCTGGCACCAGAGAGTGACGCCCATAATCTCATCAGAGTGGGTGGTCGCCTGCGGAGAGCCCCCGATCTACCGGATGATATGAAGTACCCGATCGTCTTGAACAGCCGACACAAGGTCACAGAGCTGATCATAAAGAAATACGACGAGGATGTACACCACGCAGGAGCAGAGAGAGTCTTCGCGGAGATCAGACGTTGTTATTGGATACTGCAAGGCAGAGAAGCAGTACGGCGCTTCCAGCGAACCTGTCTAGACTGCCGTAAGTGGCGCGCGCAGCCCAGCATACCACGGATGGCTGACTTACCCCCCTGTCGCCTCCGAATCGGCGACAAGCCATTCCACTCCACAGGCATGGACTGCTTTGGCCCGTTGTATATAAAGAGAGGAAGAGGCACCGAGAAGCGGTGGGGTATTGTATTCAAATGCATGACCACCAGAGCGATACATATCGAGCTCCTTCCGACCATGAGCACAGACTCATTCCTTATGGCCTTCCGAAGATTCACATCACGGAAAGGAAAACCGTCTACATTGTTGTCTGATCACGGGACAAACTTTAAAGGCGGAGAAAGAGAGCTGAGAGAGAGCTTCCAAGCTATGGGCCCAGAACTTAAGACCCACCTCGCTCCATCCCAGATTGACTTCCAGTTTAATCCCCCGAACGCACCCCACTTCGGTGGAACCTGGGAACGAGAAGTACGTTCTATAAAGACAGCCCTGTACGCCGTGCTTGGGGCCCAGACTGTGGCGGAGGAAGTCCTAATGACAGTCCTCACGGAGATCGAGGGAGTATTGAACTCAAAGCCCCTCGGTTACGTCTCCAGTGATGTAGCAGATGTCGACCCAGTCACCCCCAACACACTCCTAATGGGGCGGCTGGACCCCGCGCTACCCCAGACAATGTACAGGCCTGAAGAAGCGAACGGCCGAAGAATGTGGAGGTACAGTCAAGTACTAGCTGACAAGTTTTGGAGCAGATTCCTACTCAACTACCTACCGTCTCTACAGACCCGCCAGAAGTGGGTAAAAGAGAGAGACAATTTGACAGAAGGAACAGTCGTCATGATTATTGACCAGTCGCTACCCAGAGCTATGTGGCCGGCTGGCCGCGTAAGCAAAGTGATCACCGGTGCCGATGGCAAGGTCCGAGCAGCTGAAGTACTCGTCCAAGGGCGCACTTACACACGTCCCGTGGCGAGGCTCATAGAACTGCCCCGACTCCCAGATACTATCGATGATGACCATGACCCCATGACTTTGTGAGTTGACTGACCCTTACAGCGGACCTTGAGTGGTAGACAGTACGGTTAATCTGTCTCTGCTTAGCTAATTAGGTGGGACTAATTAGGGGGCGGCTGTTGTGAAGGATCAGATTAAACCGAATATATATATTTATTTATATATATTTAAATAGTGTTTGTATATCGTTTGATATCCCCTGTATATTCCTTATATATATTATATAAATGTTAGTATATAATATACCCCGAATACCTATTTTCTAAAACCCTACACACATATGCTCCAGCTCAAATCCCCCCCTCCCGGACCCCCTCTTGGATAGTACCTCCATTATCCCTCACTCCTAACCAGACATCACCATTATAGGCTAGCTTTTATTCTCTCCACCACTTCTAACCACATTAACATTTTGGATTCATTGAGCCCTAGAATTCTTGCTGTTGATATTTCTTGATATATCACATCAAGATATGTAAGAAACCACACTTTCCGGCACATTTTTTCCGGTTGAAACCAACGTGATGCAATCAGTTTTTTAGCTACTGTGATACCCGATAAAACCAATCTTTTTAGTTGTGGGTTCACTGCAAACTCAAAAACATCATTCAATAGCAATACCGCGGGGTGTACAGGTATATTCCAAAATACGAGTATTGATAATTGTTGGGACACATCTTCCCAGAATGCCTTAACTGGTGGGCAGTCCCAATACATGTGCATAAATGTTCCTTCGTCCCCATTTGTACATTGGGAGCATTTGGAGTCTTGTAAAAGCCCCATTTTGCACAGCCTTATAGGAGTCAAGTATGTCCTGTGAATATAGTTCAGATTGATTTGTTGATGATCCGGGTTCCTTGATGTAAGTCGGACATTTGCCCAGGCTCCTTGCCAATCAAAGTCATTTTCCAGGTCTGGTATATCCCTCCTCCAGACATTGTCTAGTTGAAGGGTTTCGTACGAGGACGTTAGTAATTGATAATAAAAACCTGATACAAAACCTCCCAATGTATCTCTGTCATAGAAAAATTTGTGGTATCTGTGGTGTTCAATTGGTATGTGTAATGGAACACCGTGAGATCTCATACAAAGTCGTAACTGTATGTAAAAAAGCCATGTGGACTCGGTGAGGTTAAACTTTATGCATATTTCGACATAACTACAGAGGCCCTTGTTATTAAAAATATCCCCTAATGAGTGTATGCCTCTTTCTTCCCATACAGGGAATCTTATAGGTCGTTTTCCCATTAAGAGAGCATTGTTATTGAATATGGGAGTGTGATTATGCCATACTTGATTGTTAGGAAATTTCCTTTGTGTTTCCCGCCATGTCCTGATTGCATGGGTTATTATTGGGCCAAATTCTCTCTCACAATGCTTGATTGAAAGTTTAGTGTATGCTATGTCTTTCAATCTCTGTGGGGCTACTATGTTTTCTTCTAATTTTCTCCAAGATACCAAAGCCTCGGGGTCAAACCATATCTTCTTCAATGGTCTTAATGTGAAGGCATTAAAATATTGTAAAAAATCTGGGACTGCCATGCCACCGTCTGCTTTACTTCTCTGTGCGGTGGATCTTTTTATGCGAGGTGGTTTGTTATTCCAAATAAATTTGTATGTGGAGGTTTGTAATCTTTTCCAGTAGCCCTCTGGAGGAGGTAACGGAAGCATTGAGCTGAAGAAATTGATTCTTGGTAATACATCCATCTTAACTATTGATACCCTTGCCTGTACTGAGTTTTTAAGTTTTGCCCACCTGTCCAGGTCGTCCTTGATTTTGTTCTGTATTTTTGTGTAATTGTGCTTCACCGTTTGTCTTATGGTGGGGAATATTTCCACTCCCAAGCATCTGAAATGTTTTACCATCGGTATCGCACCTGGTAGGGTTATATCTTTTTTTGCAGGGGTGTTAAGTGGAAGGAAAGCCGACTTCGGCCAATTTATCTTAAATCCCGATAAATCACCAAAGTTCTCAATCAACTTGAGCAGATGAGGCAATGTGGTGTTGGGGTTTTGCATGAACAATATTACGTCGTCCGCATATAAACAAATTTTTTGTTGTGTGCCCTTGATTACGATTGGTTCTATGGATTGGGATTGTCTTATATATTGTGCTAAAGGCTCTAATGATAAATTGAATAGTCCGGGACTAAGAGGGCAACCCTGTCTGGCAGAGCGTGATACCGGAAAGATTTTGGAGATGATTGTGCCTGTTGTAATCATGGCCGATGGGTCCTTGTATAGTACTTTAATCATATCAATGAAACCTTTTCCTAACCCCATCCTTTCCAATACTGCCCATAGAAACGACCATTCCAACCTGTCAAATGCTTTCATAGCATCCAGGGATAGTATCGCCTTAGGTGTGATGTCCTCTTTGTCTGTATCTAGTACGTGTAGTATTCGCCTTATGTTATCATTGATCAGGCGACCTTTTATGAAGCCTGTTTGGTCCGTATGAACTAAAGACGTCATATGCTTTTGCAATCTGATGGCTAATATCTTAGAGTACAGTTTGACATCGGTTCCGAGGAGGCTTAAAGGACGGTAACTACCGCATTCAGTGGGGTCTTTGTCTTTTTTGTGAAGAACTGAAATGAGTGCGGTATTTTGGTGTTCAATGAAGCTTCCCTCTTTGACTGAGTATAAGATCATATTTAGTAATAAGGGTCCAAATATGTCCCAGCAAGAAATGTACATTTCTGATGGGATACCGTCAATTCCCGGAGCTTTGCCGTTTTTCATTCCGGATATGGCCTTCTTGAGTTCTTCTAATGTGATCGGTACTTCTAACTGTTTAGCGTCTTCATCCGTAAGTTTAGGGAGAGTAATTTGATTAAGATATGTGTCTAATTTGTCTTGATCAAAGGTCGTTTCTGAGTTATATAAATCGGAGTAGAATTCTTTGAATGTATCGTTTATTATTTTGGGTTCTGTTACTAGAGCTTGTTGTTTCCTAATGGCAGTTATATCTGCAAATTTTGCATTAATTCTTAGTCGCATGGCTAATAGGTGACTAGGTTTAGAACCTTGGAAGTACTGCTGTTGTCTAGTGCTGCGTATTTGCAATTCCGATTTTTGTCTGTACATTGCTTTGATCTCGGTCTTTAGAATGTTAACTTGGTTATCTAGTCTAGTAGAGTTGTTGTATTTTAAAGAATTAAAAAGCGTTGAGTAAAGCGTTTCCATTTCAGACAGTTTTGTGTTTTGATTTTTGCGCAATATGGAGGTAAATCTATCCGAGAAATCCTTGATCATACTCTTTACCGACATCCATAATATTCTGGGATCTTGCACCGCGTTAGCATTATCTTGTAGGAATACTGTGAGAGCTTCTTTAATTTGTGTAATGAATTCCTTGTTGTTAAGCAGCATCGAATTAAAACGCCATCTTGGGGCCCGGGTAGATAATGTACCAAATGTTGCTTTCAGGATTAAGTAGCAGTGATCTGATAGCGCATTGGGTGTCATTTCCACTTCGTATTTATCAAATATTCTCGGGGATGCAAAGACGTAATCAATTCTGGATAGTGTGTTGTGTCTCGCCGAACGACAGGAGTACTTGCGGGTCATGGGGTTAAGTGAACGCCATAAATCAGTTACTCCTGTTGATTTCGACCAATCTTTTAATGCTTTAGATGAATTCTTTTGTTCGCTGGAGAAGGAAAGGTAAGTTTTGTCCATCCTTGGGTTCCAAATGGCATTAAAATCCGCACCTATTATGTATGAGTACTCGGGATGGTTTAACATTTCTCCTGTTAGTGAAGTGAAGAAACCCACTTCGTACAAATTCGGGGCATATACCGCTGCCAATGCAATTTTCCTGTTATTGTGTATAATCCTAGCTATAGTTATGCGCCCCTCAGCATCCGACCATACCCCTTTCAATTCGATATTTAATTTGCGTCTGACGACTATGGCTACCCCTCTAGTTCTCGTAGCAAAAGAAGAGTGACCAATATTATGGTATATGTTATCCGCTAACGTATTTATGTCTCCCTCTAAAATGTGCGTTTCGCTTAATAGTGCCACGTCCACATGTTCTTTTTTCATCAGTGTAAGCACGCTTTTGCGCTTGTGTTGTTTGTTTATCCCACCGGTGTTCCATACCATTATATTCAAACTAGCCATAGTCTATGCATGTTTTCGTGTAGTTTTTGGTAATGTTTCTGGAGTATGAAGCTACAATAGATGCACATCCAATTAATGAGGTCCCGTTGAGAGCTGAGCTTAAAAACATATATATATACAAATAAAAATCCCCTATTTTCCCCTCTCCCAGAAAGTCGAACATGCCTGTGTTCCAAGAACACATCCTCCGCGATTGACTTTCTCCCATGGTCCACCGGATTGCCCAACCTGAGCATTGTAATCCTAATTTTCCTATGCTCATTGCCATAGGATCTAACATTTCCATTCTATTGCAATAGAATGTCGCTTTTGGTCTTGCACCTTCCCTTACTGTAATGAAGTATTGTGATAAATAACCTAAAGATAAAAATAAAAAATAAAATAAAAAGAGAATAAACCTTTCTCGACATATTCCTTTGAACCCTCCACCAACGTGTGGGGAAAAAAAAAAAAAAGGAAAAGATTGTAGATCAGTATTGACACCTTAATGTGAAGAACATTGGAAAAGAATAATGTAAGTTACAGTATATTTAAAAAATATATAGTAATATTGACACCTTAATGTGAAGAACATTGGAAAAGAACAATGTAAGTTAAATTATATTTAAAAAATATAGGGTGATGAGAAGAAAAAATTTAATAAAATAAAAATCAATGGAAAGATATAGATAAGGAATAAGAGATAAATAATTATCAACGTGGAGAGGCCACTAGAACCGATTTAACTGATTAGATAAGATAGAAAAGCAGCGCCTTTTAGCGCTTCAATGTGCCTTTAATGGAGTGATTACTTAAATTGTTAGAATAACCTTGCTGTGCTCATACGTTTATGTGTGGATAATTTTAAAGTATTATTAAGGGCTGATTGCACTTCATTTAATTTATTATATGCTATGTGTATGCACACCGAATGTTATTGTTAGAGTTGTATGCTTCGTTGTCATGGTGCCTTATATTCTAGAAGGTTGTAGAATATACTAGTGCCTAGACTATTTTACATTCCAGAATGATCTAAGAGACCCAGGGCATTTGAGCGATAAACCCAGAATATTCCAGATAGATCTTTTTGCATTGATATTTATTTGTCCCCTCAGAGACCAGAGACTGAAATTATAATGTATTATGAATCGTATTATACACAGTACACATTGTTATAGACGACTTGCATATCGTTTGCTACTTTGCTGAACACAACAATGTTATTCCAACACTGGTGGAATGACCTCATTGATGAACACAATAAAGTCATTCCAACACTGGTATATATTTAGAGAGAGGCTTAACTGATTCCGGCATTTCCGTCATGCTTTGGGTTATTTGCTGCATTTTGAATCAGGAAATCCTCAGCATCAAAGGGTGTAAATGGACGTGACCTGCGGCCGTTATTGTCCAAGAATGATAACAGCGCCGGATATGCTAGCCTTGGCTTGTGGCCGGCTATGTACAGCTTTTGCATCACAACTTTGTATGGTTGACGTCGGATGATGGCCTCTCTGCTCAAATCTTCGTAGATAAATATTGGTTTATCACCATACTTCAGCTTCCCACGTTGGTTGCGAGCATATTTGATGATTTCATCCCTTGTTGTAGTTTTCCGCAGAGTGACAATGATGACTCTCGGCCCGTTGATATTTTGCCCCTGGGAACCAATTCTGTAAACTTGTTCCACTTCTGGCACTTTGTTTGGATCGGAGTTTTCCAAAATCGTTGATAACTCGTTTGGAAAGTTGATGTCATCGCAGTTCACTGATTCATCGAGCCCCACAATGCGGATGTTATTCCGCCTGTGGTAACGATGGGTTTCTAGTTGCCTCTCCATCACTTCGTTTTTAAGCAATTTTATTTCCCTCCGGTATTCATCTTTAACTTTTTCCATCTCTTCTCCCATCTCTGTCATGATACCTTCGTTCGCCTTGACTGCTTTTGTGTTTTCTGTCACCGAAATCTCCACTGTCGTGATTCGCTCTGACTGTGCATCGAACGCTTTCTTGACTTCTTCTAATTTCTCATCGATGTGATCGAATTTAGCCTCGATGCGATCGAATTTAGCCTCGACGTTTGCCTCGAGCGCCTTGATGTGTGTAATCTGCAGGTTAGACTGTTCTACCATCTGTTCTTTCATCAGGTTAGACTGTTCTACCATCTGTTCTTTCATCAGGTTAGACTGTTCTAACTGTTCTTTCATCAGGTTAGACTGTTCTACCATCAGGTTAGACAATGTGTTGAAATCGGGTGGATTTCTGCTTTCTTCAGTTGACGGCATATGGTAGATAGATGCAGTGACGTTGGAATCCATAAATCTGGTTGCTCTCCCTTTCACGGAGCTTGAATCTGTACCTTCTTTTATGTTGGTCTCTATTGACTCTCTTTCGGGGACCGTAATCGATGATCCCGGTACGTTGTCCTCTTCCTTCTCCTCCTCGGAGCTTGTCGTCGTCGGCTCAGAACCAGCGACGGTTAGGACGCGTCTATCTCGTTTTTTTACGTCCTGCGCCGTTGAAGTTGCCGTAGTTATTTTCTCTGCCTTCTTTCCACCTTTAACCATATTGTCTTTTGATATGGTTAGTAGAGGGTCTTAACAATACATACGATGTGGTCTATTCTCTTTCTTTACTGTCCAAATAATGTTTTTAAACGAAATTAGCGTTAGTGGGAGCGGAGCAATTGCAAAATGCGTGTGCTACATGTTGTAGCGTAACCGGAAGTCGGGTGCTTTGATTATTCCATGGATAACGGCCAACACTGCGGAGTGTTGGAACTACCCCCCGGAGAGGACTCCAGGTGAGACGGCGCTCTACACCAGTGAGGTCGCCTCACGTCTCTCCGTTGTGGACCGGCAGCTACCGTCCACCAGAGGGTCCAGCTGTATTCGTCTGCGGACCGAGGTTCTGTGGGCACCGTGTTCAAGACTTTGAATTCTCCCAAGAAACCGTCGGCCAGATGGGATACCGCCAGCGGCTTCTCTAACCCCCCCCTCCTACTGTCTTACAACCAGCGGGACCCCCCCCCCCCCCCTTAGTGTATCCAGCTATAATCATTTAAGTACCATCGCTATCGTTCCTAAATATCCAGGTTGTATACTTACTCCCTGCGTAACCAGAGATTGGACATTCAGTGTTGATTTACCTACGAATACTCATTTGCCATACAAGTGCATATTTCAAATCATAAGTGTAAACAAGTGAACGTTGTATATACCTTTTGCTATATTAAATATTCGATTTGTACATTTGTCTGGATTCGTTTCATCAGGTGAGAAAGTGTTCATCATACTTATATCATGTACTGGATGGCCAGAAGTTAAAGTACAAGAGGTAGTGGTATTAAATACCATATCTAACAATACAGTCAGGGAATTGTACCCCTCAGTTACAATTGGTCCTTCGAGCCGGAGGGTAACTAGTGTAATATTAATATAGTGTTATTAATATTGAAATGGCCTATGATGAACACTCCACGAAACGGTCCTCCTAACCTAGAACGCCCGCGGCGCAGACGACAGCCACCTCAGTACTTAGAGGATTACACTGTCAGTCAACTACCTAGCCTTCGACAAACGGTAAACGCGGTAAAAGTAGAAAGTAAAATTATGTCTGACCTTAACGACCAGGTTTCCCCGACCACAGAGGCCCTAGTGGGTCCTAATGTAACTGACCAAGCTCACGGTGGGGACCAGGAGGGAGCGGACATGCCTTTACCCCCCGCCACTACCCAAGAAGTAGTCCCCGACCAGCACCGGGAGGAAGACAACCCTACAGAGAGAGAACTCTGCACGGAAGAAGAGGAGGAGAGCGCCGAGGAAATAGAGCTCCAGGACTCCCCAACGAGTACCCCCAGGAGCGGCTCACGCAGGAGCGGCTCACCTCCACAACCGCCTTCCCCCAGCGAAGCGGAGAGGATGCTACAACAGGCGTTCCTCGTCAGCCTGACAGCCTCTACCGAACGCGATCGACTTCAGGGTGAACGCGACCGTCTCCAAGCACAACAACGGAGCGAAGAAGAGCGCACACGCCTGGAGATGAGACGCCTTCAGACAGAAGAGAATATGGCAAGAGACCGGGCCGACGCCCAGCGCGCCGCTGCCGGTGCCCAAAGAGAGGCAGATCTCACCAAGCGCGAAGTCGAGCGCGACAAGTTACAAGCGCAGCTAATGGAGCAGCTGATCCGCAAGGCAACACCCTCTCCCTCCGCCAGGGGTTCAAGGAACTCGTCGAGACAACAGTCAAGGGCAGCGTCTCCTCAACGAGCAAGCGACCCTGAACTTGACCAACAGACCGAGCCTAGACCCCCCGCAGACCCCCTTCCCAGACCGGTCCAAGCGAGACCCAGCTACAAGGAAGGAGCGGCATACACTGCGGAGAAGCTAAATAAACGATTACAGGATCTGGAAGATCTGATAGAGGAAGAAGAGGGAGAGGAGGAGAACCAAGCCCGACGACAGCACAGTACTCCACCGGACCAGGAGGTCCAGCACAGTCCAGGCTGTACCCCCGCTGCGCTGCGCTACAGACCCCCGACTCTATTCACGGGTGAGCACGACGCACGACCAGCCCCGAGGAATAGCACCTGGACCAGCGGGCCATGGTACCCTGTCAGTACCAGCCCACAGCAAGGCGCAAGAGGGGACTCGCCCAGGAGGTCTCTCCCCCAACGCTCGCCGATGTATCAGCCATCCACGGCGTCATACATTGCCACGCCGTCATTTCCAGACTTCGCCTATGAGAGTCGAGCACAGTACACGGAGCTCCGGATGTGCTTAGAGACAATGATGGTGGATGTCGCTGATGAACGCCACAAGTATGCAATATTACTGAAGCACCTGAAAGTACCGCGAGCGCACAATATAGCGCTAGCCTATGCCACCTCTTCGACACCATACACAGCGGCCCTAGCGGCGCTGGACCAGAGATATGGACGTATATGGGATTACGTAATCCAAGAGATAAGGCATATTGATCGCCTACCCCCAGCCACAGACAATCGCTCATTAGACGACCTGTCAATCAAAGTGCAGTCCCTGGTAGGGATGCTGGGAGCGCAACGGGAAAAGGGCATGCATGAGCTATACGCCAACTCTAACGTCGAGAGGATTTTGGAGAAGCTGCCACCCGCAAGACAGGAGCGTTTTAGGCGGCAGAGAGACTACCGGGATCCCAACGGCCCCGAGCCATCCCTCCTTGATCTAGCCGACTTCCTGGCGAGAGAAGTCAGCAGCTTACGACTGGATACATTCGGGCGGAGCACGCCAAGCTCCAGAGAGGGACCCAGGAGAATAAATGATGGAAGAAGATCGGTGACTGTCATGCACCAATCAGAGTCAGTACCGAGCAGTAAGAGTCACAGCACCCCCTCGAGAAAAGAGAAGTGGAAGATAGCGTGTCCCTACTGTGAGAAAGAACACTGGCTGTCACAATGTGACCTATTCACAAAGATGAATGCAGAAGAAGTGAGTCAATGGATAAAGTCCAACAGGCGCTGTTACCGATGTGCGCGGCCACACATGGCAGCCGAATGCCGCCTAAAGAAAAGGTGCAGTCGGTGCGATGGAGCCCATCTAGATATACTACACGACAGTAACAGAAGACAGCCTCCACCTGCACCAAGGCAAGTGTCATGTACATTGACCCCGCCAGCAGCAGCGGCGCCCAAGTGCTCTTAAAGGTAGTCCGTGTGACATTGAGCTACCAAGATAAAGTCATGGACACTTACGCCGTCCTTGATGACGGGTCAGAGAAGACCCTTCTGCTCGCGTCCGCTGCGGCCCAGCTGGGACTGCGGGGGAGCAAGAACGAAATGACGATTCGTTCTAAAGAAGACATTTACGCCATCAACCTACTCGAGCAGGGGACAAAGAGAGTCACAGTCGGCGGAGTGATGAGATACGCAACTCCACTCCTGAGGCGAGAGGGAATGCCCACCTTTCACGCAAAGAAAGACGCCACGGAGCGCTATCTATTGAACACGGAGCGGCGCCTAGCCAAAGACCCCGCTCAAGAGAGTGTGTACCGCGCTGAGATTGAGAAGCTAATCACAGCGGGACACGTAACAAAGATTGACATTAAAGAGGCCGATCAGACGACCGAATCATGGTACGTGCCGCATCACAAGGTCCATCACAACGGCAAGGATCGCATTGTGTTTAACTGCAGCTACCAGATCGGATCCCAAAATCTGAATAAAGAGCTCTTGCCCGGCCCCACACTCGGCCCCTCCCTACTAGGCGTGCTACTGCGCTTCCGCCAGGACAAGGTGGCTATCAGCGGGGATATCAAAGGGATGTTCTTGCAGGTGAGACTAGTAGAGGAGGACAAGCCCCTGCTGCGGTTCCTATGGAGAGAGAGGATCGGAGATGAGAACCCAGCCATCTACCAGTGGGAAGT
Source organism: Notolepis coatsorum (assembly GCF_963971535.1). NCBI lineage: Eukaryota > Metazoa > Chordata > Actinopteri > Aulopiformes > Paralepididae > Notolepis > Notolepis coatsorum. Next base: position 110,246,292 of record NC_140169.1, on the reverse strand, counting down.
ACTCCCCTTCGGAACCACATGCAGCCCGTGCTGTGCTACATTTGCACTACAGAAACACGTCGCAGAGGACCCAACAGCAGATGAAGAGGTCCAACACAGTGTGAAGAACAGTTTCTACGTGGACAACTGTTTACAAAGCGTTTCGACTCAAGAAGAAGCCGAGGTTCTCCTAATCAAGTTACGCGCCTCCCTGATCAGAGGCGGCTTTGATCTCAGGCAGTGGGCCAGCAGTGACCCGCACGTATTGCGCAGCCTCTCCCCCGCGGACAAGGCTGCCAGCAGCGAGACCTGGATGGCGACCATCCCACGAGAAGCCCAAGAAATGACACTAGGACTAGTCTGGCGCTTCAAAACAGACTCGCTCCACTATAGACACAAACCCTTGGCTCCAGAGCAGGGACGGTCGACGGCGATACCGACCACCAGACGGAGTGTGTACAGAACACTCGCCAGACAATATGACCCGTTGGGATGTATTCTACCTTACACCACCAGGGCAAAGATGATTGTACGAGCACTATGGGACAAGGACCAGGGCTGGGACGACCCAATACCCGCACACCTTGCCTCACCATGGAGAGAGTGGGAGACGGAACTCCGCTCACTCCCAGGCGTCAATATACGCCGCAGCTACTTCCCATCCACAGTGAGGCCAGAGACATGCGAGATTGATCTACACGTCTTCAGCGACGCCTCCGAAGTAGCCTATGGATCGGTGGCCTACTTGCGTGCCCAAGAGAAGGGAGGAAAGATACACACTGCTTTCATCCTGGCCCGCTCAAGAATAGCCCCACGTAAGCAACAATCTATCCCACGTCTAGAGCTCTGCGCAGCCCTAGCAGGAGCGCATCTAGCCACGTTAATCCAACGTGAACTCACCATTCCGGTGCACAGAACAATCTTGTGGTCAGATTCCACGACAGTACTCACATGGATCAAGTCTGATTCATGCAGATACAAAGTCTTCGTGGGAGTCAGAGTCACCGAGATTCAAGAGCTAACAGAAGCAGCGAGCTGGCGGTATGTGGACACCAAACACAACCCAGCTGACGTCATCACCCGGGGAATGTCTCTGGATGACCTAACCCGTCGCAACATCTACAGTGACGGACCAGAATTCCTCAAGCTCCCGGAAGGAGAGTGGCCTACGCCCACCCCACGGGAAGCAAGTAACGAGGAGGCTGAGAACAAGAAACCTATGTTCTGTGGACTGAGCACAGTCGCCTCCACAGACCCCAACATAGATGACTGCATTACCCTAGAGAGTGCGCAGCAAAGAACATTCCTGCGGCACCACCCAGAGATTCAGTCCACCACTGACATGTCAGCAGCTGACTACGAAGAAGCAGAACTTCTTCTACTACAACGAGCCCAGAGAGACTCGTTCCCCGATGAGCTAGACTGTCTACAGGGAGGAAACCCCGTCCCATCAGACAGCAGACTGATTCACCTGGCACCAGAGAGTGACGCCCATAATCTCATCAGAGTGGGTGGTCGCCTGCGGAGAGCCCCCGATCTACCGGATGATATGAAGTACCCGATCGTCTTGAACAGCCGACACAAGGTCACAGAGCTGATCATAAAGAAATACGACGAGGATGTACACCACGCAGGAGCAGAGAGAGTCTTCGCGGAGATCAGACGTTGTTATTGGATACTGCAAGGCAGAGAAGCAGTACGGCGCTTCCAGCGAACCTGTCTAGACTGCCGTAAGTGGCGCGCGCAGCCCAGCATACCACGGATGGCTGACTTACCCCCCTGTCGCCTCCGAATCGGCGACAAGCCATTCCACTCCACAGGCATGGACTGCTTTGGCCCGTTGTATATAAAGAGAGGAAGAGGCACCGAGAAGCGGTGGGGTATTGTATTCAAATGCATGACCACCAGAGCGATACATATCGAGCTCCTTCCGACCATGAGCACAGACTCATTCCTTATGGCCTTCCGAAGATTCACATCACGGAAAGGAAAACCGTCTACATTGTTGTCTGATCACGGGACAAACTTTAAAGGCGGAGAAAGAGAGCTGAGAGAGAGCTTCCAAGCTATGGGCCCAGAACTTAAGACCCACCTCGCTCCATCCCAGATTGACTTCCAGTTTAATCCCCCGAACGCACCCCACTTCGGTGGAACCTGGGAACGAGAAGTACGTTCTATAAAGACAGCCCTGTACGCCGTGCTTGGGGCCCAGACTGTGGCGGAGGAAGTCCTAATGACAGTCCTCACGGAGATCGAGGGAGTATTGAACTCAAAGCCCCTCGGTTACGTCTCCAGTGATGTAGCAGATGTCGACCCAGTCACCCCCAACACACTCCTAATGGGGCGGCTGGACCCCGCGCTACCCCAGACAATGTACAGGCCTGAAGAAGCGAACGGCCGAAGAATGTGGAGGTACAGTCAAGTACTAGCTGACAAGTTTTGGAGCAGCTTCCTACTCAACTACCTACCGTCTCTACAGACCCGCCAGAAGTGGGTAAAAGAGAGAGACAATTTGACAGAAGGAACAGTCATGATTATTGACCAGTCGCTACCCAGAGCTATGTGGCCGGCTGGCCGCGTAAGCAAAGTGATCACCGGTGCCGATGGCAAGGTCCGAGCAGCTGAAGTACTCGTCCAAGGGCGCACTTACACACGTCCCGTGGCGAGGCTCATAGAACTGCCCCGACTCCCAGATACTATCGATGATGACCATGACCCCATGACTTTGTGAGTTGACTGACCCTTACAGCGGACCTTGAGTGGTAGACAGTACGGTTAATCTGTCTCTGCTTAGCTAATTAGGTGGGACTAATTAGGGGGCGGCTGTTGTGAAGGATCAGATTAAACCGAATATATATATTTATTTATATATATATATTTAAATAGTGTTTGTATATCGTTTGATATCCCCTGTATATTCCTTGTACAATATGCACTGAATATCCCTTTAGTCTACTAAACAGCCCATAATAGTTTCATTCTACCATTGGACGAGAACCTGGCGCCAGGTTGCCATACCCCTAGGTTCAAGTTCAATCGTGCCGCCCAACATGTCGTGGCAAGCCCCGGTTCCGCGTAGGAATACGTCTGGCGAAATACGAATGGTACTATTTGTTCATAGCGCATATATATATGGCGCAAGTAAAGTAGAACTTTCTTTTTAGTCCAGTTCTTTACCCTCCAACAGAGTGACAGACGCGAAGCCTCACCCACGACGCACGTGTGGTGTAGTAAGGCCTACTTGGCCTCAGAATAGGCATTGAGATATCGTGCGGATTAATAGTTGAATAGTCATAGTTTGGCACTATACCGTCGAGTTGGACGTATTCTATTAAGCTAATAATAGTCTATTTATGTATGGTGCATCGTTCGGTTAGAGTTCTAATGTTATCAGTACCCCCCATCGTTCCTGACGTTATCTGGACGCTTAACCAGGCTGGGCAGACCCCTAGTGGTGCTTGCATCCGAGGAGCTCCGGGCCAGGGCGACTGGACCTGTATATTGGATTACTCTACCCGGACGACGGCGAGCCTTCCACGGCTTGGATTATGCTTTGGGTGCTTTGATTATTCCATGGATAACGGCCAACACTGCGGAGTGTTGGAACTACCCCCCGGAGAGGACTCCAGGTGAGACGGCGCTCTACACCAGTGAGGTCGCCTCACGTCTCTCCGTTGTGGACCGGCAGCTACCGTCCACCAGAGGGTCCAGCTGTATTCGTCTGCGGACCGAGGTTCTGTGGGCACCGTGTTCAAGACTTTGAATTCTCCCAAGAAACCGTCGGCCAGATGGGATACCGCCAGCGGCTTCTCTAACCCCCCCCTCCTACTGTCTTACAACCAGCGGGACCCCCCCCCCCCTTAGTGTATCCAGCTATAATCATTTAAGTACCATCGCTATCGTTCCTAAATATCCAGGTTGTATACTTACTCCCTGCGTAACCAGAGATTGGACATTCAGTGTTGATTTACCTACGAATACTCATTTGCCATACAAGTGCATATTTCAAATCATAAGTGTAAACAAGTGAACGTTGTATATACCTTTTGCTATATTAAATATTCGATTTGTACATTTGTGTGGATTCGTTTCATCAGGTGGGAAAGTGTTCATCATACTTATATCATGTACTGGATGGCCAGAAGTTAAAGTACAAGAGGTAGTGGTATTAAATACCATATCTAACAATACAGTCAGGGAATTGTACCCCTCAGTTACATATACAGTTTGATAGCAATCGGCGCGAGATAAAACATTTCAAATGGACGTACTTCTAGAAGTTACTACGTATGATCTGATGTTGACCGGATGGGCGGGGGGTCGTTTATAATTCCGTGGGCAACGTTATATCATTCATCTAGTGTGGGTGATATGATCATTGGAGCAGTTAGTATAGAAGACATTACAAAATAACGCTGAAACTCACCGTAGCTTCCTCTTGCCGTTGGGAGATGAGCGTGGAACAGAATTTTTTCTATTATGGGATATAGAAATACCCGATCCATTTCCAGGTTGTATAATAGTATATACGTCCAAATCATGTTGTTTATCGAGTTATTGGCAACGGATCGATATCCATTGTGTCGAGCTCGAGTCCCGGGACCTATAGCGAGTGATCGGACCAAATTGAAATGAGCACCAGCTTCCACTTCCCTGTTTCTTCCCTGGGCGATCTGCCGATCGGCCACCAGATGGCGCTCTTGAACCGTTAGAGAGTTGACAGGGGCTCACCAGTACATATAATGTCTCCGGGGGAGAAATATGATTTCGATCACAGATTTTTGAAATATTGATATCAAAGACGCTGTCCAGCGTCATCGGCAGAATAAGCATGGCGGGGAATGACGTGTTTCAGCGTCAACAGCGATTAAAGGGTTAAGCTGTTTTGGCACTTACCCATTTTCTGCTTGCCTTTACTCTGAAATAGGAGTTTTTGTTTTGTCTTACACTGGAAAGAGATACTTACTTGGTTGAATACAATTGATCTTAGAGACATATCCTTTTAAGTATCCACAATAAGAAATTCCACATTCTATAAGTATGTGCAATAAGACATTCCACATTTATTAGTATGTGTAATTGGTGGGAGTGTAACTGCAGCTATGGTTAACAGTTGGTTAATATAGTTATTTACGTTTACAATTTATATGCTTATTTTTGTATATTAGTAATAATACACTCAATTGCATTTCACTGTATTTCTTATTTGTTTATATAAGATATATATTAGTGGCGCACAATTATTTTCTATTTGTTTGCGCAATTACTTCATTTCACGAGACTTGACACACCTGCTATCCGGTGACGTGTTTCCGCCCTCGCTCTCTTGAGTTGCAACAATGAACTTGGATGGATGGATTATTGACTTACCTGTCGATCCTAATAAGCAAAGGACAATCCATCAAGACAACTTAACAAGACAATCTTCCAAGAAACAGATCGGAGACATACTACCATAACGCATCGATGTTCTCATATACTGGCATGCAGCCAATAAGGTATTGATTGTTTTAGATGATGATTGTGGTACATGTTACAGTGATGTTCCGACCATGGTTTAATGGACTTGTAATATTAATGGTATCTTTTGTATGCATTTGTATGTCATGCAGATTTTACGGTTTGGATGAGGTTTGGAAGGAGAATCTTCATTAAAATCAGTTCAAGAAATCTACTTGTGTTTTGCGTCGTGCCCAGAGGATATCACACAAGTCTTCCCTGTTAGAAAACTTTAGTTTGAAGTTACTTGAGCTTTTGTCCATTTTGATTGATTATCAATTGTTATTACATGGCGTTTTCACATTCGCCGAAATGCTTGCTTGTGATTGGTCAATAGCGCGCGTCAGAGGTCAGTTATCAGACAATAATGACCGCTGTGGGACAATAATGACCGCTGTGCGCAGCTGTTCGCAATCAAGCCCACAATAATGACCGCTGTGCGCAGCTGTTCGCAATCAAGCCCACTGACATCAGTGCAAACTGCCGGCTGCCGGGGAAGCTGCTGGGGGGCGGAGCGACGAGCACTCAGCGGAGCCAGAACCAGTGTTACTGTTGCGAGTCAATGTAAAATGAATTAGGTATATTGTTAGTAAGTTAGCCATGTAATAAGCGGGATAATGTATAGCTATACTCGATCAGTCGCAAAATAATTGACCTTCACTGACGTTTAAAACACCTCGCCGAGGCGGCTCGGTATTTTAAACTCTGTGTCGGTCAATTATTTTGCAACAATGACCTCGTAGCTATACATTATCCCTTACATAAGTCATTAATTTTGTTCCATTGTATATTGTCCTGTCTTTTAATTCTTTTTGTATATTGTTACAACAACAACAACAACAACAACAACAACAACAACAACAACAACAACAACAATAACACAACTAAAACATGTGTTTGCATTGGGACTGGTGGCCTATAGTTACTGTGGTATTGTTGGTTTGTTGAAACTTCTGGATAATGGAAGCCATGGTTGGCCCCCTCAGTGATAGGCCATGGTTTGTCACATGGTTTATGATGGTGGCTCAACTACTCCTCTCCCTGGTCCAACTACTCCTCTGCCTGGTCCAACTACTCCTCTCAACCTACCTCTCCTCCCTTGTCCTGGTCCAACTACTCCTCTACCTGGTCCAACTACTCCGCTCCCTGGTCCAACTACTCCTCCAACCTACCTCTCCTTCTCCCTTGTCCTGGTCCAACTACTCATCTCCCTGGTCCAACTACTCCTCTGCCTGGTCCAACTACTCCTCTGCCTGGTCCAACTACTCCTCTGCCTGGTCCAGACATTCTTTTCTCTCTGCTCCTCTGTTGTTCTGTATCCACATTGAACAAAATCAATTAAAAAAGTCCCATTTTTAACAAAATGTTTAACTAAATCAGCTACTAAAATTGGTTGCACTACGGTTACTTCAGGCATAACCTAACTAGTTTATAATATGTAAAGTTATAACTAAGGCAAGTGGCCAAACAATGATCAAAGATACAGAGTTCCATTGTCATGGTTATCGTGCATATTCGTTTTCTGGCTGGCATGAGCCACTTGGTGTCGTAGCACAATAATTACATGTAATTAATGAAAGTTTCAAGTTTCAAGTTTCAAGTTTCAAGTTTCTTTAATAGTTGTCATACAGAAGTACAGAATACTTTCATACAAAATGCTTCTTACTGTTACGCTCCAGAGACTGTGCTAGACAAGATAGTATCAAATAACATAGTATAGCATGTAATTTAGAAGAAGAAAATGAGGTCACAGTGTTCGGTATAGACATATGTACAATGTTCTGAGTTACCATATAATATACAATACTATGCAGTGTACTAATGTACAGTACTATATAGTGCAAAGCAGAAATGGGATGAGGTACAATTTAGGTACAATTTACAGTAAGGTGTACGAGTTGTAGTGCAATCCTTCATCAATAAATATAAAGTGTGGGGAGTGGGTGCTACAGTGTGTTTGTTTAAAGTGGGTGTGTGCTATAAAGTGTGTGGAGTGGGTGCTACAGTGTGTTTGTTTAAAGTGAGTGTGTGCGTGTGGATGTGTGTGCTATGTGCGTTTGGTGGTTGTTGTTGTGTAGTGTTCATTGTTCGTTTAGCAGCCTGATGGCCTGGGGATAGAAGCTTCTTCTGAGTCTTTCTGTGCTCGCCTTGAGACTCCGGTATCGCTTGCCTGACCGCAGCAGTTCAAAGAGGCAGTTGTTCGGGTGACTGGAGTCTTTAATGATTCTCTTAGCCTTGCCCTTGCAACGCTTGTTGTAAATGTTCTGGAGGGTGGGGAGCCCCCCTCCAATTGTGCGTTCGGCTGAACGTGTCACTCTTTGTAGTCTGCTTCGGTCTTGTGCAGTGCTATTCCCAAACCAGGAGGTGATGTTGCCAGTCAAGATGCTCTCTATTGTACATGAGTAGAAGTTCTTAAGGATCTTCTGACTGACTTGGAACTTCCTTAGGCGCCTGAGGAAGTAGAGGCGTTGTCGTGCCTTCTTCACAACACTGTCAATGTGTGTGGTCCATGTCAAGTCCTCGGATATGTAGGCTCCGAGGTACTTAAAGCTGTTGACTCTCTCAACCGGTGCCCCGTCGATGCTGAGGGGGCTGTAGTCCTTGACCCCCGACCTCCTGAAGTCCACAATCATCTCCTTTGTTTTGCTGACGTTCAGGGAGAGGCTGTTTTCCTGGCACCATCCCGCCAGGACCTTGACCTCTTCCAGGTAGGCCCTCTCGTCGTTGGCAGAGATCAGGCCCACCACCACTGTGTCGTCAGCAAATTTGATGATTGTATTGCTACTCCGCTGAGCCACACAGTCGTGTGTGTACAGGGAGTAGAGGAGGGGACTCAGAACACAGCCCTGGGGGGCACCTATGTTGAGGGTGATGGATGAGGAGGTGCAGTTGCCTGCTCTCACCACCTGGGGTCTGCCAGTCAGGAAGTCCAAGACCCACTGGCAGAGGTCATAGTTCAAGCCCAGGTCCCTGAGCTTGGCTATGAGTATGGAGGGGACTATGGTATTGAATGCCGAGCTGTAGTCGATGAATAGCATTCTCACATAGTTCCCCTGCCTCTTGTCCAGGTGTGATGCTGCTGTGTGCAGCACATGGGCTATGGCGTCCTCCGTGGACCTGTTGGGGCGGTATGCAAATTGCAGGGGGTCCATGTTGATGGGGAGGGAGGAGCAGATGTAGCCCTTTACTAGCTTCTTAAAGCACTTCATGGCTATGGAGGTGAGAGCTACAGGGCGGTAGTCGTTGAGGCAAGCAGGCTTGGATTTTTTTGGGTACAGGGATAATAGTGGACTTCTTCAGGCAGGTGGGGATGACAGCCTGTTCTAAGGACAGGTTAAATATGTCAGTGAATACTGGGGCCAGTTGGTCGGCACAGACTTTTAGGACGCGGCCGGGGATGCCGTCCGGACCTGCTGCCTTCCTGATATTCACTTTTTTAAAGGTCCGCCTCACCTCATGCTCTGTTACCCTGAACACTGCGTCTCCATCAGCAGCCGACCCCCCCCCCCCCATTGCCGTGGCTTGTGGGCTGGTGTTGTTATTACCAGCATCAAACCTCGCATAGAAGGTATTGAGGTCATTTGCTAAGGAGATGTCACTGTTCAGTTTGAGGGAGGCGCCTTTGTAGTCTGTCATCGAGCCCCTGCCACATAGCTCTAGAGTCAGCTTGTTCAAACTGGAGTTCAATTTTATCCCTGTAGCGCCGTTTGGCCTCTGTCACTGTCCTCCTTACGTTGTGTCGCGCCACCTTGTGGTCATTCATGTTGCCTGCCACTAGGCCGTTGTTGTATGCTTTGGTGCGCTCTCTCAGAGCTTCACGGACGGATTTGTCTACCCAGGGTTTTTGATTTGGGTAAACTCTCATTTTGGTAGTGGGGATTGTTTCTTCCACCAAAGTACAAACATAGTCCAGCACTGTCTCCGTGTAGACATTAATGTTATCTGTGTCGCGGAACACGTTCCAGTCTGTGCAGTCAAACGCAGCCTGTAGCGTCTCCTCTGACGTCAAATCCCATTTCTGCACCTCTCGCGAGACTACAGGAGTACTTTTGATTCTCTGTTTGTACTTTGGTGAAAGAAAAATGGACGCGTGATCTGATTTACCAAAGCCACTATCAGAATGAGCCTTGTAGCCACCTTTAAATTGCGTGTAACAGTGATCTAGGATGTTACCGCCTCTGGTGTTGCAAGTCACATGCTGATAGAAGTCAGGTAATACCTTTCTCAGATTGGCGCTATTGAAATCACCCAGCACTAAAATGGCGGCGTTAACGTTCGCCGCTTGTATTCTATTTACCTCGTCGTGGAGTCTGGAGAGCGCGACGTTGTTACTGGCTTGCGGTGGAATATACACTCCGATCAGGACGATCGCCGTTAACTCCCTCGGGAGGAAGAAAGGACGACACTTGATGGTTATATATTCCAGGTCTGGGCAGCAGTGGTTGGATAATTCCTTCACGTTAGTTGGATCGCTCCAATTGTTGTTAAACATGAAGGCGATGATGCTGTGTGGCAGAAAGGTGATTTTTTTTCATCAATCGGCACACATGCGATGCATGCATGCAATTCGTATCTGCGATTAACCCATCCCGTCGTCCTTCCCCCCCAAGGGCAGCCGGGAGCAGACAGGCGTCAACGTGAGCCGCGCCAGGGGACCAATCCAAGTGCTCCTGTCCGTCTTCGTCAAGGATGCCACAGCGTTAGCGATCTATTGTTGTGCATGTTTTTCCATTGGGTTTATCTTATCGGGGGGGAAACCCTTGCGAGCACGGGGAGAACATGCAAACTCCACACAGAAAGGCCTGGGAGATACCCCACCTGGGTAACTGGCATCATGGAAACCTGGTCCCCAAGCGGGAATCGAACCCTGGACCTTCTTGCTGTGAGGCGACAGTGTTAACCACTACACCACCATGCCGCGTAGTTTATGTGACATTGTATGATTTACACCTACCCTAGTGTGAATTTACATTATAAAATACGCTAAGTTTGAATTTACATACTGGTGCAACAGGCCGCTGAGTGAATCCTGGCTTAAAAAAGTATCAATGGGACGGTCAGGTGGCGTAGCGGAGATTGCGCTCGTCACCAATGCAGGAGACGCTGGGTTCGAGCCCAGCTCTCTGCGTTGCCACCAGCTTGGCTGGTCGTTCATTACTAATACAATTGGCAGTATTAGAGGGTGGGGAACAGGGGCGGATTTAGGATTGTAGGAGGTCCGGGGCTTAGCCCAGATAGGTGCCCTTTTTTAATTTTTTTTATATTTATTTTTTGGCAGGTAAGGGGTGGTTTGGAGGGGGTCCACGGCAGATTTTTTTTGAATTTAATGAACCTGTACGTGCAATTTCCTGCAATATAGAGCCTTCAATCTTGACCAATAAAGCTGCTCTTTTCACTATAAAACTCAGTTAACCATAACGTAGTTATGGTTAGATTTATATATTGGGGGGGGGGGGATATATCATATTTTTCATTTGATCAAAAAGTGGTGGAGCAAGAGCATACCTTTGCTCCCCCAAGTTCAATAGTGGGAGAGCAGAGATGCTCTGAATGCTCTTATGGCCAGGGGTCTATGATTCACTGATACAAAGTAAAATAGTGCAGTGCAATAAAATAGTTAGTAAAATAGAATAAAATAATGCAATAGTGCATTGCAATAAAATAGTTATCATCGTATTTTTTCGGGAGGCCGGTAAGGAGTGCATTACAGTAGTCGAGTTGGCTTGAGATAAAGGCATGGATCTGGTTTTCAGCGTCCTTTTGATTTATAAATGGCCGTACTTTAGCTATGTTTCTAAGGTGGAACAATTAAGTTTTTGTCAACTTGTTGATTGTGATTTAAAGCTTAGGTCTGAGTCTACCATAACACCAAGACTTAACTCACTCAAATACAGTTAGCAGCTGGATAGACCACAGATGGAAATTAGCTTCTGCTAAATCTGGTGCAAACATATTTTCATGTAACAATGATGAATTGTAAAAAAAAAAAAAAAAAAAAAAAAAAAAGATTCGGGGCTTTTCAGAAAACATTCGGGGCTTGAGCCCAAGTAGCCACCCCCTAGCCCCGCCCCTGGTGGGGAAGCTGGCGGGTGGGAATCTGGCGTTGTGGACAGCAACGCCTACAGGTCAGGTCTCGGCGCTTGCTCAGTGGGGCAGGACTTGGTGGAGATAGCGTGCCCTCCCACGCGTTACACTTCACCAATGAGAGCCCTCGCTGCCAAGTGAAAAGACGTCACTGGCTGTCGGCGCACGTCTCGGAGGAAGCTTGGGATCGACTCGGGACGCCCTTGTACCGACTCGTAGAAGAACATGCATACAGCAGCCAGGTAGGGGAGGGGGGGGAATTGGCACAACGACTAATTGGGATGGGGAGAAAATCAGAGTAAAATCCGAAAAAATTATAAATAAATAAAAAGTATCTATGACTCAGACTGATTTAATGGGCTACAATTTATAGATTGGACAGAGTTGGAAGGGGAGGTTAAATGGGGTTTCACTGTGAAAGTTTTAGATGCTGTCACCAAATCAGTGGTCACCAACCCGCGATTGACTGGTCGATTTTTGAGACTTTCCCTGTAGATCTTTCCCTGAAAAATGTTTTTTAGATCTTTCCCTGAGGGTCCACATTACAGTTCTACTTTTGTTTTGATGTGAAAAGTGATGCTGCACTTAGCACTGACTGCACTTAGCACTGACTGAGAAAGTACACATTACAGTTCTACTTTATAAAATGCCAATTGTAAATATGTTTGTCAATGTTAATAATATGAGAAAGTCCACATTACAGTTCTACTTTTGTTTTGATGTGGAAAGTGATGCTGCACTTAGCACTGACTGCACTTAGCACTGACTGAGAAAGTACACATTACAGTTCTACTTTATAAAATGCCAATTGTAAATATGTTTGTCAATGTTAATAATATGAGAAAGTACATATTACAGTTCTACTTTGACGTTTTTATTATATATGTGATCCCGGACCATGGTAGCATATTAATCACACGGAATACGCTGTTCACAGATACCACAGACCATGGCTGTAGCTAGCTTTATTGCCATGACAACAACGCCCAAAGTGGCCTGAGCTGTCACTTTAAGAAGTGCTCGCCCTCCCCCTAGAGGGCAGGAGTAGGAATGGTGAGGTAGTCAAACACCCACAGCCACATACATCACACTCCTCCCCACTTAATTGTATTGCTGTCCCCACTTCCAAACCCGGTACCTAATATAGTGATAAAGTGCCCCGGAATGACCCCTCATAATATAACACCAAAATACAATAGTGCAATAACCCCCATAGCCCAACTGAGTCTGTCAGAAAGTCCCGCTCACAATGTGAGGCGATCAGGGGGCCTAGTTACCCTCACCGGGTACCTCCTACTAGTCTCTGTGGATGTTCTGGTTGGCTCTGAGTCAGTTGCCTCAGTGTGCGTGACTGAGGGACCGGTTAGGGAGGACTCTTGTCCGCCCACTGGAGAAACGGTCACTGGATCTGGCATAAGGACTGTCGCAGTTTGAGCCAATGGGGCTGGTGGTATTGGCTCCCCTGAAGTGAGTAGCATCGGGTCACAGGCCCGCATCTGTTCAGTGTGGCGTTTCCAATGCCCCGAGCCGACCCCGACTGTGTAGGACACTGGCCCCTCCTGGGAGACCACCACCCCTGGCATCCACTTATCCTCCCCACGTCTATAATCACGGACCAGCACTGGGTCTCCCGATGCAAAGTCCTTGTCTCTGGCGAACTGGGCTCTGCGACCCTGCTGGACTGTCTGAGCCTGATCCACCACCGCCGCTACACTGGGTTTGAGGAGGTCAAGGCGGGACCGGAGTCGGCGGCGAAGGAAAAGCACCGCAGGAGACTCATTAGTCATGGCGTGGGGAGCATTTTCTGTAGCTGAGCAGAAACGAATCCAGTCTGTGCTGCACTGTCGTTGATCATCGGGACGCTTTCAATGAGTGTTTTAGCGTCTGTACAAAGCGCTCCGCTTGACCATTCGTGGCCGGGTGAAAAGGAGCAGAGCGCATGTGCTTCACTCCATTTCCCTTGAGAAAAGACGCAAACTCATATGAAATAAACTGCGGCCCATTGTCGCTGACCAGAACCTCTGGCAGTCCATGGCGACTGAACAACCCACGCAGCACTTAAATAGTCTTAGTGGTTGTGGTGGAGCCCATCAGCTTCACTTCTGGCCACTTGGAGTGGGCATCCACCACCACCATAAACATATGACCCTCAAAGGGCCCTGCAAAGTCCACATGTATCCTCTGCCACGGAGTGCCTGGCCATGGCCAGGAGTGAAGTGGGGAGAGACCGGGAGATTTCTGGTTGCGCTGACATGACTGACACACTCTGGCCTGTTGTTCTATTTGAGCGTCAATCCCCGGCCACCAGATGTAACTACGAGCCACAGCTTTCATTTTAACTACTCCCGGGTGGCCTGCATGCAGCTCCTGTAGCAATTGGGGTCTTAATTTTGGAGGCAAAATCACCCGATTTCCCCACAACAAACACCCCTGTACCACTGAGAGTTCATCTCTTCTTGTGTAATAGGGAGTCAGTGCACTGTCCTGCCCTTGCGCCACAGGAAAGTGTCCTGACAAACTCATGTCCATCACCTGAGCGAGCACTGGATCATATCTCGTTTCCTTACGAATGTCAGTGCTGCATACTGGCAGCGATTCAAGGTGATGTATCAGTACGGTATCCACTGAACCTGGTTTGTCCTTATGCTCAACCGGCAGTGGCAGGCGTGAGAGGCCTTCTGCATTGCCATGTTCCGCCGCCCCCCTGTACTGAATCGTGTAGTTGTGAGCAGCTAATATTAGGGCCCATCGCTGTAGTCTTGCAGCCGCCATCGATGGGATAGCTTTACTGGGGCTCAATATTGTAGTCAGGGGCCTGTGGTCTGTGAGCAGGGTAAAATGGCGCCCGTACAGATAGGCATGGAACTTGCGCACGCCAAATATGATCCCCAGGGCCTCCCTCTCAATCTGAGCATAATTTTGCTCCGCTTTATTCAATGTCCTGGAGGCAAACGCTATGGGCCTCTCTTGACCTCCCGGCATCACATGCGAAATCACCGCGCCCACGCCATAGGGCGAGGCATCACACGCCAGTGTAACGGAGGTACCGCAGTCTATCCACAGTCACGAGGTACAGTAAGTGAAGTGGCTGTGGACGTCAAGCGGTACTGCAAGTAAACTCACTCCTCAGAGGCATCCAGACCCAGTAGCAAGAAGTGAATTCACCTCTTGGTACAGTGGTCTGTGATGTTGCCCGCAACGTGGGAGACCGGGGTTCAACTCCCACTCAGGGCGATCCCTTAACAGGAGTCGAATCGAATGAAACACAACGCAGTAAGATCACACCGGCTACACCAGTATAATTGGCAGTTGGGGATTGTAATGTGTCAATACCCTCTCCGAGAGCAGTTGATCCTTAGCTGAGCAGAATGCCCACACTCCTGTGACCATTTCCATGGTGCCCCCTTGTGTAGTAACGCGTGAAGGGGGCTGAGTGTCATTGCCATGTTCTGAACAAACCAACCATAATAATTTATTAAGCCCAGGAAGGAGCGCAGCTGGCCAACATTTGTCGGGGCTGGGGCCTCAGCAATCACCCTGAGCTTTTCTGGGGATTTATGCAGGCCAGTGGCGTCAATATAATGTCCCAGGTATTCCAGTGAGTACCTCACATTTCCCTCACTGCGCCCTGAGACCAAACTTCTCCAACCGACCCAGCACCCCTTCCAAATTATTCAGGTGCTCTGCATCATTACATCCCGTTACCAAGATGTCATCCAAAAAACAGTGCACATTGGAAAGCCCCTGAAGGACTTGATCCATAATACGCTGAAAGATAGAGGGCGCTGACGTTATGCCGAAAGGCAGTCGGTTATAGCAGAACATCCCCTTGTGCGTAGTGATGGTGAGATATTTGGGTGAACTCTCCTGCACCCCAAGTATGCATGAGCCAGATCCAGTTTGCTGAACCGCTGCCCCCCCGCTAGGGAAGCAAACATATCCTCTATCCGGGGTATTGGATAATGTTCAGCACAGAGGGCCGGGTTCACAGTCACTTTAAAATCCCCGCAGACGCGCACCTCCCCATTCTTCTTAATGATAGGCACAATGGGGGTCGCCCATTCACTGAACTGCACAGGCAAAATCACATTTAGCAGTTGCAGGCGCTCTAGCTCAGCGTCCACCTTTGGCCTAAGTGCATAGGGAACCACCCGGGCCTGACAGAACTTCGGCTGATGTTCTGGCTTGAGTGTCAGAGCTACTTCAAAGCCCTTCAATGTCCCCAGTTCGTCCTTAAATACATTGGCATGCCCCTTTACCACTGCTTCCAGCGTGTTCCCCTGCATGCGTTGTCCAGATCTAACAGTTTTTATGGCTCTCCAGTCCAGTCTCACTCTTCTCAGCCACTCATGGCCGAACAAGGGGCGTGCATCGCCTTTCACCACATATAGTGGGAGCCGTGCTCGTTCTCTGTTCATTTGAACCTTCACCTTTACCACCCCCACTGGTGTGATCACTTCACCTGTATATGTTTTCAGCAGGATGTGAGTGTGGCGCAGGCGAATATGACTGAATTTCTCACTATACATCTTCTCTGACATAAGTGAAACGGCTGCCCCCGTGTCTAGCTCCATGTCAATCATTTGCCCCTCCACTTTTGGCCTGACCCAAATTACTGATGAGGCTGAACTGCCCTGCTGAGACATATCATCTGCTGCATCCACCCTGTGCAGGGTTAATTCCACATCTGAATCAGACTCCGTATCACTCTGCTTCTCCCTGGTGTTCATCTTATTTATCCGCCTTTTTGACCTTTCTCCCCCTCTGTCTCTTTGCTCCCATCTTGTGTTAATTCCCCCTCTGTCTTTTTGTTCCCACCTTGTGTTACTTGCTGCTTTATTTTCCTGCTTGCTCTCTCTGCATGTACGTGCAATATGGCCCCTCTTACCGCAGCGGTGACAGGTCTGGTCCTTGTAGAAGCAGTCACTCTCCATATGGTTGGTCCTTCCACACCGGGTGCATTTTCTCCCAGGTGTAGATGAGAGAGACATCGCATTCACCTTTACGGAGCTGCTGAGTTGTTGGGCCTCCCTCGCCACTGTTTCCATAGCAACGGCGATTTCCACTGCTTTGTGATAGGTGAGGGCATTCTCGGTTAATAGACTCTTCTGTATGGACTCGCTGAGGAGACCACACACGAACCGGTCCCGCAGCGCTTCTGACAGGTACGTGCCAAACTCGCAGTGCTCCGACAGCTTTTTCAAATCTGCAATATACTGGCCGATTGTCTCCCCCTCCGATTGATGTCTTTTATGGAAATAGAATCTTTCCGCAATCACAATGGGCTTGGGAGAAAAATGGGCTCGCACAGTCTGAGCGTAATTTATATCCCCCGGTTTATCCGGAGCAATTCAACTGTGCAGTAATCCGTATGTTGTTGATCCTATTAGACTCAAAAACACCGGTAGCCTCTTCTCATTGGAAATGTCATTTGCAGCCACAAAATGTTCAAACCGTTCCACATAAGTCGCCCACTGCTCCGTCGATTCATCAAAAGCCACGATATGCCCGATGATACCAGCCATCTCTCTGTGTGATTGTCCCGTAGTAGATACGCCGACATTAGCTCCTTCGCTAGCTGGCGTTAGCGTAGATTCCTCGTCAACCCGTTCCGTCATTAAACCAACGTTAGCGTGGATTCTCTTCAACCAGTGCAGTCACTGGATGACCCGTACTCATCGCCAATTATTATATATGTGATCCCGGACCATGGTAGCATATTAATCACATGGAATACGCTGTTCACAGGTACCACAGACCATGGCTGTAGCTAGCTTTATTGCCATAACAACAACGCCCAAAGCGGCCTGAGCTGTCACAAAAGTCATTTAGTTTAAAGTACAATCTTGGCTGTCTTTTTCTCTCAACGCTTCAATAGGTGGATCTTGCCTTCACCAAAAAAGAAAAAAGTGATCTTGGGCTTAAAAAGGTTGGTGACCTGGCTAAATGATACATTTGATTATCGTAAGGAGGTTGGTAGTAGCCTCAACTTATTTGAGCTGATAACAGAACCCACACTAGACCAAATGTTAAAGATTAGTTTGCTCTAATCGATCTTATATTCTCCAATAGGGTTGACAAAAATGATTGCCTTTGAGCTAGGTATGAGTGATCACGCAAAAAAATAGCACATGGTTACAAAGATGAAGATTTTACACATTTTAATGATCAATCTTTTTAAACTGACATTTTCCACAGTGACACTGTACAACTGAGATCCCAGATGTTCAAATAGCACTGGAAGGTTTTACAAAAACGTATTTCAGTGATTGATTAATATGCACCATTCAAAAAAACTTCACACGAGTTGTCAACTGTGCCTGGTCTCCAAGCACAGATTAACCCTTTCACTGCCGCACTACCAAACGGTTAACCCTTTCACTGCGACAATGCACAGAAGGTTAACCCTTTCACTGCCACACAACAGCCGGTTAACCCTTTCACTGCCACACGACATAAGGTTAATCCTTTACTATCACACTACCGACGGCGACCTCCAGCTCCCCCTACAGACGAGGGGCCGCAGCCAAATATCAATAACCAAATATCATTATCTGCACCTTTCCTAGCAGTAGTACAAAGGTAATACCCAAAAGTCCCAACAGAGAATCACAATCTGCACTGTTGCAGAACTTTTCTTTCTTTGTTCGCCTTCCAAGTTGAAATATTAAAGCAAAATGACAATTTTCTGGTTGTGTTTTCCTGCATTTAACCTTTTCAAACAAAGCCATCATGAAACTGACAGAATAACTGAACAATAAAGTATAATATATTGTGTGGTACCCTGTCAATAACTTTGGCAGACAGGGGATATAATTCATTTTCAATACTTAAATAAAACTATACTCCTAAATAAAACATACCACAAGAGCCACAGCTCTACACCAAAAGCCAGCGAGACAGAACTGAACACAAACTGGGATATATGAAGGAGTGTGGAGGTTGATTGCATATTGGGATCAGGTGGTGCTGGGGACTGGAGTGCTGATTGCAACTAGGTGGTGATGATGACTGCATCTGGGGGAAAGATATGGAGAAAACAGGGGGAAGACAGAAGACAAAACAACCAAAACCAGACATGCCTACATACATAACACACATAACATAAATCCCCATACATAAAGTGACGGCATCCGTAACACCTCCCCCCATAAAGAGTCAGCCCCAAGGCTGGCGATAACACAAACCATCAAATTCCACCATTTTAAAGAACACATGTCACATCAAAACTATACATAAAGTGACGGTATCCGTAACAGTCACAGTTCTCTCTCTCTTACAGGCTTTGTGACATACAGGCATAGAGCTCTGCGTATAGGAGTGTGATCAAATGTAGTCCATTTAGAATGTTCATGTTGTCTAGTTGAAACCATCTTATTTAGAATTATTGAAAGTTCCTGCCTGTTCACTGGCATGACAATATTATAAGAAAAATATATTCTCTGTTGTTGTGATTACACCAGACCACATGAATAACATGTGAATTATCATAGCGGGTGGTCCTGTGTGTTCCTTTAGATAAGACATGTTTATTTTTAGGTGCAAGGTAAATGGCTTGATGACATAATGGCAGCCAGGTCAAAGGGACACTGAGTAATATTGACCATCTCATTGTCTCTAGGGGGAACCTGCCATCTGTCACAGCTCATATGCTGATGTCTGGTTAGAGCCTGTTCAGTCTGGACTATGGGGCTGACGTATATCTTATTCAGAGTAGCCTCACATTCATCACAGTGACTTGCACCCAGATAGGTATTTTATTTATGTGTTTGTGTATGTGTTTGTGTTCGGAACCCTCAATTTACTCCCACGTCAAATCTACTTCACTACGTTGTGCACCAGGAGGGTGATGTACACTGTCACATCTCATCGTTTACATAACATAAGGTTATCCTATAACCATAGTTATATGAGTATAGCGAGCGCTCTGCTCTATTGGGAACCCTATCCCATATCAATCTAATACTGAATACCTTTCTTCACATGTACACACCCATCCTCCTGGCCACACCCACATCTGCTCCTCTACATAAGTGGGGACGTGGCCATACTAACAGCTCCTTCCCAAGTCTTTCACCACCGAAGGCGAAGACCACGGGGTCCTCAGTGAGTCAGAGCAGAGCGCTCGCTATACTCATATAACTATGGTTATAGAATAACCGTATGTTATATTGTCGTATAGCTTACGCTCTGCTCTATTGGAACACAGGAGCTGAGCAGAGCGGAAGCTCGACAAATGTACCCGCTGAGGCCCCCCACAACCATCAGAACCAGGGAGGACCAGAGCCCCCGGACCCCCCTAGAGAGCGACGGGAGGGAATCGGATCCGACTGTGTGAAGAGGGTTTAGCGACTCAAACGCACAGGGTGAGCAGACCGTGGGACTTACCTTCACACAGAAGAACCCGCGACTACATAGGCGCGCATCCCACATGCCACCAGGGAACGAACGGGAAGAAAGAAACCCCTGTTACAATCCCTAACAACACGGGGTCAAGGTCAAGAACCCAACCCTGTGGCAAGGCCGTAGCAGCGGAGCGCGAAGGAGGACCCAGCCCCAGGAAGGGTCAGGACCCCCCGGAGTTGGTTATGGTTAGAGTTTGGAATCAGGGCTGGCGTTCTATCGCCATGCTCTAAGATAAACGCTAACCTTAACCAACTTTGAAAGAGCGCCTAAGGTTAACCGTCCAAAGAACTTGCCGTCACACGATTGGGCGCACATGTCACATGACCAGAAACGTCAGTGGCCAATCAGATCGCGGAAAAGGACAACTTGCTTGTGGGAAGTATAGACGCAGACTGGCGCCTAATGTGAGGATAGGGGTTCTTGTGGAGCCCAATAGCGAACACAGGAGTAGAGAGAATGGAGCGGTTTAGGGTGTTTTAATTGTTTCCCCCAAGCAGACAAGAATCACATGCAGGAAAGTACAACAGATGGGGATGAATGTTCTTGGGGGGGTAGCACAGGGGTACTCCTTGTGCAGTACGAGAGAATGGTCCTTGATAAGGTGCACTCCTCGTGCAGTATGAGAGAATGTTCCTTGGGCAGGTGCACTCCTAGTGCAGTGCGGGAGGAAGGTAGACACCGGCTGTGTCGGGGTTGAGAACAGGAACTCCGTAGTCCAGCACCAGGGGTACAGACGGGCATGCTGGAACGGAGGTCCTTGGGCACAAGAGAGGGAGGTTAGAACGGAATAACAACAAGAGTGGGTAGCAGGGCTTCAGGTCGAGACGTCGTACCTCGGAAGGCAGTTTAACACTGCGACACCGGATGACAGGATCTGCCAGTTGATATAGGAGCCTCTTGATTAGGTAATCCCTTGCAGCTGCGCTGATTGCTCCTAATCTGGCAGGCTCGAGCCCTGATCGTGACAGGACCCCCCCTCGACGGGCGCCTCCTGGCGGCCCTCCAGGCTTGTGGGGGTGACGTCGATAGAAGTCCCGGATGAGGTCGGGGTCCAGGATCATCCCGCGGGAGACCCAGCTACGCTCCTCCGGGCCGTAGCCCTCCCAGTCCACAAGATATTGGTGTCCACGGCCACGAGGACGCACGTCCAGCAGCTGGCGGACAATGTAGGCCGGGTGGCCATCGATGACCAGCGGAGGAGGAGGCTCCGGAGCAGGAGGAGACAGGGGACAGGAGACCACCGGCTTCAGCTGCGAGACATGGAAGGAGGGGTGAATGCGCATGATGGCGGGGAGATGGAGTTTAACGACCGAGGGGTTAATAATGGACAAGATCTTGTAGGGACCAACAAAACAGGGGGTGAGTTTGCGGGACAAATACTTGAGTGGCAAGTCTCGGGACGAGATCCAAACCATCTGACCTGGTTGGTAGTCGGGAGCTGGGGTCCGGTGGCGGTCAGCGAAGCGACGGTTCTGGTCAGCAGTGCGGAGCAGCGCGGCTCTCATGTCCCCCCATATCCTCCTGCAGCGGTGAAGGTGGTCCTGCACCGAAGGGACGGCGATCTCCTCCTCCTGTGCAGTGAACAGCGTGGGTTGGTAGCCCAGGGAGGACTCAAAGGGAGACTGACCTGTGGCCGCGGAGGACAGCGAGTTGTGGGCGTACTCAATCCACGGCAGGAATGTACTCCAGTCGGAGGGGTCCCGGGTCATCACGCAGCGGAGGGCGGATCCCAGGTCCTGGTTGGCCCGCTCCGACTGACCGTTGGTCTGCAGGTGGAACCCGGAGGAGAGACTGACCGTGGCCCCCAGGGCCCGACAGAAGGCCTTCCAGACCTGCGAGATGAATTCTGGGCCCCTGTCGGAGACGATGTCCACCGGGATCCCATGATGGCGGAAGACGTGGAGCACCATCAGGTCCGCGGTTTCTGAAGCAGAGGGGAGTTTGGGGAGAGCAACAAAATGCACGGCTTTCGAGAAACGGTCCACGATAGTGAGAATGACTGTGTTACCGTGTGAGGGAGGCAGACCGGTGAAGAAGTCCAGGGCGACGTGCGACCAGGGCCGACCGGGAACAGGGAGCGGCCGGAGGAGCCCGGCAGGTGGTTGGTGGAAGCCTTCCCACGAGCACAGATGGTGCACGCAAGGACGAAGTCGCAGGTGTCCTCCCTCATGGTGACCCACCAGAAGTGCGGCTTCAGCAGGGACAGGGTACGGTTGATCCCAGGATGACAGGCGAACCGGGAAGCGTGGACCCACTGGAGCACCTGGGAGCGGACAAGGTCGGGGACAAAAAGCCGGTTAGGTGGGCCGTTACCTGGATCAGGCTGGACGCGCTGGGCCTCCCGGACGATGGACTGGATCTCCCAGGTGGCGGAACCCTCTTCGGGGACAAACTGCCTGGAGAGGGTGTCTGGCTTGATATTCTTGGAACCAGGCCTGTAGGTCAGGGTGAAATTGAACCTGGTGAAGAACAGTGCCCAGCGTGCCTGGCAGGAGTTCAGGCGCTTGGCCGTCTGGACGTAGGCGAGGTTCTTGTGGTCAGTCCAGACCAGGAAGGGCATCTCCGATCCCTCCTGCCAGTGCCTCCATTCCTCCAGAGCCAGTTTGACTGCCAGGAGCTCCAGGTTCCCGATATCGTAATTGACCTCCGCTGGGGTCAGGCGGCGAGAGAAGAAGGCGCAGGGATGCAGTCTCTGGTCGAGAGCGGAGCGTTGGGAGAGGATCGCCCCTACTCCGGTACTTGAGGTGTCCACCTCGGCGAAGGCGCAGTCCACTCTGTCTGACCAGACGAAGGGCACGGAAGGCGAGGTGAGCTGGGTGAGGGGTGTAGCGACCCGGCTGTAGTCCCTGATGAAACGCCGGTAGAAGTTAGCAAACCCCTGGAAGCGTTGGAGCTGCTTGACGTTGGTGGGACGGGGCCAGTCGGTCACCGCCTTGATCTTCTCGGGATCCGCCCGGATCTTGCCGCCCTCGATGATGTAGCCAAGGAACCCGATGGAGGAGACATGGAACTCACACTTCTCCACCTTGACGAACAGCTTGTTCTCCAGCAGGCATTGGAGGACCCGGCGGACATGCTGGATGTGCTCTTCCATAGAGCGGGAGAAAATCAGAATGTCGTCGAGATAAACAAAGACAGAGCGATTAAGGACATTACGTCGTTGACAAGGGCCTGGAAGACAGCAGGGGCGTTGGTCAACCCAAAAGACATTACCTTGTACTCGAAGTGTCCGAGCGGGGTCTTAAAGGCCGTCTTCCATTCATCTCCCTCCCGGACGCGGACAAGGTGATAGGCATTTCTGAGGTCCAACTTCGAGAAAATGGTGGCACCTTGCAGGGGTTCGAAAGCAGAGTTAATCAATGGCAGGGGGTACTTGTTCTTGGCCGTGATGTTGTTAAGACCCCGGTAGTCGATACAGGGGCGAAGGGAGCCATCCTTTTTGGACACAAAAAAGAACCCTGCGCCGACAGGAGAGGAGGAGGGGGTAATAATGCCCGAGGCCAGGGACTCGTGGACGTATTTCTCCATAGACTCTCTCTCTGGGCGTGAGAGGTTAAACAGGCGACTAGCGGGGAGCGGGGTTCCCGGGAGCAAATCAATAGCACAGTCGTACTGGCGATGAGGTGGCAGGGAGAGAGCCTGTTGTTTACTAAACACAGCCTCTAGATCGTGATAAATTGGAGGAACAGTCGAAAGGTCAATAGGTTCGTTGGGAATGGGAGAACCTGCGGCTCCCAGTGGCGACCGCACTGACCGTAGACAAGAGGCGTGGCAGTGAGCACTCCAGCTCGTGACTGAGCCTGTTGGCCAATTTATTACAGGGTTGTGTAGCTTTAGCCAAGGTATGCCTAGCACGATGGGATTATGGGGGGATTCAATGACGTGGAAAACGGATCTCCTCGCTATGATTACCGGAGAGTTGAAGGCGGAGAGGCGTGGTGTGGCGGGTTATTTGCGAGAGCAACCTCCCGTTTAGGCCTTGAGCATCGCAGGGAATTGGCAAGGCGTCGGTGGCAATGTGGTAGTGGGACACTACCCCAGCGCCAATGAGGTTTTCGTCTGCGCCCGAGTTGACCAGCGCGGACAGAGGGAGTGATTGACCGTTGTGGTAAAGCGTGGCACTGAATTGCATATTTGGGCCGGAGCTGGGAACAAATTTAAGGCTTGTGCATGCGCCCAGCGTTACTGTCGAGCCCCGTCGTTTGGGCGAACCGAACATGAAGCGATGGAGTGGCCTAGTTGCCCGCAGTACAGACATGCTCCTGACCTGAGTCTGTGACGGCGTTCGCGGAGAGGGAGGCTCTGCGGCTCTGCAGCGGCACACTATTAACGGTGTGCTCTGGATCTGCGGCTCTGCAGCGGCACACTGTTGACGCCGCTGGTTTTTTCACAGCGGCGCTCCCGAAGACGCGCGTCCAAATCTCTGGCCAAGTTAATCAAATTGTCAAGGGAAGTGGGCTTCTCTTTAGACGCCAATTCGTCTTTTAGGATGTCGCTGAGGCCCTGGCGGAAAGCCCCTCGTAATGGCTCGTCGTTCCACTGGGAACCAGCTGCCAGGATACGGAATTCAATAGCATACTCGCTCACGCTGCGGTGTCCTTTGCGGATGGTGAATAAAGCGGCCGTTCTATCTGAACCACCGGGGGGATGGTAGAAAACGTTTCGCATGCCGCCGATGTAATCGGAGTACGAATCGCAGAGGGAGGAATTACTGAAGTGGAGGGCGGTTGCCCACTCTAACGAAGGACCCATGAGCAAACCAGACAGGTAGGAGATCTTGGATTTGTCGCTCTGGTAGGTTAGTGGTTGTTGCCCAAATACTAAAGAGCATTGGAAGAGAAAGGCACGACACTTGGCAACGTTTCCGTCGTAACGCTCTGGCGCGGGTACGGGGGGCTCCCTGTACTGGGATGCAACAGGTGGAGACACCACGGGTGGAGAGACAATGGGGGGAACGACTAGCTGGGATGCTACATATGTAGTGAATCGGACAAATTGTTTGTCCCGCTCCGCGGAGCTGAGCGTGAGGGTGCCGAGCTGGGACATGGCTTCTTCCAGTAGTTGTGTGTTTATTTACCAGAATGGCGTGTCCGGTGACGGCGGCCTGGATGTTCCTGCTCCATTCCCCGGCGTCCTGTGGGTGCTGGGTTCGACGCCATGGTCGCAGTGTTCTGTGAGGATAGGGGTTCTTGTGGAGCCCAATAGCGAACACAGGAGTAGAGAGAATGGAGCGGTTTAGGGTGTTTTAATTGTTTCCCCCAAGCAGACAAGAATCACATGCAGGAAAGTACAACAGATGGGGATGAATGTTCTTGGGGGGGTAGCACAGGGGTACTCCTTGTGCAGTACGAGAGAATGGTCCTTGAGCATGTGCACTCCTCGTGCAGTATGAGAGAATGTTCCTTGGGCAGGTGCACTCCGAGTGCAGTGCGGGAGGAAGGTAGACACCGGCTGTGTCGGGGTTGAGAACAGGAACTCCATAGTCCAGCACCAGGGGTCCAGACGGGCACGCTGTAACGGAGGTCCTTGGGCACAAGAGAGGGAGGTTAGAACAGGGAATAACAACAAGAGCGGGTAGCAGGGCTTCAGGTCGAGACGTCGTACCTGGGAAGGGAGTTTAACACTGCGACACCGGCTGACAGGATCTGCCAGTTGATATAGGAGCCTCTTGATTAGGTAATCCCTTGCAGCCGCGCTGATTGCTCCTCATCTGGCAGGCTTGAGCCCTGATCGTGACACCTAAGGGGTCTGCTGAAAACAGCACCCCCCGGCGGAAGGAGCGTTCGGTATGCTGTGCACCATGTCGCAGCCTCCACAAAAAAAAAACCACCCCCTAGAGAGGCAGAGGCAGAGAAGGCTGACATGATTGGCAGACATCATGAAAGGTGCGGGGGCACACTCGCAGGCAGACGGGGTCAAGCCCGGCCTAACCCGAGAGTCGGCTCCGCTACCAACACACCTGGGAACCAACCACCTCCCTATGTTTAGTTTAACAGGAGGCGGTTGTTCCTATAACCCCCCCAAGAAAAAAACTCCGAAACACAACTGCGGGTATACACCGGCTATACAGCCGAACAAGTGTTTCAGTTTCAGACGTACACAGGGATGCCAGAGGGGTACAAAGAACCACCTCGACAGCCCCCTCCCAGCCCCGCCAAGCAGGAGAAGGGAGGGGCGAAAAAAGAATGGAGAAGGACCAGGCTCCTTTAGCACAGCGCAAGGTACAACACAATATGGACCAAGCAACAGTGAAGGATAACACGCAGTGACACAACCACGAACACCTCCATAACATCAAACCCTGCAACGCCCGGGCCAACCCGCCATTTTCCCCCCGAAAAAGCACAAGTCCTTCAGGGTACCAGAACAGCAGATCTGCGCCCCGGCGGACAACGGGTTAACTGACCTGGTCCGGCGCGACCAGAACCAGTCCCGTGTCCTAATCACGCCACCATCCCCAGTCCTAAGAGGGGGGTAGGTACGTGTGTCGATCTAAAACATCACAGAAGGCGCCACCAAGACGGTCAGAACATAAAAGCACCGTGCAGGCGGCTAGGTGGCGCTCGCCACCAATGCAGGAGATGCTGGGTTCGAGCCCAGCTCTCGGCGTTGCTACCAGCTTGGCTGGTCGTTCATACTAATACAATTGGCAGTATTAGGGGATGGGAAGCTGGTGGGTGGGGATCGGACAGCGGACAGCGACTCCTACAGGTCGGTTGGTGCGCCTGCGCAGTAGAATCAGGAAGTGACGAGGGCGGCGTGTCCCTCCCACGCAGACCCTCGCCGCTAAGAGATCGCGCTGTGCAGGTGAAAAGATGCGACGGCTGCCTCCTCGAGTATCAGAGGGGACACGTGATGCAAGGCTTCGTCCACATTGCAGCCGGCTTGTGGGAGGCATGGCCAACAACGTTCGAGACAGGGGAGGGTAGAATTGGACAATACGAAATTGGGGACGGGAGAAAAAGACACATCAATGGTAATTCTAACAAGAACCCAGATAACGTTCCCTCCAAGCCGCCTGGGAGAGCGGCAGGAAGCTGGCCAAGAGACACAGATATGGGTCCCATATGACCCGTCCGAGGGAAAACACCCGTTTAAAAAACCCTACTCTGTATAAAAGTATGGACAAAGTATGGATGCTATCGGGCTATCAAGCCGAGGCACCCCGTCCTTTAGTCCCTGGACCAAACCTGCCACCCGCGTGACTGGCACGTAGGCGGGGGTAAGGCCAGTGATGCGGGAGATTACCTGTCCCTGTTTCACGTAGGCCTCCATAGACGGGAAGAATGGGCAGACAACGCCTGTCTTTCATAGGACGACGTTGCCAGAGATGACCTATCATGTCATCAGGAACAGGTGCAGGCAGAGGCTGCGGCAACGCCACGCCATTAGCGGCTGCGGCGGCCGCCATGAGCTCGGGGAACAAGGCAAGCAACTCCCCTTGCGTACCTCCCTCCACATCACTCGCGTCCCTCACGTACGGGAGGCTGCCATGTCGGGCGCCACCATCCGACGCGGCAGATAGCTGGGCATCTTGTCTCAGGGTCGGAGGTTCTAACCCAACACCGGAGAACAAGGGACCCCAAGGAGACGCAACACTCCCTGCCACACCCTGAGGGGGAGAATGATACATCTCCACTGGGGCATCAAACAAGAGCGCTCTCGCCCCCTCCATGTGATCCTCAGTTTCCATCGGAAACAGAGACAAGGCAAGAGCACTCTCGTCCGGCTCCAGCACAACCTCAAAGCCAGGCCGTTCGCCCCTGCAGCTCGTCCCCCTACGACGGGAGCGAGCAGAGGCGAAGAGTCTTCGTCGCAAATCCCCAGCCACCAGAGGAGCTGTCGGCCTGTCGGCCGACTGTCCACTGGCGGGGGAACCAGGGCCGGAACTAGGCCATCTCACGGAGATGGCGGCTCAACGACCCCTCGGAGAGGCAGACTCACCACCGGGCGCCGCCCGGGCGTATCTGACTGCCACGACGTGGAGTCAGAGCAGCCCCACGACGCACGGCGGACGGCCTGGATGTTCCTGCTCCATTCCCCGGCGTCCTGTGGGTGCTGGGTTCGACGCCATGGTCGCAGTGTTCTGTGAGGATAGGGGTTCTTGTGGAGCCCAATAGCGAACACAGGAGTAGAGAGAATGGAGCGGTTTAGGGTGTTTTAATTGTTTCCCCCAAGCAGACAAGAATCACATGCAGGAAAGTACAACAGATGGGGATGAATGTTCTTGGGGGGGTAGCACAGGGGTACTCCTTGTGCAGTACGAGAGAATGGTCCTTGAGCATGTGCACTCCTCGTGCAGTATGAGAGAATGTTCCTTGGGCAGGTGCACTCCGAGTGCAGTGCGGGAGGAAGGTAGACACCGGCTGTGTCGGGGTTGAGAACAGGAACTCCATAGTCCAGCACCAGGGGTCCAGACGGGCACGCTGTAACGGAGGTCCTTGGGCACAAGAGAGGGAGGTTAGAACAGGGAATAACAACAAGAGCGGGTAGCAGGGCTTCAGGTCGAGACGTCGTACCTGGGAAGGGAGTTTAACACTGCGACACCGGCTGACAGGATCTGCCAGTTGATATAGGAGCCTCTTGATTAGGTAATCCCTTGCAGCCGCGCTGATTGCTCCTCATCTGGCAGGCTTGAGCCCTGATCGTGACACCTAAGGGGTCTGCTGAAAACAGCACCCCCCGGCGGGAGGAGTGTTCGGTATACTGTGCACCATGTCGCAGCCTCCACAAAAAAAAAACCACCCCCTAGAGAGGCAGAGGCAGAGAAGGCTGACATGATTGGCAGACATCATGAAAGGTGCGGGGGCACACTCGCAGGCAGACGGGGTCAAGCCCGGCCTAACCCGAGAGTCGGCTCCGCTACCAACACACCTGGGAACCAACCACCTCCCTATGTTTAGTTTAACAGGAGGCGGTTGTTCCTATAACCCCCCCAAGAAAAAAACTCCGAAACACAACTGCGGGTATACACCGGCTATACAGCCGAACAAGTGTTTCAGTTTCAGACGTACACAGGGATGCCAGAGGGGTACAAAGAACCACCTCGACAGCCCCCTCCCAGCCCCGCCAAGCAGGAGAAGGGAGGGGCGAAAAAAGAATGGAGAAGGACCAGGCTCCTTTAGCACAGCGCAAGGTACAACACAATATGGACCAAGCAACAGTGAAGGATAACACGCAGTGACACAACCACGAACACCTCCATAACATCAAACCCTGCAACGCCCGGGCCAACCCGCCATTTTCCCCCCGAAAAAGCACAAGTCCTTCAGGGTACCAGAACAGCAGATCTGCGCCCCGGCGGACAACGGGTTAACTGACCTGGTCCGGCGCGACCAGAACCAGTCCCGTGTCCTAATCACGCCACCATCCCCAGTCCTAAGAGGGGGGTAGGTACGTGTGTCGATCTAAAACATCACAGAAGGCGCCACCAAGACGGTCAGAACATAAAAGCACCGTGCAGGCGGCTAGGTGGCGCTCGCCACCAACGCAGGAGATGCTGGGTTCGAGCCCAGCTCTCGGCGTTGCTACCAGCTTGGCTGGTCGTTCATACTAATACAATTGGCAGTATTAGGGGATGGGAAGCTGGTGGGTGGGGATCGGACAGCGGACAGCGACTCCTACAGGTCGGTTGGTGCGCCTGCGCAGTAGAATCAGGAAGTGACGAGGGCGGCGTGTCCCTCCCACGCAGACCCTCGCCGCTAAGAGATCGCGCTGTGCAGGTGAAAAGACGCGACGGCTGCCTCCTCGAGTATCAGAGGGGACACGTGATGCAAGGCTTCGTCCACATTGCAGTCGGCTTGTGGGAGGCATGGCCAACAACGTTCGAGACAGGGGAGGGTAGAATTGGACAATACGAAATTGGGGACGGGAGAAAAAGACACATCAATGGTAATTCTAACAAGAACCCAGATAACGTTCCCTCCAAGCCGCCTGGGAGAGCGGCAGGAAGCTGGCCAAGAGACACAGATATGGGTCCCATATGACCCGTCCGAGGGAAAACACCCGTTTAAAAAACCCTACTCTGTATAAAAGTATGGACAAAGTATGGATGCTATCGGGCTATCAAGCCGAGGCACCCCGTCCTTTAGTCCCTGGACCAAACCTGCCACCCGCGTGACTGGCACGTAGGCGGGGGTAAGGCCAGTGATGCGGGAGATTACCTGTCCCTGTTTCACGTAGGCCTCCATAGACGGGAAGAATGGGCAGACAACGCCTGTCTTTCATAGGACGACGTTGCCAGAGATGACCTATCATGTCATCAGGAACAGGTGCAGGCAGAGGCTGCGGCAACGCCACGCCATTAGCGGCTGCGGCGGCCGCCATGAGCTCGGGGAACAAGGCAAGCAACTCCCCTTGCGTACCTCCCTCCACATCACTCGCGTCCCTCACGTACGGGAGGCTGCCATGTCGGGCGCCACCATCCGACGCGGCAGATAGCTGGGCATCTTGTCTCAGGGTCGGAGGTTCTAACCCAACACCGGAGAACAAGGGACCCCAAGGAGACGCAACACTCCCTGCCACACCCTGAGGGGGAGAATGATACATCTCCACTGGGGCATCAAACAAGAGCGCTCTCGCCCCCTCCATGTGATCCTCAGTTTCCATCGGAAACAGAGACAAGGCAAGAGCACTCTCGTCCGGCTCCAGCACAACCTCAAAGCCAGGCCGTTCGCCCCTGCAGCTCGTCCCCCTACGACGGGAGCGAGCAGAGGCGAAGAGTCTTCGTCGCAAATCCCCAGCCACCAGAGGAGCTGTCGGCCTGTCGGCCGACTGTCCACTGGCGGGGGAACCAGGGCCGGAACTAGGCCATCTCACGGAGATGGCGGCTCAACGACCCCTCGGAGAGGCAGACTCACCACCGGGCGCCGCCCGGGCGTATCTGACTGCCACGACGTGGAGTCAGAGCAGCCCCACGACGCACGGCGGACGCGGCAATGGAGAAGCGCTGGTGAAGGGTGACGTTGTGAGCGCTCGAACCCCCCGAAGGTGCAGACATTATGACTTAGCTTTTCTCGTAAATTGGCGAGAGAGAAAAATAAGATACAATGTCCATGTAGCTCCTTTCCAACAACTATTTCGGCACTAAACTCAAGTGACACAGACACTTGTCGTGGTGAAAATAGGGAAGGAGCTGTTAGTATGGCCATGTCCCCACTTCTGTAGAGGAGCGGATGTGGGTGTGGCCAGGCGGATGGGTGTGTACATGTGAAGAAATGTATTCAGTATTAGATTGATATGGGATAGGGTTCCCAATAGAGCAGAGCGTAAGCTATACGATAATATAACTGTTGGTGCTCTTTGTCAGAGCATACAGATGAAATAGGGCCAGTAGCCATTGTGATTTTCACAAAGAAAGAAAATGCATTGTTTTTGTTGTAAAAGATCATCTAGTTTTGCTTGCTTGTGATGAGCTGTATAGTTAAAATGTTTATGGTGATCTGCAAAAAATACGTTGCTAATCAGCTACAGTATGCCACATCTTGCTTTGAGCTAGCCCTCTGTTTAAGATTCCTATTAGGGCTGGGCGATATGGCCAAAAACGTTATCGCGATAAAATTATTTAATTATTTTCATATAACTCGATATCGATAATTATCGTCGATATAATGTCTGTCAAGTTTAATTAACTTCTTATGCCCGGCGCCGATGGACGGGCTATTAATAGACTTGTTTTGCTGCTGCGAATGTCTCGAGTTAATGTCGTCATCAGTCCGCGCACGTTAGCAGTTAGCCAGAGCAAGCGGTGTATTCCATGACAATGTACTAAATATGACCCTAAAATACTCCGTTCCGCCCTAATACATTGCAACGACGTCCACCGTATACCCCACACTACTATAACCGTGGCCTCAGAATTCACGCCACGCACCCACTCGGCACGTAAACTATAAAATAGCGCCGTGCAAGCTAATTATCCTAGCCAGCCTTGTTTCCAATGCACTAAATATGACCCTAAAATACTCTGTTCCGCCCCAATACATTGCAACGACGTCCACCGTATACCCCACACTACTATAACCGTGGCCTCAGAATTCATGCCACACACCCACTCGGCACGTAAACTATAAAATAGCGCCGTGCAAGCTAATTATCCTAGCCAGCCTTGTTTACTACTTGAGTCCTACCTCTCTACCGGGTCTCCTTCCGCTGTCTGCCATCTCCTTCACTGATTGGTTGTTAGTGCGTGTGCTCATATCCAAGCTTGGAAAATCGATATATCGAAACTTTGCGACCACGTTTTATGTTTATTTCAAGGAAATAATTTATCGCGATAGTTATCGTTATCGTTTTATCGCCCAGCCCTAATTCCTATTACCAATAATACTACTATATAATGATTTCAATATGTTAGAACCAATTGCTGATTTGTATGCTGAAGGAATGAGTTTTGTTTATAATTTATTATAATACATATTGTATTATATTATACACATTTTGGGAGGAGGCTTAATACACTGTCTTCCTATCCCTCAGGCCTGCCCCTCTCTATCCCATCGGTTTTGCATCTATGCCACATGTACCTCAATGCATGGATCACTTTTAATGCAATTCGGCATTCTGATAAACCAGCTAAAGTTACATGATGACACAAAAAAGTGGAATAAACTAACCTCATGGTGGCGCTATAACATTGGATATTAAAACAACTGCATCTCATGAACCATATACAGTAGATATGTTAAACTGAACCATATACAGTAGAGATGTGAAACTGAACCATATACAGTAGAGATGTTAAACTGAACCATATACAGTAGAGATGTTAAACTCAACCATATACAGTAGATATGTTAAACTCAACCATATACAGTAGATATGTTGAACTGAACCATATACAGTAGATATGTTAAACTGAATCATATACGCTGCTTCATCTGCCGGTCAAATCCTCCCCCCTGACCGACCTTTCCATCCCGCGTCCCCGACCGCCAAGAACCTTGGTGTTGTCCTTGACGACCAGTTGAACTTCTCCGTTCACATCGCAGCGACAACCAGAACCTGAGCAACGTCAGAAGGATCCGCCCCTTCCTGACAAAAGAAACCACCCAACTCCTCGTCCAATCAACAGTCATCTCCCGCCTCGACTATGCAATGTACTGCTTGCTGGCCTTTCGACCACTGCCACCAAGCCTCTTCAACACATTCAGAACGCAGCGGCCCGCCTGATCTCAAACCTACCGAAGTCAGCCCATGTCACCCCACTTCTTAAACTGAACTATATACAATAGAAATGTGAAACAGAACCATATACAGTAGATATATTAAACTGAACTATATACAGTAGAGATGTTAAACTGAACCATATACTGTAGAGATGTGAAACAGAACCATACTGTATACTGTAGAGATGTTAAACTGAACCATACAGATATATATATATATATATATACTTGCTGTAGTGGCCGACTGTCATTCCTCTGTGTGCTGACAGTCATCCACGATGCACCTGCTATTGTGCCTTTTCACGCTGTACCAAAGTTGTGATGAATTGAATGTCCAAAGTTGCCGCCGGTTCGGTTTACAGGGTTTATTGTTGTCCAAGGGTAAATGATAGTGAATTAAGGGTTAAACAGAACCGTCGTCAATTGCTCCGTGTGGTCAGTTCCAACAGTGAAACAGTAGCGTTTGAAGGTAAAACCTCGGCAGGTGCACAAGATTCCAGTGATCACCTTGGCTATTTATAGGAGTGGGCTGTAATGGGTGGTGAGCCCTCTAGTGTACAAACATAAATAAGACAGTCTAAGGGTTAAGACAGTCTAAACAGTGCATGGTTCTAATATATAATATAATATATATATATAATAATAATATAATAATATATAAATCCACCAAGTCGGTTTCTGCCTCTACACACCGGCCCCTTAATTGTGCACCAAAACACAATTATAAAATGATATATGCATCAAAGAGGCAAAGAAACCGACATAACCTATAATCAATGTCAATGTCCTCAGTAATAAT
Source organism: Notolepis coatsorum (assembly GCF_963971535.1). Lineage (NCBI taxonomy): Eukaryota > Metazoa > Chordata > Actinopteri > Aulopiformes > Paralepididae > Notolepis > Notolepis coatsorum. Next base: position 110,212,359 of record NC_140169.1, on the reverse strand, counting down.
CAATTTCAAATCATAGTTCTAAACACGAAGAAGCTTGACTGGGTCCTGGTTTTCACTTGTTGTCCCTGTGCATGGGAAGAACAAATTAATTAGTAATTCAAATAACAGTCAAGGTAACTCAATGATAACATTCAAAGTGTTTTTTTTTGTTTTGTTTTAACAAACAGAGCCATATAGCTCTGATAGGCTTATAGCCAATGTCTATTCAAAGTTCACCAGAGCCCTATAGCTCTGATAGGCATACAGCCAATGTCTACTGGTTGTGACTCTCCATCAGGTACATCAGAACTCTCTGCTGTAAGTCGGTCGGGAGGTCTCAGCCATCCTTCCCCAGGTTTCCTTTACGTCGTCGTCTTTTGTAGTTTCTCCTCATGGAAACTGGCATATTCAAAAGTGTTTGGCCATCACCGGCCCCGGTAACACCATGGGCTTCCATGGGCTTCACTTGATAAGCTTGTGTCTTCACAGCGTTGAACAGCACCATCCCCCTGGTAGCAATTCTCTGTAGATTTCGTTCCATCTCTCTGTCTTTGACCAGGTCAGGTTTGTCTCTACACATCATCTCCCAGGTCCGCTTCTTGTCAACCTGTTTCTTTTTCTCCAGCTGCTCCTGTTTCTCCTTCTCCTTCAGCTTGTCCAGCTGTTTGTTCTTCAGTAGGATGGAGGGTTTACTCTCTGGGGTCTTCTTTCCCAGGATCTTAGCCATGGCTTCCGCCCATCCAGCGTTTTGGTTCCCCTCCTCTCCTTCCTCTCCTCCGTCTTCATCCTCTGCCTCTGCCCCATCATCATCAGCTTCCTTGTCTTCTCCATCATCTGATGCTAGGTTGCTGCTTCCGCTTGTTTGGTGTAGATCAGTGTGAGACTGAGGGGCTTGGGTATGAGAGGTTGTTGGCAGCACATGCCGGCTTCGACCAGCAGGGGCAGCACATCTTGTCTTATGGCTTGTAGCAGTATGGCTTGGCCACTGGTCCACCTCTTCTACCTCTTCTTCCTCTTCTTTATCACTCTCTTCCTCCTCGTCTTCATCACTGTCCTCCTCTCCTTCATCACTCTTGTCCTCAGCAGGTCCTTGCAGAGTAGAGCTACGTTTACGTATACGAACATGAGGCGCCCTCGCTTTGTCGTCCTCTTCTTCATCATCGACGTCATCGACGCCGTCCTCTTCTTCATCATCGACGTCATCGACGCCGTCCTCCTCACCACCATCATCACCACCATCATCATCATCATCATCATCGACGTCATCGACGCCGTCCTCCTCACCACCATCATCATCATTATCGACATCATCATCGACGCTGTCCTCTTCACTGGACTCCGACCACGGTTTGCGAAGTTCAAGGGGAAGCTTGTGTATTTTGTGCTCGCACTCCTTGGAACTGAAATCAACACAGTGATTAGTAAAAACATCATCGGCATCATTGTTGTGATATTCATTGATTGGTTCAAAGTTGCGCCTCTCAGCCAAGACTCCCATCGATAATGCCCGCCTGGCCGCTTGCTTGGCTGCTCGCTCGGCTGCGCGCCTGGCTGCGTGTTCAGCTTCATGCTTTTCCAATTCCAATTTCCTATCACTTTGTTGTTTCTTTATCCTGCTTTCCAACTCGTGTCTCAAATCTTTAAGGTTTACATTGGCAAGGGCAGTTTCATATTTCCAATTATTTTGTTGTTTCTGAAGCAAGTTTACAGTGGCAATGCGTATAAACAAGCATTCATTTTCATCTTCAGCCTTTCTTAGCCTAGAGCGTACCCATAAGATTTCCTTTTCATCTTCAGCCTTTCTTAGCAAGGGTTCTTCTTTAATTGCAATTTGCCTCTTTCTCATCTTGGCTTCAGATATTTTGTTATTTATTCTTTCCAATTCCAATTTCAAATCCTTAAGGTTTAAAGCGTTTAAATGGGCAAGGCGTACAGATTTGCTGGTTTGCCTCTTCCTCATCTTGGCTTCAGACATTGTTATTGTATTCTTTTTATTTTTTATTTATCCTTTTGTAATTTGAATGTTGCATTCACTTAGCGTGACGTCAAAGAGGGTTTGCGTTTCTTCCTGCTTATGAATGCAGTAATGTAGTTATAGCTTTTGCCACACATCTACATCAATGTCCAAGAGAACAGTTTACACACATTCAGTGACAACACTAATTACGATGGCTCCACTTCTAAACGATACGGCACATCGTCAGTTCCATATCCTTCCACAATATCGTAATCATTCAGTTGCCAATGTGCCAACGTTATTCCGTTTCCACACGTCCATACAATATTAATTGTGATGGTTCCACATTTAATTCTCCGTTGCACTGTCCACTGTTGTATTATATATCGGAATTAAATCATAGTTCATTGCGTCATCTAGTGTCCAGTTTCCACACGTCCAGACAATATTAATTGTGATGGTTCCACTTTCTAATATGGCGCATAGTCCGTTCTATAATCCACAGCATCACAATTTAATTAGTCCGACGCTAGAATTCTCCACAGCGTTCGCAAGGAAGCAATGTCCCGAGTCAGTTCCATTCATAAATACAGCAGCGTCCACCAAACAATTTCAGCATAGCGTTCAAACTATTTATCTTCACGGAAGGCTTTTGCTCTTCATGCTACTATCCATTTCATCAACAGAGGTACTTAAAGATCTTCTTACCTCCGCCTTTCCTTGGTGAGGGAGGTTATCCAACTTTATACTCACATGTCCTTCTATAGTGAGGGTAACTTCAAACTTTTTACTCACGTCCTTCTGTCGTGAGGACACTTTCAAACTTTCTTCTTTTCACTCACGTTCTTCTGTCGTGAGGGAACCTTCAAACTTTGTACTCACGTCCTTCTTTCAGGAGGAGACCTTCAAACTTTGTAGTCCCACGTACTTCCTCCAGGAGGGTTCCTTCAAACTTTGTACTCACGTCCTTCTTTCAGGAGGAGACCTTCAAACTTTGTACTCACGTCCTTCTGTCGTGAGGACACCTTCAAACTTTCTTCTTTTCACTCACGTTCTTCTGTCGTGAGGGAACCTTCAAACGTTCTTCTTTTCACTCACGTTCTTCTGTCGTGAGGGAACCTTCAAACTTTGTAGTGGCCGACTGTCATTCCTCTGTGTGCTGACAGTCGTCCACGATGCACCTGCTATTGTGCCTTTTCACGCTGTACCAAAGTTGTGATGTTGAATGAATTGAATGTCCAAAGTTGCCGCCGGTTCGGTTTACAGGGTTTATTGTTGTCCAAGGGTAAATGATAGTGAATTAAGGGTTAAACAGAACAGTTGTCAATTGCTCCGTGTGGTCAGTTCCAACAGTGAAACAGTAGCGTTTGAAGGTAAAACCTCGGCAGGTGCACAAGATTCCAGTGATCACCTTGGCTATTTATAGGAGTGGGCTGTAATGGGTGGTGAGCCCTCTAGTGTCCAAACATAAATAAGACAGTCTAAGGGTTAAGACAGTCTAAACAGTGCATGGTTCTAATATATAATATAATATATATATAATAATAATATAATAATATATAAATCCACCAAGTCGGTTTCTGCCTCTACACTTGCTACACTTGCTTCTCATGATGGACAATTCTGCGACAGTGGCTCAGGAGGTAGGGCAGTCGTCCGGTAATCCTTGAGCAAGACACTTAACCCCTAATTGCTCCCGATGTGCAGGTTGGTACCTTGCATGGTTGCCTCTGCCATCGGTGTGTGAATGTGTGAGTGAATGGGTAAAATGTGAGGAACAAATTGTAAAGCACTGGTCGGTTGTAGAGAGGATAGAAGCCTTGCATCACGTGTTCCCTCCGGCACACGAGGAGGCAGCCTGTCACATATTTTCGCCTGCCAGCGCGGACTCTCATTGGCGAGGTGTAATGCATGGGAGGCTCACACTACCCTCGCCACTTCCTGTCTCTGCTGTGCAGGCGTCTCCTAACCGACCTGTAGGGGTCGCTGTCCACAACGTCCAATCCCCACCCATCGACTTCCACCCGCTGACTCTGCCAAATGAGCCAGTACGACGGCCGGCCCAAGCCGAAGGCAATGCTGAGACTGTGATTCGATACCGGAGTCTCTTGCATTGGTGACGAGTGCAATCTCCGCTACGCCACCCAGCCGCCCCCACTCTGTGGTTGTTTGTAACTTTATGTCCTAAATGTTTTTATTTAGGTTGGTATACGTTTGTTTTGTGATCACTGGAGCTTCTGTACTTCGGCTGGGAACATGATACTGCACAAGGTAAATGATTCCCCTGTGCCTTGCATGCCTCCTGCTTTCCTTATGTTTTCGGCTGGCCAGGTGCCATGGAGGAATGCTCACCTACACAAGGCAACACCTGTTGTCGCTCCGAAATTTCGCTGGAGTTCCGGAACTTCAGCTACCTAAAGACTGTATGAACCTGTCGAGGAATATACACTGGAATAGACCTAAGGTAAAGAAACACGGCTAAAGAGGAGGAGTACGAGAGAGGCTAAGGAGAGGCGGGTCCCGATTTCCCCTACCGACAATCACACTCTCAAACATGTTCTCTCAATAACAAACTTGAAGAGTTGGGAGCAGGAGTGGAACATGAAGAGGATTTTAAGCGAAGTAATCTAATATGCTTAACAGAGACTTGGTTGAAGCAGGAGACCGACATCTCATTAAGAGGCTATACAATCATAAGGGCAGACAGAGATGAAGGAAAGTCACGCAAATCCATTGGAGGAGGACTGTGTATATGCGTTGGGCAACACAGTGGCACATCCACAAACAGGTATGCACCCCCGACTATGAAATATTATCTGTATCATTTAGGCCTTTCTATTTACCTAGGGAATTTGGGCAGATAACCATCATTCTAACATACGTACCTGGACCTAATAACACTGAGGCAGCAGACCAGCTGGCTGAGAGTTATAACGGCGCACTCCAGTTATTATTTTTAATTTTTTTATTTTTTTTTTTATTTTTTTTTTTTGCGAGGCCCCCCTTCCCGCGAGGCCATTTTTCATCACAGACCTAAAATCTAGTTTTGCTTATATGCTTATATATTTCACATTAGACACGTTTGTAGAATGTGTCTGACTTGTTCCGGGCTCTGCGGCTCTGCAGATATACTATTGGAGCTCTGTGGCTCTGCAGATACACTATTGGAGCTCTGCGGCTCTGCAGCAGATATACTATTGTTTTCAACGAGGGAAGGGGTTACAGGTAAGGTACAGTCGGCCGGCGTGCATCTGACTATTTCCACGGGAGCGCGTGCAGCATTGGAGGTTATGCCAGGCAAGACGAAGAGGACGGACGTTCGGCAGATGGACTGAAGATGAAAGTTGTTGCATGTTAGAAAGTTCAGTCAGGCTAGCCATGTCGGCTTAGCTAAAGGCAGGGACAGCTAGTTAGCTTTAGCTACGTTATCGAGTGCTAACGTGTGGTTAAGTCGGGCTAGCCATGTCGGCTAGTAGCTTAGCTAAAGGCTAACTAGCGTTAGCTAACGCTAGCTAACTAGCGTTAGCTACGTTATCGAGTGCTAACGTGTGGTTCAGTCGGGCAAGCCATGTCGGCTAGTCGCTTAGCTAAAGGCTAACTAGCATTAGCTAACGCTAGCTAACTAGCGTTAGCTACGTTAGCGAGTGCTAACGTGTGGTTCAGTCGGGCTAGCCATGTCGGCTAGTAGCTTAGCTAAAGGCTAACTAGCGTTAGCTAACGCTAGCTAACTACCGTTAGCTACGTTATCGAGTGCTAACGTGTGGCAGATAAACTAGGACTCCCAAGTTCATCCCAATGGGGGGACAATATCATGGATGCTGGTGAACTTTTTCATCTCCACGGTAGGAAAATGCGTCGACGTCGTCTCCTTCCAACTTTGCCATTGATTCTGCATGCAATCTATTCAGTTCCCGCCGTGGTCTCTGTCTCTCTGTCTCTCTCTCTTCTGTTGTGCTGCACCCGCCGTGGTGTCTCTCTGTCTCTCTCTCTCTCTCTCTCTCTCTCTCTCTCTCTCTCTCTCTCTCTCTCTCTCTCTTTCTCTCTCTCTCTCAATTCAATTCAAATGGGCTTTATTGACATGGGAAACATACGTTTACATTGCCAAAGCCAAACAAAACAAAGCAATCAAACAGATAAAACAAAAGAAATCAGTACATTACAGAAGGAATTTCTTGTACAGTCTTTATGGTGGTTGTATTCCGTTGGATGTCCTTTTCTTGTCACAGCAGCTCACAAATCTGGCTGCTGTGTTTGCACATTCTTGTATTTCTCCCAGTAGGTATTGGAGTTTTGAGTTATTGTCCATGTTTTCAAAGTCTCTTTGGGTGTTTGCAATTTGTGGGAAGTATATGTCTCTGATGTCTTGGTATAGTGGGCAGGTTGTTAAGAAGTGGAGCTCGGTTTCCACCTCATCTTGTGTGCAGTGGGTGCATAGTCTGTCTTCGCTTGGGAGCCAGGTCTGCCTATGGCGGCCTTTCTCGATGGCTAGGCTGTGCTCGCTGAGTCTGTACCTAGTCAAGGATCTTCTTAGTATTGGGTCAGTCACAGTGCTCAGGTATTCTGCCACTGTGTACTCTCTGTTTAGGGCCAAATAGCATTTCAATTTGCTCTGGTTTTGGGTTGTTTCTTTCCAATGTCTCTCTCTCTCTCTCTCTCTCTCTCTATCTGGCCTTGCTCTGGTGGAGGGTGTGCCACTGTGTGTGTGCCATCATGTTAACGTTAGCCTCAGTTAAACCTTGCGACGCCTCGTTAGATGAAGCTGTGTTCTGAGCTGTGTTCTGTGTTCTGAGCTGTGTTCTGAGCTGTGTGCTGAGCTGTGTTCTGTGCTGTGTTCTGCATGTGTTCTGTGTTCTGAGGTGTCCTGTGTTCTGAGCTGTGTTCTGAGCTGTGTGCTGAGCTGTGTTCTGTGCTGTGTTCTGCATGTGTTCTGTGTTCTGAGCTGTGTTCTGAGATGTGTTCTGAGCTGTGTTCTGTGCCATGTTCTGAGATGTGTTCTGTGTTCTGAGCTGTGTTCTAAGCTGTGTTGTGTTCTGAGCTGTGTTCTGAGCTTATATAGTGCTTTTACTAACTATATTATTATATTATATTATACTAACTGATTTTTCATGCTACATGCTAGTATCTTTGACAGTGAATAACACCATGCTAAAAAAAACAGAAGCAAATTAATAAAGGGAAGATGATTAAACAGAAGGTTTTGTAGATACAGTACTGAATTCTGCCATTCGGACACATGCAATTTGAAATATTATTATAGAATATAGAATATCAGGCCTATACATGACCTTATTATAGTCAAGTTGCACATCTATGGATCGGGCCAAATCTACTCTTTGGTACTAATGGTGGACTTATATTGTGGATCAAAGACTTTCTCACTGATCGACCTCAGACAGTCTCTGTTAATAGCACCTTGTCAGAGCAAACTGCTCTAAACACCGGTGCTCAAGGTTGTGTTTTATCACCGATATTGTTTTCTATTTATACCAATGAGATGCAACTCAGAGATTCTACATTCCAGTTGTACAAATATGCTGATGATATGGCATTGATCGGGCTACTGCGGGAGGGTGACATCAAGAGTGAAGAGTCATATTTTAGACATATTGGTGAGCTGATCGACTGATGTACAGACAGCACACTGGTCATAAACACTGGTAAAACCAAAGAGCTCT